>NC_137771.1:211235861-211553361 GCF_963455305.1 Plecotus auritus
CAATAGACTGTTACTTAAAGTGTAGTAATTGTGATGTTATCTCTTTGTCCCATTTCTTTGCATAGTTTCTGTCCTGGGGTGGGATAATACCACATGTACAGTAAGTGTTTGTTGAAGTTGCAATTTACTTAAATGCAGGAAAATGCTTAATTCTAGTGCAGAATTGCCTATTATTTTCAAATTGTAAAGGAAGTCAAGAAATCGGCCTGATTTTTCCCCCCCAGAAAAGTTTTGTTTAATATGTTACTTAGCAAGAGCTTTTTCTATCTTGGCTCAATTTCCTGTTAGGTCTTCCTATTTTACTCATAATCCTACCAAATGTTCTAACAATGACCTGCAAGGCTGTTCATGATCTAGTTCCCCCTTACTTCTTTGTCCTTTTCATCTCTATTTTGCTCATCCAGCTTCAACCACACTGATCTCCTTGCTCTACTTTAAAAAAAAATCTTTATTGTTGAAAGTATTGCAGATGTCCCTATTTTTTTTTTTTCCCATTGACCCCCTCCACCCTACATCTGCCCCTCCCAGGCCATTACCACACTGCTGTCTGTGTCCATGGGCTATGCATATACCGTATGCAGGGAGGTTCCTCAGTTAATCACTCCCCACCCACCCCACCCCTACCTCCCCTCTGAAAATCGTCAATCTGTTTCATGCTTTTATGCCTCTGGATCGATTTTGTTCTTCAGTTTATTCTGTTCATTAGATTTCACATATGAGTGAGATCATGTGATACTTATCTTTCTCTGACTGGCTTATTTCGCTTAGCATAATGCTCTCCAGGTCCATCCATGCTGTTGCAAATGGTAAGAGTTCCTTCTTTTTTACAGCCATGTAGTATTCCATTGTATAAAGGTGCCACCTGATTTTAATCCACTGTAGCTTAAATGAATTAACTAAAAATTGTTATAATCATAAAACATAACTCACATTACGATCAGTAGTAAATATTATATTTATGTATATTCTATTTGTAATATTAACAGAGATGAGGAATGTTTCTTACCAGTACCTTGGATCCTCCACAGGTTACTTGAAACTATGTCTTTATTATTATACATCATAAGGTGAAAAGGGTTAATTAATTTTTCATTTTCCAATACCATTTTTCCTCCTTTTTGACATTGGACTGTGTTGATGAGATAGTTTATTATTTGGAAGAGTACTGCACTTGAACTAGCAATCATGAGTTTAAAGTTATACTGTGTCTATTTGTAACTTTGTATCAAGTGGCCGTTTGAGTTCTTATGGCTTATTTACATATTGTAAAATGGAGTTGATACCATTTGCCTTTTGTAACGCGGAAGGTTGTGATGAGCATTATAAGAATTAATGAATGGAACGTGAAATATTATATCCCAATGTAATCTGTTTTAACTATCAGTGAGCCAGAGTAAAAACAAAAAATGTCTAATGTTCTTGATTCTGTTTTACTAGTCAAAACTATTTCCGCTTTCCTTTCCTTCCTCCATTCAGTCTGGTTCTGCTATTTGCAGAGGTAATCCCAACTTAACTCTCTTGGTTACCCTGCCCCAGAAATATGTCTATAGTATTTCCTATAATACTTTTTAAAATATAGTTTTCTTTTTTATATATTTATTTTTTTATTTCAGAGAGGAAGGGAGAGGAAAAGTGAGATAGAAATATCAATTATGAGAGAGGATCATTGATCAGCTGCCTCCTGCAAGCCCTCCCACTGGGGATTGAGCCCACAACCTGGGCATGTGCCCTGACCAGGAATTGAATCCTGACCTCCTGGTTCTTAGGTCAATGCTCAACCACTGAGCCACACCAGCTGGACTAAAATATAGTTTTCAATGAGAGACTCCTCCCATAGGTTTTTTAGGTAAAATCATTTCTATTGCTGCATACATTGATCACTTTTAGATAAAATTTTACACATCTGTGGTAGTGATTGAATAGGAACTAATGGGTCAGCCCTGGCAGGGATTTTATGAATGGAGATTGCAACTCACTCTCTCTAATAAAAGCATTGTGCTTCTCACATTTAGTTTATATTGATTGCTTTCTGACATGGAAATAAACCGATCTTTATATTATGCAGGATTCCTGTTAGTGGTGATATCAAGAATATAAATCTTCCCCTGTGACTGCTATTTCTGTGCTTTTCTCCAACATGAAGTAACCCAGAGCAGGTTTTTAATTAAAGTAATGCGAACCACCGAGTGTGTCCCCCTTTCATGCACAATCCAGTTACCATGGCAGATATTCCAGCTCTCTTGTAAACCCGAAATTTATGGACGGATAATAAAATATTTCTTTCCAAGGTTTGCGCTTTTTTCCCCCCTTAAAAAGAGTGGCCCAGTCTGTGACTATATAAAAATGTATAAAGTGTAATTCACATAAAGATATTTTACATTGGGTTTTCAAATGTGAACTATTAAAACCCTTTTCATTCTTTAGCCTGTCTTAAAAAAGAAAGTGATACTATTTTTTTTCTACATAATATGTTTGTAGAACTTTGTTTTAATTTACTTAATTTGAAACGGAAGGCCTAATTGTGTATTTTATCAGAAATATTTTAGATTTTAATCAGTGTTTCATTGCATTTAGCATTAAAACCCTCAGTCTTTGGAAAGGTACCTTTCAGAATATTAGTGTAGTTGATATTATCAAGTGTTAGCCCCATATAATGCACGTTACTGTGGCTAAACAAGGGTGATAATAACGGATAGGGCTTAAAAGTGTGGTATTCGGAGCTAAACCAATCTCTAGCACTTTCTGGACAAAGTCATTAATCTTTCAAAGACTGAGTCTATTTCTCTGTAAAAGTGAGAATAATTACATTACTACATTGTAGGTTTGAGAAATTAGAGATCATGTAATTGATGCAATGCCTGACAAAAAGAAAGCACTCTAAAATGTTAACTATAATTATTTGTTCAGCTTCAAATTACTAAAAACCTTCCCTTTTGCCCAGTCCTAAACAGGAGGCCTCAAATATTTTAGAAGGTTGTCTATGAAGCTGAGATTTGTGTAGGGCAAAGTACCCTAACCAAAGCATTTCTAGGGTCTGATACTAATGAAGGATTCTTTAATAGTGCTTTGAACTACACAAGTTTCTATGCCAGGTCTGTTCATATCCAAAATTGGTTCAAAAATTATTTGCATTTTCTGTTTGCTCTGGCATAAGATTACTATTTCTTCCCTGTGATGTTCTCTTACTTTTCTAGTTGAGGGCTGTTATGAGCTGTGCTAGACTTTGAGATGGGCAGAGGTTTACTTTTGTTTAGGATTGGCTGAAATAATTATTCTTTCTGTCTTTCCTTTTAGAATGCATCCTTGGAAAGATTTGTTAAATGAAAATTACCAAATTAAGTTTGAAAGAGCATTCATACCTTTAAATATTTTCTTCACACTACTTTAAAATAACATATACATATATATATATGTAACATATATATATATATACATATGATACACATAATATTTTTAAAATAAATAGGTAACATATATATATATATACATATGATACACATAATATATTTTAAAATAAATAGGTTTCTACTATTGACCATGAAACATGCCATATGTATGTAGTAGACACTTGCTGATTTAAACAACAAACTGAATTTAAGAAGCAGCTTTCCTAAGAACTAGTTTTTATTTTTGACAAGAAATAAGTCATTCTTATAACTCAGTGCCGCAGGGCTAAATTCACCCATTTTTAAGTAGAGATGCTGAATGATGTCAAGATATATGAGCTCTTGGCTTGAAGACAATACTCCCACACTAGGCACAGATGGGCCTTTACTTCTAAACTTAGAACTGTTATTCAAGTCTTTCCATTACAAAGTTCTTTATAAGATAGTCTTATGAGTCTAAACACCACAAAAGTGAGAGATAGGACATACATATGTTTTTCTTTTGTTTGGTCTTTCTTTTCCTCAGGTAAATTGAATTGTACATAATTTGCGTAAAATACTAAAGTTTAGATGTTGTGTCATAGCAACGAAGTTAAGAGTTTAACAAAATTCACTATTCTCAAGCTTTCTGAGACTCTCTCTTAAACTTGTGTTTTATCATAGGATTCTTTATCAAATAATCTGTGTATGGGGAGCTGAGGGAATTGAGTGAAAAGCTGTCTGAGTGGGTTGGCGAATGTTTTTCACAGGATATAATAATAGGGCTTGGAGAAGGAATTTTCCAGGTGAAAAAAGAGGAAATGACATGAGAGCTACAAAGACTATAATGCAGTAGTTAGAAACTGCAACTAGTGAGCTGGAAAGTTTTGAACTTCTAATAGTAGAGAGCACACATCCTAGTGCCTTAAGCAGCAGTGATTAAGACCCCCACAGAGAGCGGATCAAACAAGCAAGGCAGAACTCGACTTCTGTTTCACATAAATTTCTTGGTGAAGGTAGGTTGTCCAGAGCAAGTACCTGGCTCTGCTTCATGAAGATATTCAAGGTCTCAGATTCCATCTATCTTAGTGTCCACCACTTGCCAGACAGATTCTAGCTTTCTGAATGATCTGTATGTTATGGAGATAACATAAATAAGCAGGAAACAACCAATGTATTTTTTTTTTTTGCACAAATTTGATTTTGGAGACACCTTTAATGTTTCTTAGGAAATTTATGGTTCTATAAAACACTAAAAATGCTGCCTTTGCTTATGGTTTATCCATTCCTTTTCAAAACTTTGGTGTCAGGAAAAATGCCTTGAGTTTGTCACATTCCTTCTTTTATATAGTCGTCCCTCAAAAAAGATATACTGAATACGGAAGAGTGGTAAGCAAGATACATTGAAGAACTTTATGCAGCTATAGAGTTATTTCATTGACCTACAAGCATTTATAAATTTAGATAATCTTACAGTGGTAAATGTTATTCAAAAATAACAGCCTGAAGAATGTCAGCATCAGGCTATAGTCACTATCAGGACTAAAATAAAAGCAACTAAATGAAAAAGTTGTGATATAGTTACTTTCCCAAAACATCCAAACCAGGAAGGTAATTTCTTCATTTTAAAATCCGATATGAGTTAATATTGGGCTGGATTAGGCATCATGCACTGAGTATTCCTTAGGAAAACGGTTCATGGAACCTTAATTGAATTTTGACAATGTCAAATTGCCAAAATAAATGAAATCAGCAAAACCAAGGGCTTTTACTAATTTGATTTTTACTAAGGAAAATAAAGTGATTGAAAATTTAAGGAGAGGTTATTTCGGTCTTCAGGTTCACAGTATCAAGGGAAAGCACACACATTTCCACTGAGGAGAGGATAAATATAAATTAATTTGGGCTTTTTCAACAGAAAAAGTGATAAACAGATTGTTGTCTTCACAGTATTACTCTTATTGTGGTTTTGAGTGGAATGACTGTCATCTATGTCAGTAGATAACCATTAAGGGAATTTAAATAAAGGAAGTGATTTTTTAATAAGAAAAAAAAAAGGCAGAGCATGTCTATTGGCCTATCCTTGATAAGAAAAGTGATATACTTTTTTTTTTTTGCCCAGTGGCCTGGCTCAGTGGTTTAGGGTCGACCTGTGAACCAGGAGGTTATGGTTTGATTCCTAGTCAGGGCACATGCCCGGGTTGCGAGCTCAATCCTCTGTCATCATTGATGTTTCTGTCTCTCTCCTTCTCCCTTTCTCTCTGAAATCAATAAAAATACATTTTTAAAAAAAGATATGTATTTTTATAGTTAGTAACATGGCTTATTTACAAACATAGAAATGGATCAAATAATGTTCTAAAGTCTATCCCAATTTTTAAAAATCTATTTGAAAACAAATTTTGCACCAATTTTATTAGTTACTTTTGGTGAATATCTTAAATTTCAGACATTTATTTGAAACTAGAGGCTCAGTGCATGAATTCATGCATGGTTGGGGGGAGGCGCCGCAGGCAGTTGGCCAGCCCGCCCTGCCCCCTGGTTGAACTCCTGGTCGAAGGGACAATTTGCATATTAGCCTTTTATTATATAGGATATTAATGTGAGTATATAAGATAACCTGGGGGAAAATATATCTGCCACTTGAATGGCTTTCATAAACCCTGTATTATAGACTTTAATCTTATCAATAACAATTTGAGGAGGATTAGTTGAGTCTCCTTTTTGCAGGTGAAGATTTTAAAAATCAGACCTATTTAAAGAGCTGAAGCTCTCTAGACTCCAGTGCAGGAATTTGAATGCAAATCTATGAGGCACCAAAGTCCAAAAGCTCCCATTCTCTACTCTTTTAGAAATTTGAAGAAATATGATGGTGTGAAGACTATTTTAAATGATGCTTTGTGCACATATCCATATTATTATTTTATCATCTAAGAAGGGGTGTTGTATAATTATTGAACACTAGAGGCCCAATGCAAGAGTAGACCTGCCTTCCCCAGGCTGCCGGCACCAGCTTCCCTCTGGCACCCAGGACCCGGGCTTCCCTCGCAGCCCCAGCTTCGTCTGGAAGGTCGTCCAGAAGGACGTCCGATCTAATTAGCATATTACGCTTTTATTATTATAGACTAGAGGCCCGGTGCATGAAAATTCGGGCACTTGGGTGGGTCCCTCAGCCCAGCCTTGCGCGCTCTTGCAGTCCAGGAGCCCCCCATCACCCAGCTGCCGCCACCACCAGCCTCCCTCTGTGGGAGGCAACCTTGACGGCCAATCTGGGGATGGTGCTGGCTGGTCCTGCCCCGAATCGCCCCACTGCTGTCGCGGGTGGCCTCCCTCTGCAGGAGGCAATACTGATGGGCCCATCGGGGGACAGCGCCGGCCCCACCCCCCCCACTCCCCCCATTGCTGTCCCCTCCCACTGGCCTGGAGCCACCCGCTCACTGGCCCCGCCCCCTGCAGACTGGTCATTCCGCTGTTTGGTCAATTTGTATATTACCCTTTTTTTTATATAGGATAAGGCCTTATTTTATTCAATTATTTGTTTTTTTACTATATTAACAAAATATTTATTAAATGCCATTTAAGAGCTTGGCTCACATGCTGGGGATATAGTTGTGAGCAAAACAGATATAATTCTTGCCTTCCTTGATTGGGTGTCTCTTTGGGGATCAGTTGGGTTATGAACTATAGGTGAGTAGAACACCTAAAGCAACAAGTCAAAGTGCATGATTGTACTTTTTCCTTATTATTTCTCAAGGGCAAACTAAATGTATCTTCAAAAAAAGGGGATGTTACAGTTACAAGACGTGCATTCTCATAGAAATATGCATAGCATATTTGCTTTAAGCTCTTACACATCAATCTCCTGGTTTAAAAATGGTTTTACTTGCATCCTTCTGTCCATTCCCGCCAGTCCTTGAGTATGTACATGCACACACACCAGCAGGACACAAGCATTCCCAGATAAACAATGTTATATAAACCTGAATGTGGAAAGACAAAATTGTGCCTATGGATTAGGATTTCTGAAAGTTCAGTGCTATTATTTAATTGGTTAACATAACTAGATATTATAATCTATGTTTTATTTTCTTGTACTTAGGAATTTTCAGATTGTAAAACTTTTATATCATTGTATTATTAATCACCACGTGTCTTACTTATAAGTTATCATGGTGATTTTTGTAATTTTCCAAGAACTATAGTTATTTCATAAAATTGATGGGCGATTTTCTTTCCGTTTTTAAAAAAATGGTGCAAAATTTGTACTCTCGCTGCAAAGTGTCACCCTGTTAAATAGATGTAACTCATTAGATGAAAAGTGAAATAAATATGCTAATAGTAATGTTCATATAGTGCAGAAAAATTTCTAGTGTTTAGTGTTAATTTTATTACAAAAGTGTCAGAGCATTTCATGTATTTATAATTATCAGTCTTGCCATAAATATTTAGTTAAATCATTAAAATGTATCTTGTACCTTCATAGGGGTTGAACTTCAAAATCATGTAGAAAGTCACTTTTCCAGTTAGAATATCATAATTCACTTGGCAAATAAATCATGCATATAAAACAAGCTACCATGTGCATTTTAAAGAACAAAAAAATAATTGGCATTTCAAATGGGTAACTTTTCTATAGATAAAAATGTTAAAGAACATAATAAAATAGAATTGAAAAAAAATTGGCAACATATAAATACTAGTTTTTATATCAGACCATAAGCACAGATGGAGATAGCAAAGCAATATTTCAATTCAGTATTAAATTTTCCTTAAAAAGTTTGAAAAAAAATACATTAAATTTGGACTTCAGTATTTCTAAGGAATGTTACAATGGTTGTGATTTAAAACTGCTGAGAGAACTAGTTTGAATCTATATGTCTCTCACCTAAGCTAATAACCCTGCTGGGAGACAGAAAGATAACTTTATATTCTTCCAATAATGTATTATCATTATTCTAATTGGAATTATTATGATGATATGAAATTCAATTAGTGGTTATTAATAATGAGCCCAATATAGAATGCATTTCAGCTGGACACCCAATTGTCTAATCCTTTCATGCTCTATAATAAACATGCTGGGAAATGAAGATAGGAAAAATGTGATGATGGCAGAGCTTAGTGTTAATAACAAAACAAAACAAAAATACTGTATTTCCTGTAGATCTTATTGTATCCTGAGGATCCATGGGAAATAATAATTTTTCTAATTTATTGCACATAGATGGCCACTGTTTCAGATTTCTTTTTATGTTTATGCCTGTGTTCTAGTTACAACATTTTAAGCACATTTCTTGTGAAAATGTGCCACACGCTAAGAGAGCTGTGACTCTAGGGTAGAGATTGCCCATGTGTCCTAAGTGTTTTTTCATTCAAACATGTTTTTAAAAACTTAGAAGTTTACAGAACAGTTTGTTCATGACTCAGAATCACCCAACTAACACAGAGAACACTTGTCATCAATGTGAGATGATATGTTGATGGGCATAACTCCTCTACCATCAGAGAATCATATGCCTCAGAACCCGGGTCCTCAAAATTCAGAACAGAAGTCTAATAATACATTAGTGATCATATAAAAATATCCAAAAATTGAGACAATGTATAATTAGACATTTCAAAGATTTAAAATGAAAATAATCTACTGAGCAAAATGCAATATATATGACAATGAATGAACACACACTGTGTCAGTCATTGCTCTAAACCAGCCGTGGGTGGGCAAACTACGGCCCTTGGGCTGGATCCAGCTGTTCTATCCGGTTCTCTTGGTCTCCCCTCCGCTCCTTTACTTTGAATTTATATTAGTTCACACAAACACTCCATCCATGCTTTTGTTCCGGCCCAACGGTCCAGTTTAAGAACCCATTGTGGCCCTCGAGTCAAAAAGTTTGCCCACCCCTGCAACCTATAACTTTCCTATGGGTTGGGTATTCTTTTCATTTCTGTTTTATAGATTTGCAAATATAGTACAGAAAGTAAAGTCTAAAGTCACACAGTTAGTTGTTGATGGAACTAAACCATGAACCTATGCAAGCCAACTCCAGAATCTGTAGACATAACATATAGCTATATACTATGTAGCTAATAAAATAAATAATCTGTGATTATAATTGATTTTAATTATATTCCAAGGATTATAGGTAAAGGAAATGTTGAGTTGATATAACCATTTGGGTTCTTATGAGACACTACAATCACCAATTCAGCTGTTTTGAATAATATGACAAGTTCTGAATTCCACACACAGCTCTTTTCCTGGAGAGCACATTTTCAGCTGTCTCCCACCTTACTTCTGCTCTGTCAATAAAGTCACCCTCAGTTTCCTCATGTGTGCTGTTGCCTAAACCTGAACCCAGCCAGCTTGGCCAGGCACAGAGATTCTTGTTATACTCAATACAGGCTCCCCTAGCATCAGTTCCTTTAACTCACGTCTAATCCCTGAATAGAGGACTGTTACAAAAACCCTATCATTTGAATCTCAGTGGTTAGATTCTGGACTTTCATTGTGCCTGAAGCTTCCCACTGTCAATGTCCAACCCTTGTGCTAGATCTTGGGCTCCTGTGGCTGTTGCATTCAACCTAATCTCATGATATCCCATGGGACACTGCACGTAACTCTCCATTACCTGACTTGGAGCTTCTACTGAAGTTGGGTCATTGTCCCTCTGTGCTGGGGTTCTTTGTCCGGGCTCCTCCTGCCATGGTATTGATATTCCAATAGGCTTTCATAGGGAATGGTGTGGAAAGAGATAACACATAGCAAAGGAACTCCTGTAACTGGAGTCATTAACTCAATACACTGTTTGGTTGCAGAAGGTCCCTGGAATCCAGACATTGTGTGCAATACTCTATGCATGTGCATAAAAGTGTTTTGTTTTTGCTGAGAAGAGTCTAGATGTTTAATTTTCTTCTCAAAAATACACTGAGTGGACAGATTATTATGATCTCTGAACACATAATAATCTGGCCACTCAGTGTGTGTGTGTATATATATATATATATGTGTGTGTGTATATACACACACACACACACACACACACATATACATATATATACATACATATATATATATATATACACACATACACACACATACACATACACACACATACACATACACACACATATACACATTAGAGGCCCAGTGCATGAATTCATGCATGGGTGGGGTCTGACCAGCCTGGCCAGGGGGAGGGGACATGGATGGTTGGGCGGCTTGCCTGCTGGTCGAACTCCTGGTCAAGGGGAAAATTTGCATATTAGCCTTTTGTTATATAGGATATACACTGAGTGGCCAAATTATTATGCGTTCAGAGATCATAATAATCTGGCCACTCAGTGTATATAATGCAACATATTTAGAAATAGTGCTACAAACAGATGCAATTTTTCTAGAGAGTAATATGTTCCTAGAATCAAGATGTTAAATCTTCACAAGATACACATGGCTAGTGGCTATCATTTTGGACAGTACAAGTTTATAGCAATATTTCCTTTTGGACGTACAAGTTTAAAAAGTTGTGGCAGAGAAAAATATTCTAGTTGGTTTTTGATGGTTTGTGAGAACCCAATGGCTCAGTTGGTTGGGTGTCATCCTGGGCACCGAGAGGTTGCCAGTTTATTTCCCCGTTAGGGCATGTGCCTGGGTTGCAGGCTTGATGCCTGGGGCTGGGAGGGGGGAGGGGTGTGCAGGAGGTGGCCAATTGATGTTTCTCTATCAATGATGTTTCTATCTTTCTCTCCCTTTCCCTTCCTCTCTCTTTAAAATCAATTAAAACTATTTAAATGTCTGAGAAAAAAAAAATACTGGTCTCTATCAATGTTATAGAGAGATTTAAAAACATTATGTATGGAATGTGTTTTCCAATTGATTCCCATAATTTGAAAACTTTTACCTTGATTTTGACTAAAGAATTCTTTATATATTTAGAGCTTACTTTTGATTTGTAGTTGAGAATTAACTGTAGGGAAGTACATTTTGCCAAACATAGAATCCAATAGAGTTTCCTGGACGCTGCATTTGAGCCTGTTGTAACTTTATTCTCATTTATTCTTGACACAGTGCACAGGGTGCAAAGGCCTGGGGACTCCTTGGGGAGCAAACCTCTCCAGAGTTCAATAAAGCTGGATTAGCAACAAGCACATGATTGAAGAATTCAACTGCCTGCATATTCAAAGATTAAGGAGTACAATTATTGGCAAATACATATTGGAAATAGCCACATTCAAAATTTTTCTAAAATAATTCAAGAGGTGTTTATTTTCCAAACCAAGGAAAAAACTCTTGTGGAAAAATTAGTTTTGAAGTTTTGCAGAAACCTTTGTTTTTTAACTATTTCTTACCTACTGTTGAGTTTTTCCAGCTGTTAGCACACTCAGACCCAGGGAAGGTCCCAGACCTGCAAAGCTACCTCCATAAGTGGAAGGCAGGGAAAGACAGAAGAAAATCTGGTAATTAATGGAGTTAATGATCAAGTTAATAAGACTAGAGGCCCAGTGAACAACATTCCTGCACTGCGGGGGGTTGGGGGGGTCCCTCAGCTCAGCCTCTGCCCTCTCACAGTCTGAGACCCCTCAGGGGATGTCCGACTGCCGGCTTAGGCCCGTCGGACATCCCCTAAGGGGTCCTTAGTGCTGCCGTGGGGGCAAGAGAGGCTCCCGCCACTGCCACAGCCAGCTGTGAGCCCAGCTTCTGACTGAGTGCCACTCCCCCTGTGGGAATGCACTGACCACCAGGGGGCAGCTTCTGCATTGAGCATCTGCCCCCTGGTGGTCAGTGCATGTCATAGTGACCGGTCGTTCTGCCGTTCAGTTGATTTGCATATTAGCCTTTTATTATATAGGATGCTGCTACAGAAGAAAATGTATCCCTGTGTCACTTGACAAGTGCCAAAGAATTATATATGGTAAAGTGGAGGAATACTCATGGGTACTAGTATGTGAATGCTACCAGGTACAGGAAATGAGTTTACATGCCTGACCAGGTCAGGACAGTATGTAACTTTTGATGTTACACATAGCTAGGCTAATACTTTGATTCTCTTGGTATTTTTGCCAACTGATCAATTGTTGAATAAAATCACATTAGCAACATTAATGTGACAATTAGAGACCATAATTTCTTATAGAACTATGGCAAGGATATATGTTATGTAATGATAAACAATTTGGGGAGTGTGCTTACATTGAATTAGCATAGTATTAATCATTTTGGTCCATGTTTGGCAGCTCCAATTAAAAAAAATCATATCTCATTTTTCTTTATAATATTTATATCATCTTAAAATCAAATTAGCTCCTAGAGTTTCATTTGAAATAATTCACTTCAATGTTATGCACTATAGAAGCATCAATATAAAATAGAACATTTTGTATGTTTTGTTTGACATTTTATATATTTTTACATATAACATATTATTTTTACTGAAAGAGAATTAAAGGGCTATATTTAAAATATTAGCAAGAGTGAACCACACATAAAATCTTCACTGTGACCTTTAAAGCAAAGTATGAAAATAAAGACAGAAATAATGTTAGGAATAGAATATATTCTGTAATATGGCTCCATGGAGTGTTTATATGGCTTCACAATATTCCAAATAGAAACTACAGCTGTGGTATGCTTTTGGCAAAGATAAGTATTTTGGTAACTACATAGTCTTTATGGCTCAAATAATAATTTTTTAAGTTTTATTTAATACACCTTTAACTTTCCTTAATGTTCTGTTGTTAATCAAAAGGAAGCAAATATTTTTTTACTACCATGTTGATCCCTCATCAGAGCATCAGAAATAACTGATTCATAACAAAGATCTGCAGAGATCTCTAAACACTTCTAAACATCATCCTATTATCTTTATAGTATTTCATTTATATATTAATCACACACTAACTTGTCAGAAATGTCATTGCATCAGGAAAATATACATTCTTCTTCATACTGAATTTTGAAGAAATTTTCAGGGGCTATATTAAGAAATCATTCTGTGAAGGCAACTCTAGGAAGGCACTAAGATTGTCTGGCTCTATGAGAATGTTAACTGGTACAGCCAGGATGGGAAACAATGTGGAGGTTCCTAAAAAAATTAAAATAGAACTACTAAATGATCTAGCAATACCACTTCTCAGTTCATATCCAATGAAAATGAAAACAGACAATCAAAGACATACCTGCCCTACCATGTTCATTGCTGAATTATTGACAATAGCCAAGATATGGAAACAGCCTGAGTATCCATCTATGTATGAATAAAGATCTATCTATCTATCTCTGTAGATGTAATTTGGAATATTATTCAGCAAAGAAAAAGAAGGAAATCCTGCCATTTGCAACACATGGATGACCCTTAAAGATATTATGCTAAATGAGATAAGCCACAAAGACAAATACATTTTTATTTGGAATCTGAAAAAAGCAAAGCAAAACAAAACAAAACTCAAACTCATAGACATGGAAAGTAGAAAAGGGATGCCAGACTCTGGGGCTGGGAAATAAGGAAAGGTTGGTAAAAGAGTACAAACTTTCAGTTACAAGTTGAATGAGGTCTGAGGATCTAATGTAAAATATAGAGACTATAGTAGATAACACTGAAATTTGCTAAGAAAGTAGAACTTAAATGTCCTCACACAAAAAACCCAAACTCAGATATAAATAAATATGTGAGGTGATAGATGTGTTAGTTAACTAGATGGGGGAATTTCTCCACAATATATATGTATATCAAATCACCACAGTGTACACTTTGAAAACATTACAATTTTATATGTCAACTAGAGGCCTGGTGCACGAATTTGTGCCTGGGTGGGGTCCAGCCTGCCCACCCCAATTAGGGTGGGGGAGGGGGCCATTTGGGGGCAGTGCCAGCCAGGGAGAGGGGCTGTGGGCGGTTGGCTGGCCAGCCGCATCCCCTGGTCAACTCCTGGTCAAGGAGACAATTTGCATATTAGTCTTTTATTGTATAGGACTAGAGGCCCGTTGCACAAAGATTCGTGCAAGAACAGGCCTTCCTTCCCCTGGCTTTGCTCCTGGCCATCCGGGAGCCTGCCAGTCCTCGCTCCCAGCCACCCGGGAGCCTGCAATTTTAGCTCCCAGCCAGAGCGCCACTCCTGTAGCTCCCTCTGCCCCCCACCCTCCCCCTCATAGCAGGCATCCTGCACCACCCCACCAATCCATGCCTGTGTATGCAAATTAACCCATCTTTGTTGGGTTAATGTGCATACTCACTCCTGATTGGCTGGTGGGCATCGCGGAGGTACGGTCAATTTGCATCTTTCTCTTTTATTATTATAGATTATGTCAACAAAGCTGAAATGTAAGGAATATGTGAATCTATATACAGTACCTTAATTGAACTGAGAGAAATTTAAGGAGCCTGGGAAAATATAATGATAATGATCATAATCATGCTGAAGATGTGTACCACCTTATTAGCAGCACCTACACTTTACAGCATTTTAACTTCACGGAGGTTTCTCACATTTTCATCTTAGGAAACTGAGACCAAGGGACATGTAAGGTAAAAGAATAAGCTGAAGCTCATCTGTTCTTAGACCTTTACTTAAAATCCATGCTTTCTCATTATACCATCGATGTTTTTTCTGACATAGGTATTTTGAGTGAAAATGATTCTGAGAAATTAAGTAGAGTTATACAATTAATTTTATACCTCTGTAGTTTAGGAATAAAATCCATAATGCTTGTCTAAGACAGATTTGCAAGCCGTCCAGCAGTGGGGTGGTAGGCTTACCACCTTACAATAGAAGTAAGGACACAAACTGAGATTCTTGCCTATTTCACCTAGCTCTACAAGAAGGGAAGAAAGAACAGGTAAAGCAGAACTATTCTTAGAATGCAGTCCTGGGTTTATTCCAATTTGTTACTGTAATTGTTTGTTTCAGTATATACTAATATGCTCAGCTGCTATAACAAAATGCCAGAGCCTGGGTGGCTTAAACAACAGTAATTTATTTTCTCACAGTTGTTAAGAATGGAAGTCCATGATCAAGGTGATAGCAAATTTGGTTTCTGGGGACGGCTCTGTTCCTGGTGGGTAGACATCCACTTCCTCTCTCATCTGGCCTTTCTTCCATGTTATGAATCTTTATAGCAGGAAAGACAAAGAGAGGGAAAGAGAGAGAAAAAGAGAGAGAGAGAACTCTGGCATCTCATCTTCAAAAGGCACTAATCCTATCAAGTCAGGACCCCATTCATTTACCTCATTATTAATTACTTCCTTAGAGGTCCCATTACCAAATGCAGCCACAATGGAGGTTTTGAGACTTTATTATATGAACTAGAGGCCCAGTGCACGAAATGTGTGCATGGGGGAAGGGGGACCCTCAGCCCGACCTGCACCCTCTCCATTCCAGGAGCTGTCAGGGGATGTCCTACTGACAGCTTAGGCCCACTCCCCGAGGTTCTCTGCTCTCTGTGGGGCCTGGATGCTTCGCCGCTGCTACGGCGATGAAGCCACCATGGCAATGAAGCTGCTGCGCCCCGCTGTCCGCTCTCTGTCTGCGGGGCCTGGCTGCTTCACCACCGCCACGCAGATGAAGCCCCCACACCATGCCGTCCACTCTCAGCAGCGGGGCTGAAAGGACGGGAGGGCTCCAGCGGGGCCGAGGGGACTGGGTGCCACCATCTTGTGGCTATGGGCGCCACCTTCTTTGTGACAGTGTGACAGTCAATTTGCATATTCCCTCTTTATTAGATAGGATTGGAAAGGGACACAAACATTCAGTCTGTAACAATATGGAAGCTGCCACTTGCCTCTGGGTTTATCTGTAGGCTGTCTAAAAGCCTTGCTAAACCTCATATTACGGAACCACACTGGTGTTTGTATTCTGAATGTAAATACACGTGTCCGGATTAGAATTCTTGATTGCTTCATCTGCCTTCAACCTCCAGGCTAGTTCTCAAAAACAGGTCCTCTCTCTGTGGCTCCCAGGAACACGCATGTTTAACTTTGCCGCTTCCTTCACTCTGTTATGGATTGTGGGCCCCCATGGAAACCAACAGGGGATACTACTTAGACAAAGAATGAACAGCTGTACTCTAGAACGACACAAAAATTTGAACACACATAATTTGAAAAGCAAAATCTTAAAGGGAATTGACAGAATCATTAATTCCTGCTTTTCAGAAAACACACATCACAATAAATACTGAGGTTTGGTAATACACGTTCTGTGTTAAAATATTACTATTCCTTTGGCAATTGATGAAAGTAAACCAACACATTAAGGACCTGAGGTCTTATAAATCAGTAGCACACAGTCTTATGGATAAAAAGTATTGAGTTTCTCATAGCCCTACTTAACTATTAAACCCATTACTATAAAATTAGCTTATTGAGTAATTACCTAAAAGAGAAATGCATATTTCAGATCATTCTCCATTTCCTAAAATAACTCTTTTTACGTATTATATAACTTTGCAAGTATTTCTAACATTCATTGAATTACTGACTATATATTTAAAAATTAATTTAGCTTAGATGTATTGTGAAGAACAGTTGGAATTTCTATACTTCCAGAAACAATGTAATACATATTAATTATAATAATAATTGACATCAATTCTAAAGTATAATATTGAACTTTATTTTGCTTTTGTAGCTCTATTGTGTCTTTAATGAATTTATAATGTTATAATATCAAAATAGAATTCCATGAGGCATTGAGATTTTTAATATAAAACTATAATGACTTTTGTTTTGAAAATTTATCAAACTTCGGTGACCTCAATTTTATGTAAGAGAATTTCTTGAACTCCTGATTCCTATGTTTTGCATGGGAAAAAAAGTGATACATATTATTATAAAGAAAGCAACTATGCTATTTATAATAGTGATTTCACTTTAAATAAATTGAGTGATATAGTACATTCATGACTTTATTATGTGAGTGGGTGAGCTGTCATTTTATGTTCCTTTTACTTTGCTAGCTTTTAAGAAATTCTGTATATGTATGTGTGTGTGTTTGTTTATTTTTATCTTCTCAAATATTATCTAATGTCATTTTTAGATAGTGATGGAAATTGTCATTATATTTAGTCAAATCACATTCACTTATGTTACTTTAGAATTATTTGTTTTTTAAATTACATTCATTTTTTGAACATATGCAATTATATGACAGAAAAGTTTAATGAAAAATATTTTGGAACAATTTATGTGCAATGAGTTTAGAAGTTAATGTTGCGTTACTGACCAAAATAAATGAAGAAATAAAGATGTAATAGGGTCAAAATGTTCATTAGGGTTGAAAATATAAGTTCTTATTCTGAAATATACCTAAGTATATTAAAGCAATGTGAAAATCTGATTCACAGATTTTGATAAACTTTCAAACTTTTTTATTCCTTGTAAAATTATTATCAAGTTGAAATGGAAGTGAAGTGCATTTAAAGACATTTTTAGTAGAAAACAGTAGATTTCCTTCAGGAGCTTCTGGGTCAACTGCTTTCATTTTTTTTTAATGAAATAGATATTGTTCACTATTCACCATAAGAGTGAATAAAAATAAAACACTTAGTTTAAAAAAATAGATCACAAAGAATGTAACACATTCACTCCTTAGGATCTTAAGTCTTCTCTCATTTTGTGTCCTTTTGTTCTGTAATTGGTTGCTAGCACCCCCTTTAACCCACCTTAAAGGGCAAGCAGGAAATTCATGTTTTCGTTCATCAGCCCATCCCACTGAAAAGCGTTCGATATTAAAACAGTTTGCAAGGAGCAAAAGCAGAGGAAACAGGAGGCCCAGCTAGCCTGTAGCAAGATACATGCAAGATTGGCTGCAACATACATGGAGTCTTGTTCCTGTCCAGTGTTTGCATGGAGATATCAAGTTAATTAGGGTATGACTCTGTTCTTCACTTTAAATGTGACCTTTTATTATATCTGTGGCTCTCTGGTTCATGTGGTGTCATAAAGCTCTGGGAAAGTCTTTCCAGCTGCTTGACACAAACTGGAAAAAATGAAGCATTGATGTTTCCTTTTGCCTGGAGGTTTTTAGAGCAGCAAATTACTGCAGAGGCAAAGTTGGTGTGGTAGATTTGCTGTGGGTGTCAGAATGCTTCTTTTGTCTTTTAGCTCCTCGCCTTCCCTGGTGATCAGGTGCAACTTGTGGGGAGCGGAGGGGTGTTGGAGGGAAGGGGTTGGGGTGGGGGGAGATTGGTTCAGGAGGAGGTTACATGGCAGAATTCCCACGAATGCTGGCGAAGGATGAACAAGATAAAGAAATCTTGTTTTTCTGAGCTAGAGGATTCTCTGCATGACTTCCCCACTGTTGGGGTGATGAGCTTTCAGGCTGAGATTTTATTAACGATTCATATGGAGATTGAGGGCAGTGGAGGAGCAGATTCTCACATAAACTTGATCTGTCCATGAATGCAGTTCTCTGTTTGCCCTGACCCTGCCTGGCTTAAGACACTGCCTGTGAGGCCAGCGTGCCAGACACAAAGAAAGAAATGAAAGGCAAGCACATTCCAGGAGTCTGCACAAAAGACAGAGCAGTTTCTGGTCCTCTCCCCAGAGAGGATCTTATCTCCGCATGGCCAAAAAAAAAAAAAAAAAAAAAAAAAGGCCTCTAAAATGTTTATTTGTATACGTACAGTTTTAAAAGCGATGTGGCTGTTGATAGATGTTTTGTTAGGTCTTAATGTTCTCTTTTCAAAACTTGTGGAAACTAGAAAAATCTTGGCGAGGGTATACTTTCTAAAGTTTAGTGTTAGAAGTCTCTGGCCTTGAAGTATTTTTACTTTCTTGATTGGTAGGTAACTTGCAAAATGAATCCTCTTCGGCTCTCAGAGAAGCCAGAACAACATGTTAAAGCTTGAGTTGACTTCCTGATGCCTTGTGACTCTGCAACTTTTGAAACGTGTGACCGAGTTCATGCATGAGATGAAACTGACATGTGGCCCAAGCCCAGACATCCCCAGGCTCATTACTAGGACAGCAGGGTGACATTAAAAAGAAGAAGAAGAAGAAGCAAGTGGAGAGGAAAGTTTGAGTGGGACCAAAGTGCAAGGGAGACCAGGAACTTTTAACTTTTTAGCATTCCTACAATTATTGGCAATTCACGATACCTAGATGCAGAGCAACAGTGGAACGATATGCTATCCCAAGACATTTCCCTGTAACTAAACATACTGGTTTTATTGTTTAACAAGTGCACACTCTGGATGTATGAAGTATTTAGGTTTAAGGGATAAAAAACTGATATACATAATTCTGTTGCTACTTGATGTGTTCCCACAGATGCTTACAAATCAGAAAACCCAGAAACCCAGAAACACAGGCTCTTGAATTTTGTGTACCTGTGTAGCTGTTCAAGTTGTTTCAAAACTTTTATGGTTAAAAAACAAAACAAAACAAAACACAAAAACACACACACACACAGTAGAGGAATGCAGGCAAATGCCATTAATTATGATAGTTTTTGTTCCTTTCATTTTATAGTGGTTTTATTTCCATGAAATTAACTGTTGTACTTAGGCTAATTGTCAGTAATTGGTGACAAAATCACTTCATTGTTTTTCTATAGCATGATACTAATTAGGACTTTGATAGACTGGCCCAGCCATGTTCTGTATTTTACCTCCTATTGCAATCAGTGGTAGTTAATAACAAGTGCAACTTAAAAAAATCTATATGATAAAATGTTTCTATTAATAATTAAACAAGTCTTTTAAACAGTCTGTCACATATTAATTTTAAAACATTGACATTGAAGGAAGCTTTCATTATATGTTTAGTTGGGTTTCATGAAACATCAATTTATGGTTTCTGATTTGAACTAAAACCTATTGGAATGATCTATAAAAGAAGAGAATTACAAATTTCAACTGCTTAGCCACATGCCTTTTTATTATTCTGTTTGTGTCTGCCACATTGAAATTAGCGTTGCTTTTGTAAGATACTTTTCTAAGGTAGCACAGGGCTAGATGGCATTGTCTTTCTTGTCACGCCTGACAGTTAAATTGAGTCTAATAAAATGTAACATATTGTTTATTCTTGATTTCTAACTAGGTTTTTTTCTGTTTTGTTTTTGCACCTAAGAGTTGTTTTGAAGCATTATATTTTAAGTGAAAAATATATATGAACAGTTGAGATTATAAAAGCTTGGTTTTATTTCTTTCTGGCATAGAAAAGTATGTTCCTTGTAGGTAATAGATTTTAAAGAAAAATAGGAGAGTACAGTATTTTGTGAAGTGAGCTTTAATGCCTATGAAAGAAAATAGTATTACACTATATATCCCATTAAAACAATCACAGCCAATGCTATTTTGCTTTTTTTTTCCTTAAAAGAATTATTCTCAACTGACTTTCCCTGTGATTTTTATGAATTTGTAAGTTTCAAAAGTTTTCTAATACTTTGACAAATAATCTCTTTGCTTTTCTTCCTCATTCTAAAATACTCTTAGCAATCAAGTGCATTCTGCAATTTACAATGCACTCCGTTTGTTTTAAATGCATCCATGATGTATAACGTAGAGTGGAGTGTCCCACAGTCATCCTGAAAAAAGTTTTTAAGAAGCAATTAGAAAAATAATTGCCTATTAAAAAGTGAAGATTGCTTTGAGCAGGGAGAGAAGAAATTGAATGTTGAAATTGAAAGCATTCATTGTTAGCTGGACACATATGCACCAAATCTGAAATTAGAGAAAAATCACGAAATACGTATTTTGGCAAGGGGAATTGTTTAAATTTTCTAAAGCTGTCAGCCCATTTCTCTATTTTTTTCCCCTGCTAAAGAAAAATTTCCAATGGAAAGCCTCACCTTTTGTACGAAGTTGAAATGTTTTATTTTTTCAGGATTGTCCTACACTGTACAAAATCAGAACAATTCAATAGCTTCCAGGGAAGGAGGGGGCCACAAATGAGAATCTTTCTATCATTTTAGAATGTCCATGGCAAAGCACAAAAACTATATAAATCTGTGGTTGTTTCTTTGCAAAAAAGAATCTTTTGATTGCAGCAGTTATTTGAATACCCATTCAGGTTCTTTTGTAACGTGTTGTAATAAATGCACATCTCCTAAATGAAGAATACTCATGAGGGGACAAAACTCCAACATAAACCATGTTTAGATGCTGCATTTCAATTGGTTACCCCATAGGATTAGACACAGGTTTTTGTACTTTTGATTTCTTTCTTCCTTCCTTCCTTCCTTTCTTTCTTTCTTTCTTTCTTTCTTTCTTTCTTTCTTTCTTTCTTTCTTTCTTTCTTTCTTTCTTTCCTCCTCTCTTCATGCTCTGGAAAATAAATTTCCTTAAACAAAATTCAGTTTGTTCCTTTTTTTCACCTTACTGGTATATATCAAGTATGTTCTCTTGTTTCTTATCAATTTCAAATAAATAGAATGTGAAAAACAAACAGGATTGAAACTGACTTTAAGTTTTAAGAATGATAAAGTTACTCGGGAAAGATAATTGTTCTCTTTTACTCATCCTGCTTTCTCGTAGAGATGCTGGAGAGGAAAGTGGGTCTGCTTTTTCTTTCTTGAATTTCCTAAATGTTCAGGGACAATACAAAAGAGGAAACAAGATTCTGGTAATAGTACTATGAGCTCCATGCATGGGCATGTGAATCCTATAGGAAAAAAGCCAATAAATCCAGTCTGCTTCTAGCATAATCATACTTGACAACCATACACACACCGCTGGGGCTACCCGGGTAGCAGCCAGCATCTTTGCCTGCTCCAGCCCCAGAATCTTTTATAATTGTAATGGGTTTCATCAGTCCAAGCTGTGCCAACACCCCTAATTAGCCACAGCCTCATTTTAAAAATTAAAACCACCCCACACAATAACACCCCCAACAAGAAGCACCCCACAGCACTCAGTATGTTCCTTGTGGGATATCACACTGTGGACAGTAGCATTCCCTGACCTACATGGCCTCAGTGGGGTTCATCCACTTCCCTAATCAGAGGTGTGCCCACGGCGGGACCACCAGATCCCACCAAACTCTGCTGTTTGTTGCATTTTAATTCTTTTTTTTTCAGTGATGTGCTGGTTCATACCAGAAATAGCCTCTCTCTTCTTACTGCTAAATGTTCGGCAGCCCACCAACTAAGCAAACAGCAATGAATAAAATAAAAAAGTGATCAGAGGTAAAAGATACTTATTCCAAGTTAGTTTTAGTTTATGGTGCTCAAAGAAGTTCCCCATTCCATGCAACTTGTTTTTGTTTTTGTCTCCCCAGGGGTGAAGCGCCTGCAGCACTGGGGAAAATGGTCCCTGGCTACCTTAAATAGCATCAATCATCTTAAAGCATTGCAAGAAGCCTGGAGGTATCTTAAGTTTTATCTATTTTAGAATGTCCCGAGTACATTTTGTCTCACTATATGTGCATCCATGTGTAAAGACACACACTTTTCCTATTCTATCCACATTTTCTGGGACCTTATACTGTGTTGGGCAACATCAAAATCTGTAACTTGGGGGAAATTGACATGACATCAAATGCAGGCCACAACTGTGAAAGGCTGATGAAATGACTTCGTTCATGCATGGCTGCAGCTCCTGATTCAGGTGACCAATGTCTGCAGGTGAAGCAAAACTGTCTATGTTTTGCCTTTTGTTCCCTATGACCCATTGTTTCATTTGTAAATAATGGTTTCATTACAAGCTGCTTTGCTTTAAAATCCAGTGGTAACCTGAGACCAGTGATTATTTTGCAAATGACCTAGCCATATACCAGCTATGAAAATAGTGTTTAACAGCACAGGCAGGCTACTGGAGCTATTATCTCTAAGCATGAGCATAGAAAATAGTCAAGCTCTAACCCATGGTTTGGATATATTTTCGAATTCTCTATCCTGCCTATGTGGGATGAGATGGGACCCATATTTTGTCATATTATTCAATGTATCATTTTTGAGACTAATACACTGAATAATAAAATAAAAACCTATAAAGAAGTTAGCCACTGATATGTGCTATAATCTTACATTATTATTTAAAAGAATAAAAGAGCAAAAATTATAGAGAGTACAGAGGGACTCTGTATCTCTGGAGGTACATAGCTTCCCTGAGTTGTCACATGGCCATGGAAGGGAGACACTGTATCTAGAGCAGTCCCCTATATCTAATTAAGTCTCAAAATAATCTGGAGAAAATCCACTGGAATGAAGCATTAAAGAAAATGCACTTTTGGAAACTACGTTGAAGACATTTTTGTCATACAGACTTTCGTTCCAGGAATAATTTTTAACAAGCTCAAGATGTGGGATATTAAATGAACTATGGCAACAAAGAGCTTAGCATCTGGCCACATTGTAAACTGTCAAAGATATAAAAACATCGTAGCAGGCCATGCGATTGTAGTTAACACGATCCGAGTGGAGTGAATCTAGGCGATGCCTCACCTTCTTGCTTTTCACATGTGCAGTTTTGCTCTCTGGTTTACTTCTTCCTGTGATCGATTCCCATGCAGAGCCAGATCTCTCCAGGAGAAGGCTGAGATTAGAACAATGTCAGCCTCTGCTTTTAGCAGCGTGATGAGGTCATCAATAATGCATTGGCAATCTCAGGAACCTCGTGCATGCGGGCATCGCAGCTGCCCGGCATTTATTGTAGGACTCACAGGTTTGAGCTGAGATGTCACCACATCTACTATTGAGGCAGGCCCTGATGCATTCTCAAGAAATCTGGGGGTGGCGGGGAGGTGGGAGGAGGGGGGTGGTCCTAGAGACAGCTGTTGAGATTACCTAACTGAAACATTACATTAGAGGAGGTTATTGAGGAGGGAGGGAGAATGCATCTATGGAATTGCTTTTTTAAAGAAGCCTATTTAGTCAGGGCTACTCTCGTAACCTTTGTCTCCCCAGCTCCCTTCTAAGGTTTGTAAGTTTTGTTGTTTCTCTGGAAAGTTTATTCATATCCGAACAGCTTGCCTGGCCGCGGCGATCATGTTCTGTACTTGCGCTTTCTGGTCACGGTGTAGCAGAGAGTAATAGAGAAGGGGAATAAGTGAGTGTGGAAATGCAAAGCTGTCTCTTGTTACATTTTATCGATCTCATTCTGGTGTCATTCAATTAAGACAGAAATGTGATGGATAGTCTCTGCACAGATTCCTGGGTTGCTCTCCATCCATTGCGGAGAAAGCTTTTGTGTTTTATTTGGAGTTGGAGGGAGGGGGTGGGGAAAGGCCATGGGCAAGTGGGAGAAATCAAAGATGCTATGTGATCTGAATTACAAATCAACGTCTCCCCAAGGATGCTCCAAATGTCAAACATACCATGTATATATTTTCACGTATTTTCTCAGACACAGTTGATGTTTCACCTTCTTGGTTTTCACATGTGCAGTTTTGCCCTGTTTCACTTCTTCCTGTGATCGTATGGGATGGGTTACCAAATCTTAAGGTGGAATTCATTCTTTTAAATATTTTCAAAGGCTTAGGAGGTAGCATCCTCTTCCTACCAGCGCTAGATAATTAAACATGAGCCACATGGAAAATAACTAGTCAAACTTGTGCCAATTTTAAAATTTGAGAAAATGAAAAATTCTCTTGTCACTTGTTACGGACCTGTGACTCTAGGTTGACCTGTTTTCGCAAATAGAATTTAAAGCCGGTAAAATGAAAAGAGCAAAGAAAGGTGTGTTTGTTGTTGTTGTTTTTAGTTCATAAACCAATCACTCTTATCATTCCTTATGCTACAGAGGGCATTATGAGTCAACTATCCGAATTCTGTCCTGTATAGATTCCGACCCTTACTCTGGGTGGCTTGCTTTTCCTTAACTATATCACTCCCTCTGTATTTGTTCACACGGCAGTGATAGTAGTTCATGAATGCGAAACACTGTAGAACTACTCCTCTAACCAAAGTGTTTTATGTTTTTTTAAGAAATTGAAATAACTAGTGTAAACAGCTACTAAAGCAGGTTAGGCCAAGCAAACTCCCTTGGGACCTCTTGAAGCAATACCAGATTCAAAATGAACATTCGGGATTTTCAAATCAAGGTTATGGGTCCTGATCATTAATGCAACCTGAAAGGCAGTGAGGAATACAAATATAAGCAGGATTTTTAATATCAGAGCAGTATGTTAATGTGCAAGCTCCCCTATGCACGTGGTATGTGACATTGAATAAAATGCATACATACTCTAGTTTAAACCTTACTTCCTTTATCTGAAAAATAACAGGACAGAATTACACAATTAAGTATATGGAAATGCCTACTCCATGCTTGTCCTATGCACTTAGAACATGGCAGGTATCAGACACATTTAGCTTCATCCTGAACCCCCCTGGATGGTTTTGACACTGAGTAATTTTGTCTTCTAATAAACTTGCTCAGTCATTTGAGAAAGGAACAGAAGCAAAGAACAAATAGTACAGTTGGGCCCTATCTCTGCGAATGAAACTTTTTCTGGATCCTAATTCACAGAAGCTCATTTACCAATTGGTGTGATATTGTATTAAAGAATTTTCCAACCATCCACTCAAAGTTTGTCCTACAACTTCACTTGTGGAAGGAACTCTTAAGCCAAGTTGTATTTGTCAAAGATGTTTTTAACTGCCATGCTTTAACCTGAAAGCTAAAGAGCAGCAGTGAGCTCAAGCAGTTATTTACGGATTTTACAAAGGCGAGGGGCACCAGAACTTGATTAAGTTAGAAATTTAACTGATAGCTCACGTTGTAACTTCCTCAGTAAGCTAAAACACACACAAATATTGTCTTGCTGGTACATGCACAGCCTTTCAGCATGGTTGGAACATAAATGTATGCATGTGTGATGGAATTTGGCTCTCTTCATGTTCTTTTTTTTTCTTCTCCCCCTTATGGGCCATACATTTTTAATTAGAGTGCTTAATGAAAATCATCTTCATGAATCAAAGCTTACCTCAAGCATACATGGAGGCATAATCTATTTAAGGAAAGGCCATCTATAAAGGTAGGTAGTAAGTAAAATAATTTTCCCCGTGATCAAAACACAATACATTATTAGATTCTTTATGTTGAGAGAATTTTTTTTATGCTAAGTTTTGCACACAATATTTTTTTTTTCCAACTATCTACCTTATGTGTGCTAAGGTTGCTTAACACATTGCCAACACTTTGGTAGACATGAGTTAACAGATTCCTACAGTCTCACATAATCATTCTGCACTTAGTCAACATTATAGTAAAATATATATATATATATATATGTGCATGTTTATAGGGGCATTAATACAAATAGTTATCTAACCCATTTTGTAGGAAGTATGGGCAGTACTCTCTGATGCCCTGGACAATGTTCATTTTTCTCTCATGAAGGCAGGAATCGCCATGCTTTTTTGGGTCATTCTCAATTACCCATTTCAGTGGTTCAGGTCCATTGAGGGGTGAAGTGCTCTTCACTTCTTTGGGGTCCAAGGAGGTGCTACTAAGAAACTGCTTTCTAAGATGTATCACATTCCATGGTTGATTGATATAATCTTACCTAATAAAGAGGAAATATGCTAATTAACCATCACTCCATCACAAAGATGGCTGCACCCACAGCTGAGGCCAAGTTCCCATAAGGAGCCTTAACAAGCAATCAGCAGGGACCTGAGGCTACGCCCTCCCCCGCCCCCATGGGGCTTGACAGGGGACCTCAAGGTGCCCTTCCGGTCCTGGTGCTGGGCTAGGGGACCTTAGGCTGCTCCCCCCGCCGCCCCAGCGCCAGGCCGGGGGACCTCAGGCCATGCCCCCAACCTGGCAGGGCTTGACAGGGGATCTCAGGCCATGTCCCACACCTGGCGGGGCTTGATGGGGGACCTCAAGGCATGCCCCCCCACCCTGGTCTGGGCTGGGGGACCTCAGGCGACGCCCCCTGTCCTGGCGCCAGGACAGGGGACCTGAGGCTATGTTCCCTGCCCAGCGGGGCTTGACAAGGGTGGGACTAGCCAGGTCTGGATCTATCCCAATGAGGGGGGTGAGGGGGGGGGGGGCGGCCGGGTCTGGGTCTCACGCGATTTTGAGGCGCAGGTGGGTGGGTGGTGACTTGACTCTGGGTCCCGTGGTGTGCCCCAGACTCTGACAGGAGGAAGGTTTTCATATACATATTACTAATTTTCTTTCATCTCTGACACTTCTATTATAGAGAAAGGGCAAATAGCAATATTAAATTATTTCCTCTAATCCCCTTTTAATGTGCACGAATTTTGTGCACATTAAAATAATTAAGAAGGTAGACTTTTAAAAAATTATAAGTAATCATAATTTACAGAAACAGAGACCCTAGACTGGGATCTTAGCTTATCCTATATAATAAAAAGCCCAATATGCTAAGTGTCTGGTCGTCTGGTTGGCTGTTCAACCAATCAAACTGTAATATGCTAATGATATGCTAAGGCTGCTCAACTGCTTGCTATGACATGCAGTGACCACCAGGGGGCAGACAGTCGACTGGTTGACCAGTCACTGTGACGTGCACTGACCAGCAGGGGGGCAGACGCTCTGACCAGTAGGTTAGCTTGCTGCTGAGGTTCAGCCAATCGGGACTGAGCAAGATGGGCTGGACATGCCCTAGAGCCCTCCCACAGTCTCTCCCTGGCTGGCCAACCTCCCATGTCCCTCCCCAGCCCTGATCGTGCACTAATGGGGTCTGTTGGCCTGGCCTGCATCCTCTCACAATCTGGGACCCTTTGGGGGATGTCTGAGAGCTGGTTTCAGCCCGACAGTGGAACAACCAGTCCCTATGACATGCACTGACCACCAGGGGGCAGATGCTTAATGCAGGAGCTGCCCCCTGGTGGTCAGTGCACTCCCACAGGGGGAGCGCCACTCAGCCAGAAGCAGGCTCATGGCTGGCGAGCGCAGCGGCAGTGGTGGGAGCCTCTCCCACCTCTGCAGCAGCACCACAGGGAGTGGGCCTAAGCTATCAGTCGGACATCCCACAAGGGTTCCCGGACTGCGAGAGGGCACAGGCCAGCTGAAGGACCCCCCACCAATGCATGAATTTCATTCACCAGGCCTCTAGTACATTATAACTTTCCATATTCAATTACAGGAAAACACATACTCTAATATTTGTGGCAATATTGCCTCCTTTTAAACTCATAAAGCACTGTGATAATAGCAATTTACCAGATAGTTAAGCACCAATTGCCGATGATATTTTCCCCTTTAAAAATACTTTTGCTGCCCTCAGCCAGTAGTAAAGTCCCTGTTGTTTATGTTCTCTCTCTCCATAGGTTTCTCCTTTCAATTAGAAAGTAAGCATTGTGAAGTAAAAAACAATTGCAGATGACCAAAGAGTGTTTGTTGAAGTAATCATGCTGACTCAATGCCTAGGGTGTCCTCAAGAAACACAGTGTTGCTTTATTGTCTCCATTCCTATTTTGTATTCATCAAAGGGATTTAGAGAATGATGGTATCCTTAGACCCTGGCAGTTCCCTCTCTTCAACAGTCACACTTAACTTGCAAACCACAGAATAGGGCTGTCCTTTGCAAGGACAGACTAGGCATCTGCTCTACGTTTATTGTTGAACTCACATGATGTTCCAGGCACTCTGATGAGTGCAGAGTATGAACATTCTCAAGTTAGTAAGCTACGTACAAATTCATATTAATTTTTATAATCACTTTGTGCTTATCTTGAAGTTTGGAGGATCTGTCTCTGTTGGTCTCTTTGCTTCTGTCTTCTTCTTCCTGGTTCTTAAAGAAGGTTCTTCCTGGTTTCTGGCCATAACAGCTGGATTTAGAATGCTTTTTCAGCAGTTGATGACCACATGGCAAATCAATTGTTTTCTTCCAATTTAAATGTCTTTCTTGATATATTTTAAGGTTGCATCCTAGATAACTTCAGGTTGATATTCTCCAACTGAAATTGTTTTAAGTAAGCAGTGCTTTCTGTTGGCTCATGCTCATTCTCTCTCTCTCTCTCATTTTCTACACGTATCTCCTTTTCTCTAATTATGTCAGCAATCTTTTGGAATCCTAAAATTAGAGTTTTTGACTTTGCATGAACCTGCGGTTCACAAAAGTTATAATATCTCAAATCAAAAAGAAAGTTTTAGAATAATCTAGGTACCTTATTAAAGGATCTGCCCTATCGTCTTGGAGTTTGCAGGGCACAGTTCCTTGTCTTACTCACTTTTCTGTCCACAGTGCTTGACACGTAAGAGGAGGATGATGAAGGTTTACTGAAATAGCCATGAACCTTTGTCATAGTTGAAGATATTTTAAACATAAGAGGAGTTAAATTTCATTTTCCCAAACACAGATGTGCTAATTAGGCATTCTTCTGATCATGAACCAGTGTTTGAATGTTTTATAACTATGTCTTCTTAATTCTCTCTTCACTGAGATTCTGTTGTTCCAGAGGAGAGAATCAGAGCCCTGTTTTTCTGTCTCCCCTCAGACCATTTTAGGCAATTAGTATGAGCATTAATATTAATATTCATATTATTTTTACATTAGAAGGTAATACATGCTAGCTTATTGGCTAAGATTATTTTTGAGGATTTCTGGTGGTCTGCTACACCATGGGAATTGAACAAGCCATGTTGTAGTGAAACTTAAGTAAAACTATGTTAAGAATATCCAAGATATGCTCCAAAATCACACACATTGAAAACAACTCTCAGAATGAAAAACAGAAATTCTCCATATCATCAAACCTTTTCACTCTACGCTCAATAAGATCGTTTACAATCTCTCTCACCAAAATCCAATTTATTCCTCTGGGATTTTTTGTTTTGTTTTCAGTCACTAATGAGTATAATATCAGCTATTTGGCTATCCACTTGCATTACTCAGTTTAGTATTGAACCAAATCTGTCTCTGACCAGTGGGCACAGCAAGCCTTCCAAAAGATGGACTTATAATGGATTGAATCAAAGTGTGGGAAAGGGAGGTGGAACTGTCTGGGCAGGTTGATCAATAGGAATAAATGTAAAACTGAAATGGGCCCACTTCACTTTCAACTTGTGACTTGAGAAAGATAATTTTCTATACATAACTAGAGGCCTGGTGCATGAAATTTGTACACGGGGGGAGGGGGGGTTCCCCTCAGCCCAGCCTGCACGCTCTTCAATCCAGAACCCCTTGGGGGATGTCCAACTGCCCTCTCACAATCCTGGACTACTGGCTCCTAATTGCTCACCTGCCTGCCTGGTCGCCCCCAACTGCCCCCCTCTGCCAGCCTGGTTGCCCCTAACTGCCCCCCCCTGCTGGCCTGGTCAACCCCAACTGCCCCCCCCACCAGCCTAGTCACCCCTCACTGTCCTCCCTGCCAGCCTAATTGCCCTCAACTGCCCCCCCTGCCAGTCTGGTTGCTTCCTACTGCACCCCCCCCCCCACTGTCCTGATCACCCCCAACTGCCCCCCCCCCGCTAGCTTAGTCACCCCCAACAGCTCCCCCTGCTGGCCTGGTCACCCCTCACGGCCCCCCCCCCCCCACCAGCCTGGTTGCCCCACACAGCATGCTGTTCAGTCATTTGGTCATCCCTCACTAACCCCCCTGCCAGCCTGATCACCCCATGCAGCCTGCTTGTTCAGTTGTTTAGTCGTCCCTCACAAACCCCCTGCTGGCCTGGTCATAGGCAGCCATCTTGTGAGGGCATGAGGGTCAATTTGCATATTACCTCTTTATTATATAGGATTGCAGAAGTCTTAAAATATAGGTATGCATTCATGTCTTGCCTCATTTCTTGTCATGTTAGATGTTACATGATGCTTTTCCAGTAAAACAGGTTTCTAAAGACAAAAGCTCTCTATTTGAGGCTGTGCCTCAAAAAGGATTGCCACCAATTTGGGGTTTGAGTGTTCCAGGGCTTTGTTGTGTTTTGTCAGGAGATGTATTTGATCATTTAACCCAAAGGTGATAAAGTCCATGAAGCTTAACAACTCTCACAAATTCAAGTTTATAAATGACTCAACAATAGAACAAAAGCAAACTACCATAGATAAGGGAGCACATAACACTTGTTTGCTGGTCAAAATATCCTTTTCATTATAATAGACTATTTAGGAAATCATATTAGTGTTTGAATGACCCTTACAGAGTATCAAATCAAATTAAATAGTGCCCATTAGCCCTAAAGACTATCATCAGTTAATTATCATATGAAGTTTCCATCAAGTGGAGAGTTGTTCTCAACTTGGTTGATGAAATACATTCTTCAAAAGGGTTATGTGTTATTTCCTACCTTTTCATTATTTGTGCAGATCATCACTGTTTACAAGTAAAATGGATCATAGAAATGTTGAACTAGTTCAAGAAAGACAAAATTAACTAAAAGAGTAAAACTCCAAAGAACAAACTAATCACCAATAAACCAATGCATTTCACAAGTAGACAGATGTATAATCTGGTCTTTTGTGTTTGTTTTGATTTTAGCAAGTAGCAATTTGCCTGGTAAAGTTTTGCATACAAAATAAATTTGGATTAGATTATTCTGTAATATTGCTTCCAGAGTTAGCAGTTTATGATTTCACAAATATATGACAAAAGTCAACTATACTATTTTGAATCCTCTGAATGTTGAAAGTAGACTTTCTGATTGTTTTAAATCCGCAAAAATTGATCAAAGGCATCTAACGTGAGCACAATGCTCAGTGCAGTGATATCAGTGTACAAAAGACATTACTTCTTACCTTAAGCAGCTTGTAATCCTATTAGGTCAAAAGCACCTAGAAATAAAGGAATGCTAAGAATTGTAAGAGAATGCAGGGCATATAAAATCTAATCTACAACTGCTTATTGAATAACTTTATTTTTAAAAGTGACACATAGTTTACAAAACTTGATCTTAAGGAGTGAGAATATTTTCTGTAGGTAGGAAGACCTGAATTTGAATCTGTTTGAATACATGTTTAATTTCTAGACTTGGGGAAATCACTAAACACCTGGGTTTTCTTTTGTAAAAAAATGGGAATAACACTACCTATTAGGCTACTTTGTGGAGAGGATTAGAGATGATGAACATTTTTAACACAACAGTTGGCCAATAGATGTTTACTACTAATAACAATAACTATTATACATAAAAGTAATAAGAAAGTGCCCTGAATTCTAGGCCAGTCTACCTCACCAAAGAAGTGTAAAATGAAAATTCTCACCCCCTCAATTCATTACCAGGGACCTATATCAGGCTCTTGAGTATTCACTCTTGGGAAATGGAATCAGAACCATAGCTTAAATAGATTACACATATGGTACAAGACAATGAAAAAAATACACAAGAAAGAACAATTATATATTGGGAAAAAATTGATCCAATGACCTAATGTATCATTTTATTATTTCTAGGGAGTGTGTAGGTTTAATTCATAAAAATTCTTCACTGCTTCTATGCTGGAATGCTCTTAGATGAACATTGCACACCTATTAACAAAGTTGGATTAAAGAAACAAGCATTTCAGTATTGAAAAGTTTTCTATACAACATATTAAGGTTTATTGACTAGACCCATGGTCGGCAAACTGTGGCTCGCGAGCCACATGTGACTCTTTGGCCCCTTGAGTGTGGCTCTTCCACAAAATACCACGGCCTGGGCGAGTCTATTTTGAAGAAGTGGCGTTAGAAGAAGTTTAAGTTTATAAAATTTGGCTCTCAAAAGAGATTTCAATCATTGTACTGTTGATATTTGGCTCTGTTGACTAATGAGTTTGCCGACCACTGGACTAGACTAATCCCCACTTACACTTCGTGTGAATTATAAAAAGGTGCCCTTTCCTCTGTGCAGATGACATATACACACTTGCAGGTGTAACAGGACTCATGCTTATGGTTTGGTAAACAGAGCAGGAGATGCATTTCAGCCGCAGTCACCTGCCTGACCAGTGTCCTTTTCATAGGGCATAGCACAAACAACAGGAGCCTTTGTAAATATTATTAAATATAGAGGAGCCCTGTAAATATTAGATAATGACTACAATGACAGAGTGAGATTCTGAAGAGAGTGAACTGAAGATAGTTCCATGGTCTAGCTTAGTTTTTATTCAATTGGAAATCTGGATAGTATGCAGAATAAATGTTACTTAATGCTTTGTACAACAGAAAAAAAGCAACTATAATTGTGTCTGTCATTTAATTATGGATCAGTGATTATTATTCATCTGAAAAAAAATTATATTACCCAAGTAGCATGCTTGTCAATATTTCAAGGCTTAAAAAATTAGAGAAATTTGTTGTGGAAAATGTCAGGGTAGGAAAGGGAGGAGTCGATCAGGAACTGAGTTTGAGTAACCTTTGCTTCTTAGAGAATGCCTTCAATGTTCAACTTAATTCCCCTGATCTTTACTGAGCACTTATTTCAAGATGTAAAAAATATTTGTAAACCATTTCAGACCTTATGAAAGCAACACCCTGGAGGAGAACATGAGCATGTGTATCAGTATACAGTCATATTGATGCCTTAACAGAAAATAAGGCAGATAAAGGGATGAAAAGTCTGCATATTAACAGTTGGATCAGAAAAATATCATGGGTGAAGCAGTATTTCATTGGGAGCCTTTCAAGGACAAGGCCACTCTGTCGTCTTAATGTTATATCCTGGCTTTCTGCATTAAAGCTGGCCCTTTGAATGAGTGAGAGAACAAAAATTTTCAGCTGGGGAGAAACAGCATGGACAAAGGCAGGTTAGGGAAAGTGTGGGCCTATTAAGAGAACAGCAGAACATCCTTTGGGCGTAAGTGTAGGAAAACTTTATGAAAAGAAGCATTATGAGTTGAGGTTGGCAAGAAACAAAAGAGACATGATGTAGACTAGATTTTAGAGGAGTTTGTTTTTTTTCTGTTTTTCTTTTTCTTAAGGTAAAAATTGTTTTTGAAGATTTTGAACATAACCCATTCTGTAATTTATACTGAATTATTTTCTTGATGTATGTAGAATGAATCATTTGAGTCAAGGAAAGTACATTTAGGAGAATCTTCTTATGTGGGGATCTTAGAGAAGCAATAAGATACAGTCAGGTATCTTGACATAAGAGACAAGTAAAGATAATGACTTTAAAGACTTGGCTTGATATAGAAAGTATTTGGGTGAAAGAAGAAATGTAAAAGGAAGAGATAAAGAAGTTGTGACATGTTTTTTACCCAAAATAAATAGAAAAATGGTGTTGTGATAAATAGAGAGGTGAAGCTAAAAGACATGTTTAGAACTCATAGAATTTATAAAATATTTTTACTTAAGAACAAGGGCAAACTGGTTTATAATGTAAACAAGTTTGCATTCAAATTTATGGTGGATTCTTAGCTCCTTTACACCTCTTTAAGATAATATTCATTCTTGATTATTTATTGAGCTCCAAGACATTTTATATAGTTATATATTTATTCACATATTTCTGGTTTATCTTATTTCACAACATTTAATTGGATTTGCAAATGTAAATGAACTCATGCATTTAATGAAGAATAAGTAAAGTCATAAAACTAAATTAAATCCAATTAATGCTGATATTTGATTACCTTTCTTTTTCAGTTATTTTGTACACTTATTTCTCTATTAACTCTGCCCTGGCAGTGATGATTTACTTTCACCTTTTTATTTTGAGACAGTTGTAGACCCACAAATATCTTACAAATTATTACATAGAGTTTCAGTGTATCCTGATCACTGTCAATATCTTATATAACCAGAGTCCAATTTTTAAAACCAAAAACATTAACATTGGTACTGCTGTTTAAATACTAATACTCTCTCAATCATTTTATGAACAGAAATGCCTATAAAAGAAAAAATATTAGAACCTACTGTTACATGATCTGAATACAATTTTAAGCTTTTAGTCAATGAGAATTGACAAGATGGACTGTGCACGGTTAGCCAATGATTATGAACACAACTCCTGCAAATGACCTTAGCATCTATCCTGGACTTCGTGCATACTCGCTCTTTACTTAGGGTTCCAACAAACACGTTTGAGCAACTCTAGCTGACATAACTGTTTGCAAATAATAGAAGTTTTCAAAACACAAACAAACAAAAACTAAGAAAGAGTATTGACAGGTGTAAAATGTCAAGTTTGGTAGTGGCTGGTAACACCATCAAGGAGATGGTTAAAGGCAATGGAAACAGAACTAAGTAGGCAACTAAGGATTGATGGAGATTAAGGCTTGATTGACATTATTAAGGGCATTATTCATATCCCTGGAGCCTAGGAGGAGTGATCAACAATCTAAAAAAAAGAGAGAGAGAGAGATTTATATTTGGTCAGGACTTTTTATGCAACTAATAGAACATTTCTGAAGTGCTGGTATCAACCCACTTCGATTGGGCTTCTAGTATTATTTCACTGTCTACCCTTGTTTAAAATCCTCATTCATCCACTTGCTCAAGCCCCAAACCCAGAAGGCATTCTTGACCTCGCCTTCTATAATTCCCCAAATCTGATCCATTAACAGGTGCTATGATTTTATTTCCTAAATATATATTCAAACCATCTGATTCTGTTCATCTCAACTGCTACCTCTCCAGAATGTGGCTCGCTCCTCTCACATCAGAGCTATTGCAATAGCACCCCAACTCTTTTCTTTTTTTGTTATCCTTATCAATCTCTAACCTCTTCCTTATAAAGAAGCTAATTTATATTTTTAAATTATAAATCTCCTCATGTCACCCCTCTCTTAAAACTTTCTAAAGTCTTTCTATTGCCCATAGATTGAAAACTTTCTTTTAAAAATGTCCAAAATATATCTGGATAATGGAATGTTATTCAATGCTAAAAAAGAAGTGAGCTATCAAGCCATGAAAAGACACGGAGGAACCTTAAGTCCGTATTACTAAGTGAACGAAGCCAACATGAAAAGGCTACATAGTATGTGATTCCAACTGTATGACATTTTACAGAAGATAAAACTATGGAGGTAATAAAAAAGATAAGCGGTTCCCAGGGGTTAGGGAGAATGGAGGGATGAATAGGTGGAACACAAGGAGTTTTAGGGCAGTGAAATTATTCTGTTTGATCCTTTAATGGTGGGTACATGTCATTACACATTTATCCAAACCTATAGAATGCACACTATCAAGAGTGAAGCCTAATGGACTTTAGTTTATAATGATGTTCCAACATAGGTCCACCAGTTGTAACAAAAGTACACTCTTTTGAATGATGTTGCTAATGGGGGAGGCTATATATACCTGGGGCAGGAGGTATATGGGAAATTTCTGTATTTTCAACTTCATTTTTGAAATGGTCTAAAGACCTTGCATTAGTTGGCAATTGCATATCCCTATAAACTCACCTACTCTTTGTCAAATGGATCTGTTCCTGTTTGATGTCCGTGGTCCAGAAAGCAAGAGGGAGAACCTTCTCTCCTCCTCCACTTCTGTCTTGCATTCCGCCTACAGCATCTTCCTAAGGGCAGTTTCTACTGTACAATAGGGAGAAGTAAAAGTATCAGGAAGTTGATATTTTGTGGTTATGTCTCCAGTGGGTTTCCCACTGTCCAGGACAAGTAGTATAAAACACTTAGGGTGCTTTTGACCTATATCAGATCCCGCCCCCCTCGGGAGCATTTGATTGCACTTCTTATGCATTGGGTATAGAAGTCGTCTTTGCTGTGCCATCCTCAGCTTGCGTTTGTTTGGGATTTACTCCACACAGACTCTCTCACAGTGTCCATCATCCCTGCAGGTGCTTTCTTAGGCAGCTCTTCTTCATTGGAGCAACATTGGTTCATGAGCCATACCCATGCATTTTTCCAACAAACTCTGGAAATATAAGCAGATATTTACATTGTAGGAAGCTCTCCTTTGATCTGATAATAAAGAATCTAGCTCATCTATTTGTATCATTTATTGTCCAGGCAGGAGTCAAAGACAATTCTATTCTGTCTCCCAACGTCTGCTCTCCAGGTGATCCTGCCGAAACCACCTCACTAAAATTGACTGGCAGGCCAGGTACAGTGGTCCCGAAAGAAATCTTCAGAAAACCCTCTGACATCTCCTCATTCCAAGCCCTTATAGTTTCAGGGTGTTCATAGTCCCCTATTTTGAAGTTGCTGCTAAGAGACATGTCTCAAAACTCTCTTTGCAATCTAATTATATACTGTTACCCCAGCTAAAAACTTTTAATGGAATGCATTGATATGTGTATAAAATTGATAAGATCTTATATGAAGTGACAATTTAAACTCCCTAGCTTTAAAGTAGATTTATCAAATTAGACATTCAAAAGGCATTTCAGTATATAAGATTAGTAAAAATGACCCATATTGAAAAAAATTTTAATGGAGAACAAAATATTGAATGCATTAATATAAGCCTTACAGTCTCAACATTTAGTGTAAAACTCTACATGGAAGTGAATTAAGCATCTCTTGCAGCCTTATTTTCATCTTCTACATGGTTAAACATAAATCTCCAGGAAGGATTGCTTCTGTATGTTATTCTTTAAAATGGTGCAAAATATTTGTTTGGGAACAAGTACATTAAAAGGAAGACCCAATTAAAAATGTCAACTATAGTGCTTCCATAATATGTTTGAAGAATGTTGCTATTAATCATGTGCTTTAATATATAGAATTTACAGAGCTATAATGATTTGTCTTAAAGGGACTGAAAAGGTACAGTGAAACTTGTGATTAAGTATCTCAGTCAGCAGAAACACCTTGCAATTTGGTTTACTAGTTGTGCTTTATTAAAACTTGTGGTGTTGTCCACAGCTTATTAATAATGATTCCAACTGCTCATTCAATCTTTAGAGCTTTGTCCCTTTTGGATTCAATGAACATATTTTATCTTTCCAAAGTAGATATAATTCATTAGCAGACAAATTCTTAAAAAGTTAAATGATATTTAAGTGAAATATTCCTGGTTATTGTTCAGTAGAAAATAGTATCACATTTATCCTATATAATAAAAGGGTAATATGGCAGAATGACCGAAATGTCCCAGCCCCTCGCCACAGCCGGCCCCTCCCTCCAGTGGGCACCCCCACCCCAATCGGGGGTGGGGCCGGCCAGCAAACTGCCCATGGCCCCGCCCCCAATCACCCACCCCCCACCCAGCTGGCCCGACCCTGATGGCCCCCATTGGAGCAGGCCTGCTGGACCCGACCAGTACACAAATTTGTGCACCTGGCCTCTAGTTTATAATATAAAGGAGCAACCTATATATGTGTACTATTCAATAAACTGAAAATACCTAATTCACCCCTTTTAATGCATAATGTGAGGCCCTTAAATGTTGCAGTTGAATATTTAAAGAGCTGGTATAATTAAATAATATAATCTCATTGATGAATTCTTTTGCCATGTGAGCAGGTAAACTCAGGGGAAGCACCTGTTCTTGATAGGGACTATTATCATACATTTGCTTCTAGAATCGCCAACTTTTGGCAACCAAGGTAAAAAAGTTGTATTGACTTTTAGGAAGGTGCTTATTTGGTTAGCTCCTGGGAACTAAATCCATAAACTAAAATCCCAAGTATTTAGTTTTTAGGTAGGAAAAATTAGGAGGCTGAATTACTCACCAAAATAATGGCACAGGAATTGTTTTCTTGACATTTTTAAGAATGACTGTTTAATACATTGGTTATAAATGATGGTCCCAGAATCTAGGGAGTTAAAAAAATTCACATGTCAATGTCTCCGGAAAGATTCTGTCTCAGGAGGTGTCCACGGTCTAGGGGATAAGATCCAAATGCCTCCCTGTGGCCTGTGAGTCCTCGTGGACTGAGGTTCCTGCTGTCCCATCCAGCTGTTCTCAGCTCTCTCTTCCTTGCTCTCTGGCTATGCACTGGTAGTGCTCACCTCCTCTTACTATGTCTCTTTTATTTTATTTTTTAAAAATACTCACCTGAGGATGTTTTTTCCATTGACCTTTTTTTTTATTCTTTTAGAGAGAGTGGAAGGGAGGGAAGAGAAGGAGAGAGAGAGAAACATCAGAAACATCTATATGAGGGACACATCAATTTGGTAGCTCCCACATGTGCCCTGACCAGGAGTAGGGATTGAACGATGACTAAGGTACATGCCCTTGACTGGGAATCAAATCCACAACCTTTATATATATATATATATATATATATATATATATATATATATATATATATATATAATTATATAATTTCAGAGAGGAAGGGAGAGGGAGAGAAAGATAGAAAGATTAATGATGAGAGAGAATCATTGATTGGCTGCCTCCTGCACACCCCGCACTGGGGATCAAGCCTGCAACCCAGGCATGTGCCCTGACTAGGAATCAAACCTGTGATCTCCTGGTTCATGGGCTGATGCTCCACCACTGAGCCACACTGGCCTGGCCAAATCCACAACACTTTGATCTGTGTGCCGGCATTCTAACCACTGATCACACCAGCCAGGGCTCCTCTTACTGTTTCTAATATTCTAAGTGTCTCTTTTGCCTTGGGTACCTCACAGAAACCATTCCTTCCAGTGGAGAAACTTCATATACTGTTTTTCCCATGGCTAGGTCATTCTCATTTTTCAAATTTCATTTCACATACTGCCTCTGGGAGACCTTTCCTCTTGGCCTTTCTTAATTAACTTATCTATGTAGGAAAGCTGTCTCCTCCTTCTCACTCTCAGTATTCTCCATCATAGCATATAATCCTTTAATCACTTTTTTAAAAAATTTAATTACATATTTAGCACCTGGAACATGGCTAAATAAATAAGGAACAAATCTTTATTGAATGAATAAATAGCCTCAAATCCTGGGAAAGCACAGAGGCAATAAAATAAAAAGTTGAATGAATGAATAGATTTAAGACCAAAGGACTTCTTGATATAAAATATTGTCGATATCTATTTCACTTTATAAGTTATTTCAGAAATATCTTTTGGAGAGAAGGACTTTATTAAAGGATTCACATCCCCAAAGAATAGTTGCCAGTTTATTGCAAGTTTTCATGGTTTATTATATTAATCTTGCAACTGTGTATACCTACTTTTGCCTGAATCTAATGAAGAAATAATGCTCTGTTGAAATACTGTCATTTTTCAACTTTTAATTAACTTTTAAAAAATAAAATGTGGGCTTAGAGGTCTATTTTTGTTTTAATTCTCAAAACAATGTTTTCAACCAATTGAAGTGTATTGGGTTTTGATAGCAAAGACTATAACACTGCAAATATCTCAATTTTTAAAAAAATATTAAGTGGAAATTGAGAAGTGTGAGCTAGCGCGCTGGGTTCCTAGCAACAGATTTAAACTTGAGGTTCTGTGTTGAGAGATAATTTTGATTAATATTTTTTCCAAAATGACATTGACACATATTTTCTGTGATTAGAGAACAGTATAGCTGATAGATGAGGTTTTACCTACAGTCCAGATCAACACTATAAAAGCATATAAAATTTTCATTGCCTATTTAAGCCTTATTATAAGCATATGTAGTATGGGCCTATGATAGTGTGACCTATGATATATTATGTATAAAGTTTTGACATTTAAAATATGTTTTAAATTGTTACTTTTCAGAAATATATTAATTCAAGCTCATTAAGAAAAACTTAATTGTCAATTATATTCATTAGATTTCTTTAATATCCCTTCAGTATAGGAAGTATTGTGTGTTATAGCATTTGATTATAAAACCTGAGCCTCCATGAACCAAATTTAATGTAAAAAAGTCACATGTTAATCTATTTGTTTTTCAAATGATAAAGAAGAATGAATAAATTAAGGAATTCAAGCTGGTGATTCTGGCCTTTCTTTGTGGAAACCTGCATCCCAGACACACTTGGACAAAGTGTGAAGGATGAGCCCATTTCTGAATTTTTAGAATATTTATCTCCTATTTATAAGAACAGATGATGGAGTTGAATAGGAAACTTAAAGAATATCAGGGATGCAAGTGGAAAAGCCATAGTTATTAGGAACTCCCATGTGGCTTCAGAAACATGTAAGAACAATATGACAGTTAAAATAAAAATTAGTAAACACATAGACATCAATACCTAAGGGATTTTTTAGTTTGCTTACCTTTGTTTAAACATTAAAGTGATGTTCCATCTTCCTTTTAAGTTTTGCCCCATGTACTTGAAATATCTTTGTTTTTCAAGTGATTGTATTATAAGTGGTCCCCGCTAATCTTTACTCTTAAGTGGTTCTGTCTGTCCTAGTCCATCCTGGTGTCATCTGAGTTGCTGTCAGAGGCTTGGTCTACCTATCTCTGACCTCCGCATTCCAAGTTTACTCTAAGTTCATTGGGGCTCTGAGGATGATTTATGCAAGTCATCTGCGAGTGTGGTGCCTTCTCAGTTTAAAAAATGTAGCCTGGACTGGCTGGCTGGCTCGGTGGTTGAACATCAGCCTATGAATCAGGAGGTCACGGTTCAATTCTTGGTCAGAGCGCATGCCCTGGTTGTGGGCTTGATCCCCAGTTGGGGGCATGCAGGAGGCAGCTGATGAATGATTCTCTCTCACCATTGATGTTTCTATCTCTCTCTCTTTCTCCCTTCCTAGCTGAAATCAATAAATATATTTTAAAAAATAAAAATTAAATTAAAAATGCAGCCAGCCAGGTAGAAAAGAGAGAAGGAAAATAGAATTCTATGCTCTCAATAGCAGAGGCCATTGAAAACAAGGAAACACCACTGAACAGGAGTAACTGTCAAGGCCATTCAAGGCCATCAGAAATTGAGTTATGGTGATGAAAGAGAATGTCTTCCAGGCAGTAACAGTCTGTCTGGATACTTTGACATGGGTTTCCATTGGCTTGTGCTTATGTGTGCTGGAGACATAGTACTAAAGATGGCCCTTTTGGGTGAGAAACGTTGAGTCCCTTAGAACACATGGGAGCAACTAGGCTGCATTCGAGGAAAGATTATTCCTAGGAACTACTTCTTGTCACTAAAAAGGGAAGTTCACTAACAATAGTTACAATAAAAGCATTACTGGATGGTGACAAGAAGCATGTCCTCAGTTTTTCAGAAAGAATGAAATATTGAAACTAAATTTGGAATTATATTTTTCTAAGTACAGAAAACTTTCCTAAACTCCAAAAATCAAGATGATGACATATCTTATTTTTGATAATTTGCTAATTCTATGGCACTGGGATCATACAAAGGGTGAATGAAAAGGTTGCACAATAGATTTTTAAATAATATATTTTTATATTAATGGTAAATGTTTATTATAGAAAATGAAAAATGCAGTTTAATGATAGATACACTATTCATAATCCCTGTTTTGAATATTAGCTATGCATATTTGATTATAACGTTTCTATGTATCTGAATAACAAATACATTTTTTAAACTATATCTGAGAGAATTGTAAATTGTTCTCTTTTTGAGAGATTCATTTACTATGTGTTTGTGGAAGTCAAGAGACTCTAAATTAAAATGCTTAAAACTGATGTGAAAAATTGTTTTCATTTATAAAAGAAAGGCAAAATAATTTATTTAACTACCATTAGTATTGATTTACAGTGGTTTAGCTTGTGCTTTCAAATAATTTACAAACATAAAGATTATTTTAGATTTGATATTTAAAAAGAATTGAAAAGATGCTTCTATTATGTGTGAATAGACTACACAATGGACATATTTCTTTTGTTTACTGAACTATGTTTTCTGCAAGAAAACCTAGAGGCAAAAACCTTAGTCATTTTGCAACAAGATAAGACTGATCGGAATAAAGTCATTTGTTGAGCAATGAGAGGAAGGTGACATTTGAAATAAGGATTTTATATGCTCATTTTGAGGTAGAATTTTTGGAGAGTGTAAAGTTTTCTTGAAATATCAACATAGCTATATAATAATGTCTTGCTCACATTTGTGTCAACATAGAGAGAATCCTTCCTTGTAAGGTTTCATTGTTTAAAAAAGAATTATCTGTTTTAAATGCCACTTTGACAATACTCTTAATTTTTGGTTGGACCCTCATTGCAAAAGCAATTTAGGCATGTTTGCTTTAAATGACCCATGTACACTAATTAGAAAGAAAACAATTCACCAGGAGCTATATCAAATACAGCCCTGCAAATGGTATGAGCTTTTCTCAAGGATCCATATTGTCCTTGGACTTGGCTGTTGTATTATACTTTAAATGGAATTGATTGTGTGGTTGTAATGAAAGTAACATATTGATTTCTATCCAGAGTTACAAAGAGTAAATAGAAAAATGTTCCTGTCTTGACCTGCATTCATAACCGATGGGATTTGCTGGCTTTAGACCCAATCCTTAATAAGAGATAAGATGCAAATGTAATATAACTGGCTTGAAAGTTTAAGGATCTTTTCAATGCTCATCAAAGATGTTTCTTGATGCATTTAGAGGCACTGTATTGATTAGATCACAATCACCTAGGAAATGTTACCTTCTTTAAATGCTATTCATAATTTATCATGTAATTAGCATTCATATGTACCTTTATAAACATATTAAGATTATTGAAGTGGATGTTTTGACATAGCAGTATACTTTTTAATTATCCTTATAATTGATTTGCATTTTTTCAGTTATTTAAGCAAGTGATGATTGTTTAACTTCAGATTTATTTGACTGACTATTTTTGGCTAACAAACATTTTTTGGATGTGGAGTAAATTTTTACATAGCAACATATTAGGAAAAGGTATAAATATTAGTATATTATTGTAGTAGTATATTGTTGCAATAGTTTTTTTTTTCTGAAAGATTATTCCTGCTGAATAGTCATTCAGAATTATCCTTATGTTATTTATTAAGATATGAAACGCTTGCTTCCAATAGTAAACTCTTGGTCTTTTTCCTCCTTTTGTTATTGTTGTTGATAATTTAGAAGGTCATCAACCATGAGTATTATAATTACATTTTTATTCTAGTAATCAGCATTTTATGAACCTTTTCCCCTATTCACCCTTTTGTAAATAAAACTCAGGCCCCATTCACCCTTCTGTAAATAAATATCAATCCCAAAAAGCAAGGAATTTAAAATATAAAGTACAGTTGGTAACTGCTATAAATAAAGGGATATAAACCACACACACACACACACACACACACACACACACACACAAAACCCGTAACAATTCATTTGTAAGCAACAGTTACTTCACACATTATGTGACTTTTTTGGATTTGTTTTATGTTTTGGGTAAAACAGTTTTGTATAATGATGCCTAGATGAAGCAAAACAAAACAAAACAAAATTTTTAAAAAAACTAACACATTTGACTGCTGATGTTTCTCAGTTGTAGCTTCCAAGAGCCTCCCTATTCTTCCTAGCCCACTTGATACCCTGCAGATTGTGGCAGACAATTCACAGGAAAAGCTTAGACATAGAGAGCTTGCATGCTTCTTGACTCCATTTTAAACCTTTTGTTCACACCAGGGTGGCATTTTTTCACACCGCATGTGGCAGTTTTGACTCCTATCCAACATGTCTTATAAAATCAAAGTCTGTGATTTTTTTACATTCACAGGGCTGCTTCCTGAACTGCTTCTGCAGTTGTGTCTTTCCTAGTGATTGGTGCAGAAGTTTATAGCAAAATGTGTGTTAGGGAGGGGGAGTAAGAAGGAAGCAATCGGAAATTTTTTCTGGCTCGAAACACAGTGGATACATTTTTATTAAAACGGAGGTAACTCTGTAAAGATCCTACATGAAAATCAAATATACTTACCTCTATTTTCATTATTTTTTTCCAACACTATGATGAGTTATAGAGGTTAAATTTTTAAGGTGTATATAATTATATCACTTTCAGGTTACATAATGTTATGTATTTAAAAGCTGCAAAACAAAATCTCATCCTCAGATGAATAAAATTGCTTTCCCATAATATTGTATAATAGTCCATGGGTGATGCTGAATTATACTTGAAGTTATGATAAGTCAACACATTCCATTTGACTTTAATTTCAACAATGGATGAAGTAAAATCTATTATTTAAAATAGGTTCATTCATTACAGTGTTTATATTCTATGAATCACAATATTTAGGTAATTTTTATATCAATCTCATCATTCTTAAAGTTTTCTCCTTTCTCTATTTTTAATTAAAAATGTCACTGTAGTCCTCATTCAATTCATTCATATTTTATAATAGTAAATTGCATTGATATACTAAAAATTACATAAATTAATAACAATTAAATAGCAGAAGTAGAAAATGTTACTAAATGCAAAATATGTGTTCATCGTCATGTTTTCACTGAGTAATTATTAGAAAGGATATGAAACTAAAAATAGGAAATCTCTGAAGATCATCTAGCAATAATACATATGAACATATTTTCACACTTCGAAATTCTTATTTTGTTTACAGATTATCGTTTATTTGTATTAACAAAACATATAAAATAATATTCTAAAAATGATCCCTAGAAACATGATTCAATTCAGGATGTTTTTAATTCAGTAGAGGAAGAGTTCTATTTTTATCAACAGATAGATAATAAAGACATGATATCTTATATTTTCTGAAATTACAGAATAGTTACATTCTTTTACTTTTAAATCACTGTGTTTTGAATAGCAACAATTCAATTACAGCACAAAGAGAAATGAAAAATCAGTTAATAGAAGCAAATCTTGAACGCAATGATAAGTATTCATTAGCAGTGTTAACATATTTTATGGTAAAATAATCTTATTGCATATTTTATTAAATTTTTGGCTACAAAGCCAACTTACGTAAAATCATTTTAGCTAATGTGTGTTATATATTCAATAGATAGAACAGGACCATATCATTATACTTTTTAAAAATATATAAAAGAAGTACTTGTAGATTATAGTTTTTATGCCTTCTTCTAGAGAATACAACATACTTTTAGTGCATCTGAATTATTTATTACAGAATTTGAAATATGAAGTGTATCCATTATATATATTGAGGAAGACCTCAATTTAGAATTTAGATTTTTTTTTCACTTTCTGGAATAACAAACCATGATTAATAAGAACATAGCAGAGAAATAGCACTTTGCTATGAGTTCTACTAGCAGATAAAATAACTGCTTACTTTTCTTTTTACATGTAAAAATCCACTTCAACTACAGCTTCTATAAAGTATTTGAAAATAAAGCCAAAAGAAAAAATTTTTTAGGAATAACTAAATTCAAATGGTTAATGTGATGCAATGGATTTTGTGGCATGGGGTTTCTTTGTGATGCACATATATTTATTAAGTACAATGATTTGCCTGTTTTTTTAGTTAACTAAAACTCTGACCTCACTAGAAAGAGAAAGAAAAAAAGTATGTATATTTGAATATAAAATTTTGTAAAGATAAAATCCTTGTCATTCAAAATAAACAATTGAAATCAAGTAAAAGATCCCAATAAAAACACATCTATTTAATTTAAATTTATTATAAAGCCCTCATGTAAAACTAAATGGCATCTGGAAATCTAATAAACTGTTTGAAATTAACACTATCCAAAAGACAATACAATCATCGTCTAAAGAAATATAAGTTAAGTTTATGAAATAAAATTTACCTGCTTTTGCAGCTCATATGTTTGTTGAAAAATAGTATGACTTTATTTGATATGCATGCCAGTGAATGTAGAAATATATTGAATTCATCGTTTTTCATTGGTATAGAAAACCCCCAACTTTCACTGCTTTAAGTTTCCTATTTCCTACCCTCTCCACGTACTCCCTCCAATTCTTCAGAATCTCTTCAGTCCAGCTTATCTTCATTTGAGGTGAACAAAATAAGATTCCCAAACAGACACACACAAAATAACCACCACCCAGCTGAGGAAAAATAGGTTTTCTGCCTTTGGCCTGTCCTTATATGTTAATAAAATGAGCTCATACATTCTGCCACCAAATTCAAATAATCCTCTGCTACTTAAGGCTGGATGAAAGGAGCACTCGTTGTGAATTATGTTTCATCTGTCACAATAACCTTCTTTATTCTGTCATGGACCTCCCCTTTGCCTGTGGCAATTAGAGAAAATAGGTATATGCCTTGAAATATGAGATAGAGGTTTCTTAAAACAAAACAAAACTTGTGACACACAGACAATGCTTGCTAAGCAATATGCTGAAAATAAGCATATGAGACATTTTGAAGTGATTCTGATTTTTTAAGGACTCAGTAAAAGAACACATTTTAGAATGAGCAGGTGGTATGGTTGCCATCGGTGATTGTTAACATCAGTTATTGATGACAAGCAGTGAATTGTAATTGTATTAAAATGAAATATAAATAGCATACTTTGATATTGTATTCTTTCTAGTTAAATCATGTCATAAGAATATTATAAATATATGGTATTTATTTAACATACAAAATCACAGTAAATCATTTATGTCTTTAGGTATATTTCAGTACATCAGACTAACATTTTCACAAAATCTTAAAAGGGGAAAAAAACAAATAAAAATCATTTCAATAACCGAGCTTATCAAATATTTTGTTTAACTTAAAATCAATGTGAGTATTTGATTTACTTACTCTTACAAATCACTGAAATTACCTTGAAGCAGTTCAAGTTCACCTTTCAGGAATTAAATCTGTTAAATGACAAACATCATCTAATCATCTTCTTAAAAAGATACTTCAATTTTTTGTCTCAACAGGGTATAGTTAAGCACTTCTAGTTATAAATGTGTTACAAGACCTTTAAAAGCTACAAAAGGAAAAAAAAATACATAGTTGACAGAAAGGAAAATGTTCCTTTTAGGACCAAAAGAAAGTCACTGCTGACGAAGCAACACAAACAGTCATTATAACAGTTGCATCTTTTAAAAAGCATACACTATAATTTAAGTTAACACAAAATTCATAAAGTCTGAAAGAAAAAATTCTCGAGACTAAAAGGAAAACCTTTTGGCCCACCACACAGGTTGGGCACAAAAGTGCTTGCTAAGCTATCTATTTCACACATGCAACGACAGAAGGTTCGATATTCATTCGATCGATGAGTGAAAAGGCACAATGGCAAAATCAGACAGACTTCTTTTCAAATACAGATCTCCAATGTCCCCCAGTCTACAGATGCACGGCTGGTGGTGTGGCGCAGACGGAGCAAGGGTTACATCAAGGCTGTTCTCTGGACCGTGCAAACAGTCTAGACCAATGACCTGCAGCATCGTGCCCTTTGAAGAAGAGGCAAGTTCGGTCATGATGAAGAAAAATCAAGGCGTACCCCTTTTAACAATAGGGAGCAGCTCGAGGCTGCAAAGAGGTAAGCAGGGGTAAGAAGAAAAACGGCATCTGCTTCCATGGTTACAGGCCAACTATGAGAACCTTGCTTTTCAAGGGAGTCTGTTCTCAGGCTCCCTCACAGGGTATGTCATGCATTCTAAGCAAAGGCAGGTTGAGCTGAAATCCGCATAGTTATTTCAGAGTAAAATGATACAGAGCACATGGCTGGCGGGAAAAAAAAAAAAAAAAGTCACATGACTGTTAAGAACCAGACTTGGGCTATTTCAGAATAGAATTTTTTTTCTTTGTAGCAGTTTAAATAAAGATAATATATTTGTATAAAACAGACAGCGGTGATAGGCATGATTTTAATTTCTCAGGCTCTTATGTGAGCAGAGGTCAAGGGTCAAGATAATACTCCCACCCCTAAGGAAGGACCATACAACTATTGTTAATATAACTTTATTACAGATACCATTTTAAAATATTTCCCTTTTTGCCGGACTATAACATTGAATACCTATCCTTTTGAATCTCTTTCTACGCCTGGTTCTCTTTGATTTCCAGCCCTGCATTTTCCCATGATTTGTTCATTAACGAGGTTAGGTCTCATGGAGGAGAGGTAGGAGATTTGGGGAGAAACTAGTTTTGTGTGGTGCTCTGTTCTCTAAGAGGACAGTGTTTTCTCCGCCTTTTGAAATATACTTGTAGTGAATTCAAATTTGTGTCAAAACCATTAGCCTCTGTCAATAGTGCTGTTTTAATTCATGCATTTGTATTTTACTCGTTGCTTGAAACATCAATGAATCTGTAGATTCAAATATAAGTGTTTTATTTTCCTTTTTTGTGAGATGTTTTTAGTTATAAAGTTGCATCTTGTGATATAATTTACTCTGTTATAAATACCTGATACTTTATGAATAAAAATTTGACCAATATAAAATGTAGTATATCTGTATTATCGAGGATAGGTCTACTATAATAACTACTCAAAACGTAGACATATGAATAATTAAGATGGATAAACATTCCGCTAACGATGTAGTATAACTAAATATTAGAAGAGCTCATGTTTGGTTGTCTTCCAAGGGTATACAATTAACTAGAGATGTTCCAGGTAATATATCCTTTGAACAAGTCTTGTTTACAACTGTATTGTTAAATTTAGGGAATGAAAAAGAAAAGGATGCTCTGAACAACTTTCATTAAATTTATTTTTTAGACGCTTTGTATTCACTGTAAATGGGCACCATATGGCCTTGTGGTATGTAGATATTCATTTCAAATACTTAGCTGAAGGAAAATTACCTTGTAGCTTTACAAAAGCAATTAAGTGCTGGTGACAGTGATGGTAAAAATGTTATGCTCTCAATCGAGAAATCAGAAAATAATTTTCTGGCATGATCCTCCATACTGATGCTGTGTTTCAAACTCGATCCATGGATAAATGCATGCATATGGTTTTGTTTCTTTCAGTGTGTTTAGATCTATTAATTTCTATGCTTGCATAGTAAGGAAAGTGTTTGTGGTAAAAAAGCAAACTATCTAAGTATCAATATGTTTAATATTATAATAATCCGTACACAACGATAAGCAACAAACATATCTTAAAGCAGTCATGCTCTAGTTTCTTTCAATAATCACATACTGCTAAGATAATTTAACATCAGAGTTACTTTGATGTAACAACAAATCATATTTGCCGCCAAAGGTCAAGTGCCAGTTATTTCTTCTGTGGAAAATCCACCTGTCACTTCTCCGAAGGAAAACAAAACAAAAGCAAATGTACTGAGGTTTACATGTTGTATGATCATTTGTGAGTTGTGGTTCGAAGAAAATGAGGCTATGGCATGACATCAGCTGCAAAAAAGATAGCTGGATTCTTGTGGGGGTTTTTCTTCAGAGAACGTTTAACCATTCATCTTGCTCGTTTGTTTTTCAAAACATGCTCAGTTTTATAAATAGTTATGTGTGAACATAAGTTACAATAACTTCCAAAGGTGGATGTAAAGCACTCAGAGACATTCTCATTGTGTCAAATTGGTAGTTATTAAATGCTATTGCTTTAACACATTGCGGAGAGGACATTTAATATGCAGAGAGGACATTTAATGTTGAGTATTTAGAGAGGAAAGTAACAGAAGCATTCTTAAGAAGCATTCTCTACACTTGAGGTATTAAATAGCTGCATGTATCTCCACACATAGAACAAGATGTTTTAGATTTAAGTATTTATTAGAATTAAGTTTTGGGATAGTCTTTTTTCCTCTCCTCCCTGCAAAATAAAAATTAAAAAAGAAAACTAAAAGTGGCCTCTCCTAATGGAGCACATGCCCTTATAAGTAAAACAAAACAACTGAAAACTTCCAGTGCCTAGTGTTTGATAGTTCTTCAAATATAGTAGATGCTCAATAAATAGCTAAGACATGAACAGACATATGATTGCACAAATTAAACATTTTCTGAAAATAATACAGTCTCATGGAAAACAGAACAGAATATTCTCTGCTTACTAATGTATCCTTTTAAAAAGTCTTTTTCTTATGACCTTTCTACACAAATAAGTACTTTCTCTTGGTAATCTGGTTACACACAACTGGAGCCATATTTGACGTTACTGTATGTTCTGAGACAAAACAAAATCTAGGAGTCAAAATATATTAGAGGGATACTATATTAAACAATGTTAAGTAGACTTTTTTTAATATATACAATACTTTTCAGGGCATTCAAACAACTAATGTATTTAGTGTATCCTCAAGAGGGGCATATATTAGACACTATTTTCTGAAGTTATTTAATCAAAGTTTTTTTAAAAATTACTCATTACATTATATATGTATGTATTTAATCAACTTACATTCATAAAATGTTTATTAACTTAATATGACCTAATTTAAATGATGCTCTGAAGCTGGCTAACCCAGCTTGAAACAACCAATGACTATTCCTTCCTAAACTCCATTTTTAAGAGGCATTATTTTCTTTGCCTGATATAGGCGATGGCAGAAGTATTTTCAGCATACAAATCAGCAAACACTGCAAATCAGGGCCTTTCTTTCTCTTTTTGAGAGCCGGTTGTTAAGCATTTACCAGCACACCATTGCCTAATTTCCTCTCTCAATCCATCTTCGTAAGTACGTTATAGCCACTAAGAGGTCAATACGTTCAGAAGTTTTCTATTCATCAACCTGTCTAAAATACAAAACTATTGAAATCAATTATGGAGATTAAACATAAAAGAGAGGGATGGCCATGGAAAATAATAGGCACTCTAATTTTTCTTTAGAGGTTTAGCTTTTATATCAGGAAGTCATACAGTTTATCTTTCTGACTTCTCTAATTTACCTGGATAAACACCCATGTTTGTTCCTCTCCTATCAAAACATTTATATGCTCTCATATATAATTGTCTAATCATTTCTAAGTGAGTGCCTGAGGACTGGGTTCTGAAAATGGCCAGACATCCTTTAAATGTGTCTCTAGGTCACACTCACTTTATTATCATAGAATTTTTATAAAATGAAATGAGGTATCGAAGTAGTGAATACTTTTGTTTTGCATATCATTTAATTTCAGGCATTTTGTCATATGTATTAACCCACTTAGCTTTTGGGTGAGGTTATTAGGAAGAAACAAAAATGGAAAATCTATTAATGGAGAAAATGAAATATGCATTTTTTATAGATAAGGTACTTTATTCCCAATTAAACTTTATTGTGGGTAGATTATAGGTAAAATCTCTAGATTACAAGTATAGATATTTGACTAAATAATAGATGACTTGGAATCATGAATGAATTATTTTTTGACCTTATTGCTTGAAGAATGAGTTATATGGTGTCATGTTTTGCAGGGTCTCTTGGATCTACTTTGTGACAATACAAAGGGTTATTTATATTATAGTTCTAATTTACCTTCCCTAACACATACACCCAAACACTTCAGCTTATATGGCCTTCAAATTAGTTAATTAATCTGCACGTCTATTTTGGGGAGAAGTATTGTGCTATTCATTGGGAATTCAAACATGATTAATAGCTGGTCTCTGCTCTTGTGGATCCCACAGTCAAGTGTGAGGAGAAAGCAGGGTAAATGTGCTGCTGTTCTGAGAGAGAGCCATGTGAATATAATGCTGTCTCCTTTATATCTAACATACATCTATATTATGAATACCCAGAATTCTCCATGTTTAATCCCAGAATCTTATATGCTTTCTGAATTCTACTCTCTTTATGTAATAGATGCTGATGTATCACAGAGAGCTTCATATTCACAAATAAAATTATGAACTGTACAGACTTGGTGGAAAGAATATGATTTTTAATACAATCCTAAATAGTTAAGTGGAGACATAAGTTACAAAATCTAGTTGTACATCCTATTCATAAACACAAAGAAGAATTTCACATAAATTCAAGATTCTCCAAGGCTACTTCACCATTATCATAAGATAAATATAATTCTTTTCTCAATGTCAATTCTCAAAGGCATTCATTCAACTAGAGGATAGTTTGTGTGGGGGGGGGGTTGGGGGGCGAAGTATGAAATACATATTTGAATACTCATTGAATAAGATGTTTTTTTGTAGTTGAAAAAAGCATTTGAACATTATGCTTCTGTGACTTCTAAAGCCAATCAAAAGTTGCAAAAGGATTTTTACTTTGCCATTTATATCAACCACATTGGATATAATACCCAATTTTAGCACATAATGTGGCACAGGAAAATTCTCTTCTCTAAGTCACATTATTTGAAATTCTTCTTTCTTTCAAACAGTATTTCACAATTCTGAAAATATATCAATGTAAAACATTTACATACGAAATGTTTTCAAATTACTTATATCAGGTAGGATATTTAATGAAAATACCTTTGATTTATAAATGATAAGCACTATTGTCTTTCAATTTTAGAAAGACATCGTCCTTTTAGATGCTATTTTTAAAGAAGCTCTTCCACATTTTGATAACACAAAATTGTTTGTTAAAAATTTCTATCCAGCACATTTAGTTAATATTAAGTAACCCAGCTCAATTATCCTCCCTTTTGAAAGTATTTCCTTTCTCTCTGGGATATCTTTACTTCCTACTTTTCCCCCCTTCTTATACATTCACCATCTCTTTCCTTCTGTTTCATTTATACTTTTACTAAGGTAAAAAAAAATAAAAATAACTAGATGGCAATGGAAAGTTTAAAATATATGCAGATATTTTCACACTAGAAAGCTGCAGTAATTGGATATACAACTCAGCTCTGAGTTTTCAAACACCTTTTAAGAAATGTTTTTCCTTAACCTTACAAAAAGGTAAAATAAAAACATTCTCTCAGCCTACTGAAAGGGAAAATGAACTTCCTACTCTTCTCCATTCTTTTGTCTGAAGCATGAGGTGAACATGTGTTTATAATAAGTTATGTTGAGGCTCCATTGTTGCCTTGGTTTCCAAAAATTATTGTTTATTATTACTAACATAAACTTACCAAATCTATTTCCCTTAATTAGCATGTCTCAACCTTCTTATTTTTTGAGCATCAAATCCATTTTACTTTACTAGTGTGTGTGTGTGTGCATGTGTGTATGTGTGTGTATAAAATCTACTGTGTTGAAATAAGCCTTTGTTTTTATATATGGACTAGTGGCCCAGTGCATGAAATTCATGCAAGGGGGGAGGAGGGGAAGGTGTCCCTCAGCCCAGCCTGCACCCTCTCCAATCTGGGACCCCTCAGGGGATAACCAGCAGTCAGACATCCCTCTCACAATCCAGAACTGCTGGTTTCTAACTGCTCACCTGCCTGCCTGATTGCCCCTAACTGCTTCTGCCTGCCAGTCTGATTGCCCCTAACCACCTCTGCCTCGGCCCTGCATCCGGGACCCAGGATTCCCTCCTCCAGCCGACCACAGGCACCTGGGATCTGAGTTTCCCTCCCTCTGGTCAGCCATAGGTGCCGAGACCGGCTGCAGCCGCAGGGGATGGTGGGCAGGTGGCTTCGCCTGGGCTGCAGCCACAAATGCTGGTGTCTGGGACCGCGGGGTGGGCGGCTTCTCCGTCTACCAGGCTGTAGCCAGCTGCCGGTGCTGAAACCTGGACCACAGGTGGGCGGCTTCTCCATCTTCCCTGGGATGCAGTGTGGGTGACTTCTCCGGCTGGCTGCAGCCTGGGATCATGGGACAGGTGGCTTCTTCATCTCCCGGGCTGCACTCAGCCTCAGGCACTGGGGCCCGGTTTCTCTGTCTCCCCCAGGACGTGGGGCAGGCGTACATGAGGCTTCTGCTGCTGGCTGCGGCCTGGGATCACGGGGCAGGTGGCTTCTTCGTCTCCCAGGCTGCAGCCAGCCTCAGGTGCTGGGGCCTGGTTTCTCCATCCCCCCAGGACGTGGGGCAGGCAGACGTGAGGCTTCTGCTGCTTTTTGAGGCCTGGGATCATGGGGCAGGCGGCTTCTTGGTCTCCCTGGCTGCAGCCAACCTCAGGCGCTGGAGCCCAACTTCTCTGACTCCCACAGGCCCAGAGCACCTGGGGGGTGGGGCTGCCGCCATCTTTTCAGGTTTTGCATACTCACTCTGATTGGCTGTTGGGTGTAGTGGAGTGACGGTAATTTGCATGGTTCTCTTTTATTAGTGTAGATGCCAACTATTGTGCTGTTATATTACTTTGCATTCCCTTTTGTATTGTTTCTCAAAGATATGATTGAATCCTTAATAAACCCAAAAAACTGCTCAGTGAAATTTGTTTTAATTAAAAAGAGGCTCATTCTTTTAAACATTTTTTTTTTCTTTAAGGGCCATATACATGGAGCTAAACAATGCTCCTTTCTTATTCATATTTATTTTTATATAACATATAAAATATTTAACAATACTTAGTATTATTAAAAATGATAATGTCTATATGGTGGTCCTATTGATTTATATTTATATTTATCATATATTATGCTCAACCTGTCTATGAAGGCAGACAGATTTATATCCACTTTTATATCAGTTAACTTCCAGATTACTTCAAATCACTTCAGGATATTGTTAACATTCCGGTTCCAATTCAGGTGTCTAGAACCGTGGTCAGCAAACTGCAGCTCGCGAGCCACATGCGGCTCTTTGGCCCCTTGAGTGTGGCTCTTCCACAAAATACCACGGCCTGGGAGAGTCTATTTTGAAGAAGTGGTGTTAGAAGTTTAAGTTTAAAAAATTTGGCTCTCAAAAGAAATTTCAATCGTTGCACTGTTGATATTTGGCTCTGTTGACTAATGAGTTTGCCGACCACTGGTCTAGAATAGTCTGCTATTTTGCTTTTCTAAGGAGACTCCAGCAGGTGACAATGCTGCTGGTCTCTGGAGCACAGTTAGAAGAATGTCAAGGAGCGAGAGGGCTCTTCGCAAGGAAGCTTACGTTTTGACTATGCTCCCGATTCTGATCTTAACCTAGAGACTTACCCTCCTGGTCTTGTTTCTTACCTTTAAAATGGATGGAAGCATGTTTCTCCAGCTTCTTTATGGAGTTGTCCTGTGGTTCAAACTAAATTAATTAGGAAAGTGCTTTATAACAAAGGAGCATAAGATGAGGTGATACGAGCAGATATGTCCTCTTAACCTTTGAATAGCATATTTTATACTAATAACCTCATTTCTGCTGCCCATTTAGCTTGGAATGACAGACCCTGTTTTAAGGTTATCTTCCCATAGTTCTTTGGTCATGCTTACTATACACTCCCTTTCCTGTTCATTCATTCAGTTATTCATTCAGCAGGTATTCATTGAGCAGCTACTGTGCACCATGCATTGTGCCAGCCTCCGAGGATTCAACAGAGTCCTTCCACTTTCACTTTTCTTCATTCTCTCAAATGATTTCATTTATTGATTTTGTTCTATGCTTTATATCTCTCATATCTTTCCTTATGCTTTCAACAGACTTTTGCAATGATTAATTGGAAGGTTATATTTTTTCTCTCTGAATCATTTTTTACAACTCCAAAAATACTTATTGATTTTCCACTATTTGGCAGATTATCTGAAAAAAAAAGAATATAAAATTGAAGAAGTAACAGAAGGGATAGTTCTTTTGTCAAATTACTTGTATTCTGCTTGGGGAGTAGAATATTAACAATACCTCAAATTGTACAAGGTGGACTATGACTGTAGAATGTGATGGGTGTCATCAGACTTTGAAGAATCTCATATGAAAAGGAAAACATCACAGCTGATTTGAGAGGTTTTCAAAAGACTTACAGATGGCTAAATTGCAACAAAAAGAGATGGGAGAAACAGGGTAGATATCACAGGTGGATCCAATCATACATTCTGCTCTTTTTGCTTCTGTTCATGCTGAGTGGCTTGGACAAATGATCTGGCATGGACAAAACGGTCTGAAAACTCTTTTTAAGGTAGGTATGAGGTAAAGCTGGAAATTTTCACTGGACTCACACCGTGGTGGCCTTAAATGCTAGCTACCAGAGACTGTACTTAGTTTGGGGTCATGAAGAAATCTTTGAAAGTTAATGCTACTCTTGGCCTTCCTGCCATGAATTCAAAATCAACCTTTAATTCAACTTGGTGGAATTTAAATGTGAATGAACTGAGCAGCTTGGTAAACTCCAGGTACTCTTTGGCCAGTTTTTAGCAAGGTGGCATAGCATAATGGGCACAGTGCAATGGACTGTGTGAGGACACCTGGCTGCTAGGTATGCCTCCTTCACTAACCAGCTATTGATCTTAGAGAAGACATTCACCTTTTTAGTCTTTGGCTCATCTTCTTAATGATGAAAATAAACTATGGCTATTTTCAAAGGTAATTGTAAGAGATAAACATGGTAAACAAATTGGAAAATGTAAAATCTGAAAGTATAAAGGTCTGTGCCAATAGAAGGATTTCCCCAAGAAATTTTGTATCCCACCCCATCCCTCTGCGGGGTGGGGCTTTGGAGGTGGTGATCCTTGCCCCCACCTTTTCCTTCTCCTTTAAATGGGATGTCATCTTTTTACTCTGTCATTTTAGGACGCTGTGTGCGCTTTATAAGAACACAATTGGTTTGTTTTACTTTAATTTTGAAAACGATGAAATAATCGACAAAGCTGCTCCTTCTCTTTTATCCTGTAATGAATTTTTATTCATGAGCACACTGTACTAATTACATTGTCATCCTGACCTTAGCTTAGATATTATTTCTTGACATATCCACCACCCACCCGCCACTGCACCCCCAGGGATCACACACCACCCTCCTTTGTTTGCTTTATGGCACTTTTCATTACCTGATATCATGTTCTTTGTTTATTTGCTTGTATGTCATTTTAGTCAATAATATTTTATTAGTTCATTATGTGACAGATAGTGTCAAAGGAACTGAACTGACATGTGCCCTGAAGGAGACAGACAGCAATAAATATTGATGCTAATAATATCTATCTATATATATAAATGTCAGGTGGTAAAAAGTGCTATAAAGAAAAATAAAGCAAGCTGCAGGATTAGAGAGGAAAGGTCATTATGACATTTTGTGTCAGATGTTCAGGGCAAGGCCCTCTGATTATGCATGTGTTACATGCCATTGAGTCAGCTCCAACTCCTGGTGACCCTACCAGTGAGTGATGTCCACAGTGCCCTGTCCTCAACAGCCCTGCTCAGCTCCTGTAGATTTATGCCTATGGCCTTTTTTTTTTTTAGTCAATCCATCTCATATTTGATCTTCTTTTTTTTTTTCTGCCTTCTATTTCTCCCAGGATTATAGTCTTTTCCAAAGAACCCTGCTTTCTCATGATGTGCCTGAAGTAAGGCAGCTTCAATTTTGTAATTTTTGCACCAGTGATGTTTCAGGCTTATATTGCTCTAAGACACACTTATTTGTCTTTCTGACAGCACAGGGTATCCATACAGCTTTCCACCAGTACCATATTTCAAATGGATCCATTTTTTCCCTATCAGCCTTCCTCACTGTCCAAATTTCTCATCCACAGGTATTAATGAAAAACACAAGGGTGTAGATAACTTAGCCTTGGTATCTAAAGACAAATCTTTGTTATTGTTGATCTTTCCTAATTATTTCATTGCTACCTTTCCTTGTCTCAGCCTTCCCTTAAGTTCCTGGCTGATTAGGTACTGTTTATTTAAAGACCAAAAGGAAGTAAGGGAAGGACATATCTAGGGGAAAAAATGGTTCTAAGCAGAGAGAACTGAAAGTGCAAAGGCCCTGAAGTAGGGGCATGGTTCATATGTTCAAGATCAAGCTTGGAGCTACAGGTGGCTGGAAGACAGCGAGCCAGGTGAGCGTGATAGGTGATGAGACTGCAGAGCATAGCCCTGGGTACTCTCATGCAGCTCTTCAAGTCTACATTACAACCTGAGATTCTCTTCCGAGTGAAATTGGGAGTCTCTGCAAGGTTTTGAGCTGAGGAGTGATGTCATCAGAGTCAGGTCATTTTGGACACTGTGCTGTGAAGAGGGTATTAGCTGAGAAGGGTGAAAGAAGGGAGAACACAAGGTATGCTAGAACTCACTCCTACCAGCTCCCAGGACACCAATGTGCCCCTCATTTCCCAAATGTGTTCTGTCTCTTGAAATTAGCCATGGTGGGATGTTTATAGCATGGAAACCTGCAAAAGCTGTAAATCAGGGATTTCTTTACTTTCTTCGTTTCTTTGTGCATATCTCTCTGTTGTCTTGCCCCCACTCTCTCTCTCGTTTTTTCTTTCCTTTCTCTTTTTCTCCTTCTCTCCTTCCTTTCCCCATCTTCTCTTCTTTTCCCTCCTGTCCTTTTCCCTTCCTTTCTTCCTATCTTCCTTCCTTCCTTCCTTCCTTCCTTCCTTCCTTCCTTCCTTCCTTCCTTCCTTCCTTCTTTCTTTCCTTTCTCTCTTTCTTTTCTTTTTTCTCCTCCTTTTCTTTCATTTATACCACTATAAAATTCATTTTTATAAATAAAGCTGTTGGCATACATTTATCAGCACATCTCTGAGGATATTATTCAAAAGTTATTGCCACAGTACAAATGAGAGATCATTGTGGCTTAGATTAGACAAGGGTAGTAGTGAAGAAACTGATAGGAAATAGACTCTGGAAGGCATTGTCAAGGAAAGCACTGAAAGACTTTGTTGAAATTTTGAGAAAATGGTTAAGGAAATGATGCAAGAACTGAAAGAATAGCTGATTGAGATAGAAATGACCATAAAATGAGCAATTTTGGGGTGTCAGAATCTGGATTTGAAAATATAAAGATATAAATGCCCAGTAGGTTTATCCAAATGAAGATATCATATAGAAAGTTGGATATTTGAGTCTGGTACTCAGGAAAGGAGTCTTAATTAGAGATATCAATTTGGGAATTCTCTAACAGTCTTTCCCTGTTTTCATAATTTAAATGGGGACTAATTGCATATCAGTTTTTTTTTCAAAGTTTTCATTTCATACAGAGCAGAGAAGCAATGCCAGTACATAGCCATTGCATCTTGTTGAAATGGCTGAGTCAGATGTTCTCCTGGTACATTTTTTTTATAATACAATTTCAGCAACTATGTAAAATTTGCCATGAATTGATTGAATCCCTACTTGGCCCAATTCAATTTCATACTTACGCTTCTTGCTTCTTGAAACCAATCAACTACAGCCATCATGTCTCAAAATCTGATTCCAGGACCCAATTCTGTTTGTATCAGAATTAAATGGGTACATTTTAAATTGTAGAATTCTGCACTCAAATACTAAGTCTATTAAATTATAATATTAGTCCAGCAGCCTAAGAATCTCCATTGCAACAAATACTCATTATTAACAGTATACACATGAAGATTTGGTCACACTTGCTATCCTATCTAATAAAAGAGTAATATGAAAATTGACCGTCACTCCAACACACAAAATGGCTGCCCCCATGTGGTCAAAGATCCTGCCCCCATGTGGACACAAGATGGCCACCACAAGATGGCCAGCAGGGAGGGCAGTTGGGAGGGATCAGGCCAACAGGGGAGGGCAGTTGTGAGTGATCAGGCAAGCAGGGGAGGGCAGTTGGGAGGGACCAGGCCTGCAGGGGAGGGCAGTTAGGGGTGACCGGGCTGGCAGAGGAGGAAAGTTGGGGGTGACCGGGCCTGCAGTGAAGGGCAGTTCGGGGGGACCCAGGCCTGCAGGGAAGAGCAGTTGTGGGGGGACCAGGCCTTCAGCGGAGGGCAGTTGTGGGCAATCAGGCCAGCAGGGGAGGGCAGTTAGGGGTGATCAAGCCTGCAGGGGAGGGCAGTTAGGGGCAATCAGGCTGGCAGGGGAGCAGTTAGGCATCAATCAGGCAGGCAGGGGAGTGGTTAGGGGGTGATCAGGCTTGCAGGCAGAAGCAGTTAGGAGCAATCAGGAAGGCAGGCAGGTGAGCAGTTGGGAGCCAGCAGTCCTGGATTGTGAGAGAGATGTCCGACTGCCTGTTTAGGCCCGATCCCAGTAGGATCGGGCCTAAATAGGCAGTTGGACATCCCTTGAGGAGTCCCAGATTGGAGAGGGTGCAGGCTGGGCTGAGGGACACCCCACCCCCATGCACGAATTTCATGCACTGGGCCTCTAGTCCTTTATAATAAAAGCCTAATATGCAAATCAACTGAATGGCAGAACGACTGGTCGCTATAATGTGCACTGACCACCAGGGGGCAGATGCTCAACGCAGGAGCTACCCCCAGCCCGCACGCCCCCGGCCAGCCAATGCTGGTGTCAGCGGACCCCGCCCCCCAATCGCCCCATCGGTTGCCCTGCAGAGGGAGGCGACTGGTAGCAGCAGTGGGTGGCGGGACTGGCAAGCAGGTGGCACCAAGCCACCAAGGCGGGTGCCAGTGGGGGGGCCCCCCAATCAACCTGCCAGTTGCCCCACAGATAGGCCCTGATCACTGGCCAGGCCAAAGGACCATATCTGTGCTCAAATTTCATGCACCAGGCCTCTAGTAGTATATAAATAGAAAATACGGTGTCTTTTCTATATATATATACATTTAGAATCTCCCATTGCAAAAAAAAATTTTATGATTGTTTATATTATTTAAGTTTCCCACTCATATCTAGATTGCTTTGATTAGAATAGAATTGATTTAAGTCATGAAGATTTCCATCTTTAGCAATACCAAACCAAACTTAATTATCCCCTTTTTTTGCAAAAAGTATAATTTTACAATGTACTGCAACTTTAGAATATACTTTTCAAACAGAAAAAAAAAACAAAACAAAACAAAAAAAAACACCCAGTTTTAATTGTAGAATTGCTGTGCTAATTTTGGAAGTTTGCTAAATATTTCTGATTCTCCTCAGTTCTGGGAATGTGAGGAACTATATTGTTTTTCCTAGTCCCTGGTGATTTACTAGTACAGGAGTGCAGGCCAATAAGTATTGTAACTGAGGCCAGAACATTTAACTATCAATGTTCCTTCATCTTTCTCATCTCTTTTCCTATAATTGAGATGGAGGTTGCCCTGGTATCCTGCTTACCTGAGTTACTGGGATTAGTAGAGCTCCTCTGCCAACCTGTAATGTACCATTAGTGTGAGTGTGAAGTATTCCTTTGTAATTTTAAGCCACTAAGATGATGTTTGGTTGTTATTGCAGCCAAATCTTCTTTCTCTAGCAAAACTGAGTTACTTGGACCTGAGTTATCTCCTATTTAGTAGGTCAATATTGTGAACTTATGGAAGCTAATTTGATTTTCAGTTATTGTCAGAGATTTGTGTCAATGTTTTAATCGTTGACAATAAGAAATAGATCAGAACTATATGTCTCTTACAACTCTGCTACCGGATAGTTGGTGAAGGGCAAATAAGTTACTGACCAATTTCTGCAAATGTCCAAACTTTTACTAACAATCAGTTACAAAATCTATCAAACAGCCCATTTCAAAAATCTGGGGGTAGCCCATCTGGCGTGGCTCAGTGGTTGAGCATCAACCTGTGAACCATGAGGTCAGGGCACATGCCCGGGTTATGGGCTAGGTCCGTTCAAGAGGCAGCTAACCAATGATTTTTTCTCATCATTGATGTTTCTATCTCTCTCTCTCTCTGTCCCCCTCCTCTCTGAAATCAATAAAAAAAATATATTTTTTAAAATCTGGGGTGATCTCTGTTCTCTGTCCTTTGTGGCATGCCATCCAGCACCTTGTAGGAAAGGATCACTGCTGAACAAATGGATCAGTATTCTGGCGGCAGGAGGAAGGAGCCATTTTCTAAGTTGAGGATGGGGAACAAATTAAATAGAATTCTAGATCTACAGTGCTGAAGGTGTTAGCCTTTGACCTTGTACTGGGATATTTATACTTTCTCACACAAGGGGAAGGTGATTGTCCAGTGTTTCTAGCCCCCACATACAGGTTCACAGAACAATATTTAGAAATTTGAAACATTTGTCACAGTTGCCCCTGGAGTGTAAACTATTGATTAGGAAAGTTCAAATCTTAACCAGCCTAGAAAGTGGACCCCCGACTAGAATTCTCCAAATGTTAACCATTTTTTTTTCTAGTTTGTGAAATAAAGATAAACTAATGTACTTCATATTGTACCTACTGGAGTATTTTTAAGTAAATTACAGGTACTAACAGAACTAACTATGGATTTTTGGTTATTTCTCCTTATGTTCTATTAGGAGTACAAACACCATGAAAACTAACCAGAAGCTTACAGTATATTAACAGATACATGTGTATCAGTACTTGGTTTTTATTAGTTTACTTTAGAATTTTTTCCTAATATATCTTTAGTTCACATTAGTATTAAAGAGATCAAGAACTATTCATAGTTAATTAACCAAAGATATATATAATTGAACTATTTATATATAGTGTAGTGTTTGTTAAACTAAAAAAAGAACTACATAGACTTAAAAAGATAATCTTGAAACTTTGGGTAAAAAGATTAGATTCTGCTGTTCTCTTTCTGCATATTCATGGTCTGGAAAGGGGACCAGCCTTCCCTAATGTTTTAGTTTCCAAATGTTTTGCCAACTATGAATGAACTAGGTCAATGAAGGAAAACATTCTTTTTACAGCCTACATGAATATTCCACTGTTTGAAAAACTGGACAGCCCAACAATCGTTTTGTTAATATTTGTAGATTCTCACAAAGTTGGAAAATAACTTATAAAACCTCATCAGTAAGCATATGTTTTCCAAAATGTTCACCTCATTTCAAGTTCTTTTCATAAATAATCTTGAGGCCTGTGTCAGCTAATCAAATTGGTAAGGAAATTAATTGTATATAAAATGTTATTTTTTAAATTTATTTTTTATTTTTTTATTGTTTAAGGTATTACAAATATTTTAAAGAAAACTATGAATAGCACTTGAAGAATTAAAAATTTAGACATTAGATTTATTTTATAACTAGAGGCCTGGTGAATGAAATTCGTGAACGGGGAGGGGTGTCCCTCAGCCCAGCCTGCACCCTCTCCAATCTGGGACCCCTCGAGGGATGTCCGACTACCCATTTAGGCCCGATCCTAAACGGACAGTCGGACATCCTCCCATAATCCAGGACTGCTGGCTCCCAACTGCTCGCCTGCCTGCCTTCCTGATTGCCCCTAACCGCTATTGCCTGCCAGCCTGATCACCCCCTAACCACTCCCCTGCCAGCCTGATTGATGCCTAACTGCTCCCCTGCCAGCCTGTTTGCCCCTAACTGCTCTCCCCTGCAGGCCTGGTCACCCTTAATTTCCCTCCCCTGCAGGCCTGGTTACACCTAACTGCCCTCCCCTGCAGGCCTGGTCACCCCTAACTTCCCTCCCCTGCAGGCCTGTGTCCCTCCCAACTGCCCTTCCCTGCAGGCCCAGTCACCCCCAACTTCCCTCCTCTGCCAGACTGGTCACCCCTAACTGCCCTCCCCTGCAGGCTTGATTGCCCCCAACTGCCCTCCCTTGCAGGCCTGGTCCCTCCCAACTGCCCTCCCTTGCTGGCCATCTTGTGTTGGCCATCTTGTGTCCACATGGGGGCAGGATCTTTGACCTCATCGAGGCAGCCATCTTGTGTGTTGGAGTGATGGTCAATCTGCATATTACTCTTTTATTAGATAGGATAGAGGCCTGGTGCATGGGTGGGGGCCAGCTGATTTGTCCTGAAGGGTGTCCTGGGTCAGGGTGGGGGTTCCCTTGGGGCATGAGGTGGTGTGGGTGAGGGGCCTGTGGTGGTTTGCAGGCCGGCCCTGCCCCCCAGCAACCCAAGTGGAGGACCTGGTATCTGGGATTTATTTATCTTCTACAATTGAAACTTTGTAACCTTGAGCAGAGCCAAGCCTTCTGCTTGCTCTGAGGCGGCAGCCATTTCTGTTGGGATTTATTTAACTTCTATAATTGAAACTTTGTAGCCTTAAGTGGAGGCCAAAGCAGGCCAGGGCTGCAGAAGCTTGGCTTCCTTTATCACCAGGGGCAAACCCTAGCCTCCTGCTCTTTCCAGCTCTGTGGCTGCTGCCATTTCTGTTGGGATTTATTTATCTTCTATAATTGAAACTTTGTAGCCTGGAGTGGAGACCTGGGCCGGCAAGGGCAGGTGGAAAGCTTGGCTTCCTCCATTGCCAGGGAAACCCAAGCCTCCCTCCTGCTCTCTGTGGCCGTAGCCATCTTGGTTGGGTTTATTTGCATATTTGCTCCTGATTGGCTGGTGGGCTTGGCTTGTGGGCGTGGCTTGTGGGTGTAACAGAGGTACAGTCATTTTGCATATTACTCTTTTATTAGATAGGATATATTTTAGTATTAACATTTTTTTTTCTGCAAAAAGCTTTATTGTTTCATTTGTTCCAATGCATGGGAGAGGGCTTCAGGGTGGTTAAAAGAATGGCTAGTAGTTTTGGGAAGAGGCTCAGGTAAAAGCCAGACACCAGGGGATACAGAGCGGCCTCTCAAAAGCCTCAGGGCTCCAAAGGCTCCTAGTCGTGCTTGGGGGCCGGCCAGGCTGTGGATGTTAGTCAAGTGTAGCCCACCATCATTTTTTTTGGTATTTATTGTCTAAAGTTTTACATATGTCTCCTTTTTCCCTGATTGACACCCCCTGCCCCTCCCCCAACCATTCCCACCCCGGGCAAGCTCCCAGCGCCCCAGTGTCTGTGTCCACTGGCTATGCTAATATGCATGCATACAAGTCTTTTGGTTGCTCTCTAACCCCCCTCCCCTCCCCAGACATTTGTCTCTAGATCTATTCTTGTTCGTCAAATTATGTTGGTTATTATATCCCACATGTGAGTGAGATCATGTGATATTTATCTTTCTCTGATTGGCTTATTTTCTTCAAAAAGTTAAAAATTGAACTCCCATTTGACCCAGTAATCCCACTTCTAGGAATATATCCCAAGAAACTAGAAATACCAATCAGAAAGGATATATGCAACCCTATGTTCATAGCAGTACAACTTACAATAGCTAAGATTTGGAAACAGCCTAAGTGCCCATCAGCAGAGGAGTGGATTAAAAAACTGTGGTACATCTACACAATGGAATACTATGCTGCGGTAAAAAAGAAGGAACTCTTACCTTTTGCAACAGCATGGATGGAACTGGAGAGCATTATGCTAAGCGAAATAGTATTAACATTTTAAAGTAAAGCAGTATTTAACAAGTAATATTCCACTAATAACCCTTGAGATTCAAAAAAAATTTTTAGAGATTTTAACCAATTAATTGGTGGTGATTTGTTTGTTCATCCACAGGAAAAAAAGAAACATTAAATATTTTATTAATTTTGACTCCTGTTAATTTTTTAGAACTTGCATATTTTCAAATTTAGAAACTATTCCAATGAATTGGATTGATTATTCCTACAAATTGATTTTATGATTATGCAGTGGTTTTTAGGAGTCCAAGAAAATGAAAGAAGGTGATTCCAAAGGGCAGAATGTAAATTGAAAATATAAATAATCTTTAATACTCACCCAAGGAGTGAGGATATACTTCCCATTGATTTTGTTTCAGAGAGTGGAAGGGAGAGAGGAGAAGGCGATATGAGAGAGAGAGACAGAGAGAGAGAGAGAGAGAGAGAGAGAGAGAAAGAGAGAGAGAGAGAGGGAAATATTCACGTGATAGAGACACATCCATTGGTTGCCTCCCAAGCCCCGGCCTGGAGGCAAGGATCGGACCAGTAACCAGATATGTGCCCTTGACTGAGAATCAAAGTTGAGACCCTCTGGTGCTCAGACTGATGCTCTAACCATTTAGCCACACCAGTCAGGACTAAAGTGATTTATTTAAACTTTTAGACACCCCATTTTAATAAGAATATTTTGATTTTAAGATTTTTTTGAATAAATTTAAACTTAACATTGTGTGCTAGTTACTAGAATTTTTTAATTTCAGCTTTATTGGGATATAATCCTATATAATAAAAGTGTGGTATGCAAATTGCCCCCTTGACAGGAGGTCATTCAGAAGTTCGACCAGGTGGTGGGGCTGGCCAGGGAAAGAGAGGGAGGCCTGGCCCGGCCGGCAGCCAGCAGCCTCTAGGGACGCTACCAGTGCAAGAGTTTCATGCACCGGGCCTCTAGTATATATATAAAATTGTAAGATGCTTAAAGTGTACATCATGGTGAATTGGTATGTGTATGCAGTATGAAAGCATTCCCTCTATCTAGTTAATTAGTATACCCATCACTTCACATATTTAGCTTTTTGTGTGTGTATGTGTTTATGTGTATGTGTGAATGTTTAAGTTCTAATCTCTTAGTAAAGTTCATGGAAATTTTTAATAATGACCATATCTTGATTTATTTCTTTTCCTCTCCCAGTAGATGTAGCTTTCTCTGCCAGGAAGCAGTCTATAGCAGTGCTAACCAAAGGGCGGTCCATTGGCTGGGCCCTGCTGATACCAATCAGAAAACCAAAAGTATGAAAACTGAGAATAAGCATTTAGCAAATTTTATAAAACTTTGACACAGTTATTTTTGTGTCTGTTGACTCAAATAATAAAATATGTATATGAAAATGTTCTTTAATTTAGTTTTTTCTAGTTATTCATTTTTATCGTCCATGACTATTTGGGAAGAAAGTCTGGCTCTTCAGCACAATTAGTTTGAGAAGCACTGTGCTGGGACTTTCAGTGTTAACATAATAGAGAAGTATGTCTTGTCTTATAGGACAAGTATGATCAATAGTAAAATGTATTCCTACACTATTTGAAACATCAAGAATACAATAGGATTGCATATATTCAAAAAGGAACTTATATTTTGATTAATAAATGTCTTCCTTCCTTGAAGATAATTGTTCAATATTTATGTAAAAACATTCTGAATGCAAGAAGTCATAATTAAACACTAAATAGAATGTCAACAGAACTGCATTTACAAACTCCTATTATCACTTTACTATAAACCAATTTTCTCCTCTCTACTTTTTTCTATAGTCTGGTATTTGCATGTAATGCTCTTTAAATATTTATTAGGAAATAACTTAATAAAATATGAATTTTTCAACCCAAGATGTAATTTCTCATAAAAATCTTGAATTTCTGCATTAAGATATTATACGGATCTAATATTTGATCAAGAGATTTTTTTAATTCCTCAAAAATAAACTAATGAAATAGTTTATGATAGTTATATTATTTAGTATATTATTTAACAACCACCTATTGTCAAACTCCCACCAGTGAAAATTACTCATCATTGCTGATTCTTACAGCTACAGGTAAGAGATATGCAAACAAGACAGCCTTCAATCTTTGAAAGCAAGCAAAATGAAGTTTAAACATCGACATCAATAGGGAAAAGTTTTCTCTAATTTGTTACTAAGTCATTGTTCCCTATATTAAAACCAGCAACATTCAAACCCTCACACACAAAGCGTCATTGTTTGCTGTGCATGCGGCAAGCTGGCAGTGGCTTTGTAAATGTATTATTAAATTGCCATTACTGCCATCTAGTGGGAAGAAATAATCCATGTCACTATGTCAGGAATTGTATATAAAGCCCTAAAGTTCTAGGAGGAAAGGGAAAACCGCTGTGTATCTTAAGAGGTAAAAGAGCAAACTGAAAGACAGGATCTCATGGATGTGGAAACACAACAGATGAGTATCCACTTAACAAGTTAAAGGTTCGAGGAGAGAAAAGAGTAGGAGGGAATGCATACCTCTATCACATTCATTTTGTGCAGAACCAAAATTACATATAAAATATTATTTCTCACTGAACACAATGCGGTTACCTGAACCAGGGCGTTCGTATGTTTCTTTCTTTACCTATTGGCACGTAAATTAATTGTTTTTCATAGGCTTTTCAAGCCTTAAGAATCAAGAGAGCACAGTTCTTCTCAAATTCTAAGGTACCTGGGAATCACCTTACAATGCAGATTCAGCCTCAGTTATCTCAATGCCAGAGACTATGCATTTCTCACAGACCTCAGGTGATGCCCAGGTTGCTCTGTATGTTCAGGTCGTACTTTGAGTAATGATAGCCTTTGAGTAGTTTATCAAAGGGAAGGGGTTCACAAATGAAATAAAAACCCCATAGAGTACATACATGTCACTGTATGTTATCTTGTTACAACATATTGAGTAGTCTCTCATGATAGAGTCAAATTGCCATATTCATTAGTTGGCTTTGTTGCTCACTATGCATGTAACCTTGGGCAAGATACCTAACGTCGCTACGACTCAGTTTCCTCCTCTGTCAATGAAAATAGGCATCCCGTGGTTCTTATGAGGAATAAATGAGATTTTTAAAAATCTTATAATGAACCGTGTGAAATTACCCTGTTTATAGATTAAAAACAAGCATTTACAATGTTATATAATTAAAAATAAATGTGTAAATAGCATGTAGTTCCTAGTGGCCAATATGTGTATCACCAACACGTGTCACAGAGTCAATATGTGGAGCATATGAAGCTACTCACATTCTATAAAGTTCCATTCAATGAAAAGAGAATTTTGAAATTTCCATATAAGAAGTCTGAAAAAATATGTGTAAGGTGTTACCTTGGGGTTTTGATGGATAAAATAGAAATTTGTGAATTATGCTGTAAAGAAATCCAGTTTGGTGTGGAAAATAGAAAGAATTACACAAGATTAAGAAATATTGGGGTTATTTAGTTTTGCCTTTTTGTATTACTGGGAATCAAGCCTAGAAGGGAAATGCATTCATTTTTAGAGCAGTTTTTTAGGTTCACAGAGAGGAAGGTATGGAGATTTCCCATGTTCTCCCTGCACTCACATATGCATAGACTCTTTCACTATCAATATCCCCCAGTAGAGTGGTACATTGGTTAGAATAGATGAACCTACATTGACATAGCATAGTCACTCAAAGTCCATAGCTTACATTAGGGCTCATTCTTGGTGCTGTACTTTCTATGGGTCTAACAAATGCATAATGACATGTATCCAGTGTTAGAGTATCATACAGAGCAGTTTCACTGCCCTAAAAATCCTTGTGCTCTGATTTGCATTCCTCTCTCTCCCTTCACTACCGGCAGCCACTCATCTTTTTACTGTCTTCATAGTTTTGCCTTTTCCAAAATGTCATATATTTGGGATCATACAGTATGTAGCCTTTTCTGATTGTCTCCTTTTACACAGTAATATACATTGAAGTTTATTTTATGTCTTTTTATGGCTTGATGGCTCATTTCATTTTAGCACTGAATAATTTTCCATTGTCTGAATGCACCACCATTTATGAAGCTGGGTAATGTGTCTTTGTACAACATCAAATTCTTATCTTGCAGTAGCACGTATAAAGTGTAAGGACATAAGAGGGCAAAGATCCTGGATAAATTTACTAATATAAGCTTGTTGTGGATTGCTGTGTTAACATAATATGCTGGAGAGCAATGTTTTAAAGACCACATTTATGGTGTAAAAGTTTATTTGGTTTTCATAGTTCTTTATAGAATTCTTTTTCATATTGGTGTACAGAGGGAATGTGATTTGCTTTGTTAATCGCTACATTCCACCTTAAAGTTTATTATTCCTCTAAAGGAAATGGCAGTTTTGTTCTTTGAAAAGACTTATGTAAAACCCAAATGATTTAACTTGCTTTTAGAGCACTCTATTTTCAACATGAGATTTTCAACCTATGTGCCACAAGAATTTTCAAAACATGCAATACCAGACCATTTAGTGTCAGTGTCACTGACCTCTTTTCCCTTAGACTGTAAAAAAAAAATAAAGACAATATCCAACACAACAATAGCCTTCCAGTGTGAATGAATCAAAATATACCTATTTTTGGTCAATTCATAAAAAATATATTTAGTAATTAGCACATGTGTGCCATGAGATGAAAATAATTAAAAATTGCCATTCTAGATAGATAATGTAAAAACAAAACAAAACAACAGCACCTGTGTAGAGCAAAACGTGATATAGGTAACACTCTAAGGACCAGCAAACGCTGGGTTCCTAAGATGTATAGTTAATTAAATATTGAACAAAAATTGTCCTTGAATTTTAGAATACATTTAAAGCAGCCATATTAGATCATCAATGACTGTGTAGCTGATGCTAGAAAGCGGGTTGGGGGGATTGAAAGATTAGGTGGAAAAATGGACTTTAGGTAAGATCTTGAAGAATAAAACATACCAGCAAAATTTAGGTCTTAAGATTACTTATATAAAATACTACCAGACAGTTTGCTCATTCTGTGGCACTGGCACAATGCCAAGGGTGAATAAAAATGTTGCTCAATCAATTTTTAAATAATATCTTTGTTATATGAATGGTAAATGTTTATTGTAAAAAATGAAAATAAGTAATAAAGATAAATTATTCATAATCCCTGTTTTGAGTATAAACTATGCACATTTTGGTATATAACTTTTTATACATTTCTCTCTCTCTCACATATATCTATATTAGAGGCCCGGTGCGTGAATTCGTGCACAGGTAGGGTCCCTCAGCCTGGCTGGCGATTGGGGCCTATTGGGACCATCTCAAGGTTTGAATTGTGGAAAGAAGTGACCATGTATACCATTTCCTCTCTCGACCACTGCCACTTCTGAGCCTGAATCTAGCCCAGTTAGAAGAAATAAAAGCATTAGACTGGACTGTATATTTTAAAGCAGTGATTTATCATCAAAAGCTATGGAATTTTCCAAGACCTTTCTAAAAAGAAAACATGTAGACTAAGAGCAGAATGAATGTAAGACAGTGGTAAAACAAGCAAACAAACAAACAAACAAAAAAATATTTGGTTTATTTTAGACTCTGGTTCCTACCAAGTCCAAAGTGTTCAGAAATTTTATGTTAGACCCTCTTTGTTCATTCTCCTTGTTATTAGACCTAACGATTCAACTTTGAAAATCTTAAAAGAAATGGATACAGGTTTTGAAATATTCATGTGTATACAGACTTTTTGATTAAAGCAAAAAAAAAATGTTTAATGAAATCAAAACTTCCAGACGCTAAATTGCAATCCAATTCACATGAATACGAATGAGCTTGAAAATAATATTGCATATGTATAAAAAAGTCAAATAAGGAAATATAATTCAGCAGCTATATTTGTATCTGTTTAATTTTAAGCCACGATAAAAGAATTGCTTGGCTGCGGCGCATTAACACACTACTAGAAAACAATTCATAACTTTTTCCCCATTTTATGTACATTTTTCCAACATTTTATTTTGCCTGATTATGTGTTCTCATAAAATAGACCTCTGTGACTTATATAAATGTTAAAAGGAATTATTTCTTGGAAATATTATTGGTGATAAGAATTGGCTTAGGTAAATTATTTTAGAATTGCTAGGGGCTTATATGGAGATCAAATTTATCACTATGTAAATTCATAACATACATTTAATTTTATATCTTTTTGTTATTGTTCTGGGATTTTTTGTGTGTGCATATATCCTACTACATTCTTTGCTCACATTTTACAATTTTCTGATTCCTTTCTCTTGACTTTTTCTAGGATTCAGATAAATTGAATATTATTAGCGGTAGTGTCCTAATTAGAATGTATATATGAATCCATAAAACTTTACATTGCTAGAGTAAGTTATTCACTATATGATGCAGGTTAAAAAATTCCCTTCAACCCAAAATATTCTCTAATCATAATAGTCTGTACATAATTGAGTGATTTTTTGATATTTTAAAATATTAATTATAAATATAAGATTTAGAGTTGGCAACTAAATAATAATATGTAGTAAAGATCCACTTGCTTATTGTAAGATTAATCAGCATAGTTCTGTTGTCAAGTATTTGCCAACATATATTTGAGTATGAAAATGCACATGAATTTGAGTATATAAATGCATAAAGGTTAGCTTAAAGTTCCAGACTTGGGAAGAAAAAATTAAATGCATGAATTAATTATATACTATATAAAGTTTATTTTTTATATTACCAATAAAGAATTGGGTACAGAGGTGGAATTTGGTCTTTGTAGTGAATATTCTTTTGTAATTTTATTTACATGTAATATTCTGGGCAAATTCTGAGATGTTAGTGTCTTCAAATGAGGTAAAAGAAAGGAATTCAAAAGCAGATTTGAATAAATATTCCATATTTATTATTTGTGAGAGCTTCATGGTGAGCTGCATAAAGCTTTGTCATCCAGAAAACTTATTACTAAAACTTGCCCAGTAGCAATAGATTGACATTAACAGGGGGAAAATAAATATAATTCATTTCCCAAGACACTGAAATATGCTAAACAAGGTAAAAATGTAAAGTAATTTTGAAAATTTAAAGTGATAGTACAATGTAAGTTAATTTTATTTTAGGCATGATCATCACTGTTATTGAAAAAACACAAACAGATTTTATTCACCAGAATTATTTAGTTTAATTTAGATTAAAAGCTCCTTTTTGACATATAAATTGACCCTTGTATCTACTTTTCTGAGATGTTATTGACTGAAACATGTTGATTAAATTTTGTAGTTAACTCAATTACAAGATTCATAACTGATAAAGCTTTAATGTAGTTTACAAGTGTATAATATGAACTGACATTTCTCTAGTGCTAGGCAGTTTCCAAAATGCTTTCATAAGCATTATCTTTTTCTGTACCTACAACAATATTTGCAGTAGGAAATAGTACACTTCTTTTAGAGATAAAAAAAATATAAGTTTCAGATATTATAGCACTCAACTAGTAGATGGCTGAATCAGATCTCACTTCATGTCAAGAGAGGGAATATAGAGTCAAGATTAGGAATCTGGACACTGGAGGCAGTAGATCTGAGTTCAAATTCAGAATTTTCCTTTCACCAGTTGTGTGCCCTTGGGCAATTACAAAATATCTCTCTGTGTCAGTTTTCTTAATCATTCACATGGGGATAATAAAAGCATCAATATTATAAGGTTGTTGTGATGATTAAATAAATTGGCACCTGAGAAGTGCTTCGAAATTTTATATATATTTTTTGGAAACCAATAAATATGTGTTGATGGTTGTTGATTACTACTGATTCAACCTAGAGGTTCTAAATCACAGCTATTTGATGTACTTGTCAGAATTCTTTCATCTTTCATGAGAGATGGCTAAATTAAAATAGCTTAGACAAAAAGAGGTAAATTATTGGACCACTGAGTTGGGAAAGTTGCTCTAGTGACTCATACATTCAAAGGAAGCCTTGAATGTCAAATTAGATGGCATTGGAGACTCAGTTCTTTCCCAATCCATATCACTATCCATTTCTCATTTCTGCTGTCATCTCATGGGTTCACTTCATTCTCTCCTACAAAAGATCTGCTTTGTTTATGTCCATCACAAGGAAAGACTCTGATTGGCTCTGCTTAACATTGGTGCCCACCCTTTTTACTTCTGCCAGTATTGCCAGGGGAACTGGTTACATGCTCATCTCTGTTAGGAGATTGGTTTATTACCTGAAGGAACTGAATGAAACATACGCTGGTCGGAAAAAAGAAATAAAAAGATATGAAACAATGCACTATATTTGACTTCCTAAAAATCATAAAAAAAAAATCTTAAAATTTACGTTAAACGCTAAGTCTGCTCCCTTAGGTTTGCATAAGATCCCCTTTTCACCTGAGATGGATATTATGCCATGATGCAATCATGCTTGCTATCACGCTGAGCCTGGCCTGTAAGCTGAGTGCAGTGGAGGATGTCTGTTTGCACAGTTCTGTACCAGTAGACAGACAGGCTATAATAGTCTGCTTTCAGAAACAGAGCAGCAGAGACTTGCAGCCACCTAATCACTGAAACATTTCTCAGGCATTCATATATTATATTAAGGTTACAGCAGAAGCTTGACTTGATGATTGCACAAAATTAGTTAAATACAAATACACCAGTTACATTGCTGTTATTTTGTCAACCAAAGTAGCATGCTTGTAACACCTTGAGTCACCATTCATATTGCTAAAATATATTAAAGCCATTCAGCGGTATAATTATCAAAGCGTAAAATTTAAATAAAATATTTGCCAAGCTCCTCTAGCAACTTCTGTGGTTTCTGGCTTATACTTTCCTAACCATCAATCTATATAAATTTGGGGGGGGAGATAGGATTATAGAACTGTCATATTAAGGAGTAGGTTTGGAGTAATTAAAATTTCTTAGAGACTCTTTAGTACTTTTTTTTTTTTTTGGTAAGACTCTATTGTATCTTTAAGAAATAGAATACCTATGTAAATAAAGTTAATTAAACATCTATTAAAAGCATGGCTGATATTACATTTGTTTTTAAGTATCAGATGAGTTTTTATATCAATTAATAATAAGAGGACAGAGTCTATTACTTTAGTATATAAAAATTATATAATTGGATAACTTTATTTAGAAACAAGGCAAAAATCCAGAAATTCATCTGAAATAGGTATTTTTAGTGTTTCTCTTTGAGAGTTGATTTGACTACAGGACAGGTGTTCTGTTTATCAAGCATGATGGACCACACTATTATTTAAGCTATTCAAGGCTGCTTTCCCCCCTGTACCTTACCTTTATTTTGAGGTGTAAATATAGTCTAATGATATAATCTTAAACCTTCAATATTTTTTATTTTGGTTTTGCTTTCTGATCTTTCCTATGTGCAGCACACATGTAGCTGTGATACCCCTGAAACGGTGCTGCCCAACCAGAGTAAAAGTGTATGTATGCAGACCTTCCTTCCCCCACTTCCTTAACCTCTGTGACAGCTCTCCGTAATGGAACATACCGCTGGTGAAATGACGAGCTATTCCACTACTGTAATTATCAAAGTAGAAAACGCCCTATATATTAGGAAGAATCTTTCGTTTCATAGTGTTTGGCTCTTAAATTTAGCCCATATTTATTGTGTCTTACATGCTTTTTCCCCCTTCTGCATTATTAGATGTTAGGTGTAGAAGCCAAGGACTAACAGATGTGCCCATGATTACTTAGTTGGTTTGAAGCTATAATCTTATTTCTAGAATGCTTTCACATATATTTCCTTATCAAATGCTCCTAAAATCTATGTGAGTAGGTAGGGCATATACAGCGCCCACTTGCGCACTTTAAAAAAACTGGGGCTCCAAGTGTTTTGGTCTTATTTAAGGTAAGAATCTGCATAATGATATGAGAACAGGTCTGTAGCTACTAAATGTGTGTGTGTGTGTTTGGGTGTGGGAGTGTGTGTGTTGTGGACACACACATGCATGTACATTTGTGAAGGTGTATATATTTCAATACATATGTATCTCTTCACAATAAAACAGATGGTAACATATAGTGAAATAAGTCAAAGGGAATGCATATGGAGTATCAGCTATGAAATATGTGAAATATGTCAAAGGGAAAAATTACTAGTATATACAGTATCTGCTTATATATAAATTTGTGTACAATTGTCTAGAAAGAGATAAATTGACAGTGGTTTTTAATTAGTATTCAAATGATTTGAGATTTTTGTTACATGATAAATTTTGTTTATATTTTAATAGCTTAACAGTTATTACTTTACATTCCTTTGGAATCATATCAGTAAGCATACCTATTAAGTAATTAAATTCAAAATAATTAGAAGACACAGAATTGAAAAAATAACCAATTATAACCATTACTTTAAAGTACTTCCTTAAAGACCAAGATTTTACAGATACGTGGTTAAAAAGTAATAGGTGATATTAATTGCAACTGTAAGCAAACCCAGTCTTTACAGAGTTACCTATGAAATGTGGCTGTTCATTTGACAATATTCTGATAATCTCAAAATAATGTTCAACCTCAATTTAATTTTCATTCACATTGAATAAAAGCTCAAAAATGTTATAGTTAACTCTGTGGTATAAGTCTCCCTTTTTAAAAACTGGCACAAAGTTTGAGAGTTAATCGTGTGTATTCCACAATTCACTGACTTTTGAGACCAATTTTAGTTTCAGATGGGAAATAATAGTATTTTCTTTTAAAGGTTCTTTTATATTATGAATGTCCTTGAAGAATGGCAATGTCTTACATAGCTGTAAAAAAAAAAAGACTAAAATTGACTCCACAAATTTAATCTAATGCTAATGAGATTTCTTAGCTTTGTGTAAATAGAACTACGTATGTAATTAGTGTTAAGCAGCATATGGAACCCATCAGGAATGTGTTTTTAAATGTGCATCTCAAGGACATCAGAGGAATTTTGTTTACAAATATATACTTTAATATAACTTGCTGCTACAGACTGCAGTGTCTTAAAATATTTCACAGATGTCTCTTTCTTCATATGCTTTAATAATATTTCTCCCCAAATATTGAATTGGATGTTTTGAACTGTTCTGGGCTGTCACTTGGCCTATGCCCTTATTAAGTATTTTAAAAATGTTTACTACCGCCCTAACTGGTTTGGCTCAGTGGATAGAGCGTCAGCCTGAGGACTGAAAGGTCCCAGGTTTGATTCCGATCAAGGGTATGTATGTACCTTGGTTGCAGGCACATCCCCAGTAGGAAGTGGGCAGGAGGCAGCTGATTGATGTTTCTCTCTCATTGATGTTTCTAACTCTCTATCCCTCTCCCTTCCTCTCTGTAAAAAAATCAATAAAATATATTAAAAAATAAATTTAAAAAAAGTTTACTACCATTTTATTTCTTATATCTATGAGTGAATTTATGCTTATATAACACAGCTTCATAGCTGACACTCCATATGCATTCAATAGAAGTTTGCATACAGAAAGAGAAAATTAACACTTTTAAAGTTTGAAAATTCTCCTGTAGAAACAACTTTATCTTCTAGATTCTATTTGGTTTTGTTTTTTATTTTTTATTGATGTATAGTTCACTTGCGCCATTATAGTAGTTTCAGGTGTACAACATGATCAAATATTTCTCTTTATTGTAAAATGATCATCACAATAAGTCTAGCTAACATTTATCATATGCAGTTACAAATGTTTTTCCTATGTTGAATAAAAGTGGTGAAATTGGATTCCTTTGTCTTGTTTTTGATCTCAAGGAAAACACTATTAGCTTTTACCCATTGAGTATAATGTTAACTGTGGGTTTGATATGTATGGGTTTTATTATGTTGAGGTATGTCTATTCCCACTTTGCTGAGAGTTTTTTATCATAAATGGATGCTGGATTTTGTCAAGTGCTTTTTCTGCATCTATTGGTATGATCATAAGATTTTTATTCTTCATTTTGTTTATGTGGTATATCACTTTAATTGATTTGGGGATATTATACCAACCTTGTATCCCGGGAATTAATCCCACTTGATCTTAATGTATGATCTTTTTAATGTATTGTAGAATTTAGTTTGCTAATATTTTGGTGAGGATTTTTGCACCTATGTTGATTTGGGATAATGGCCTATCATTTTTTTGTCTTTGTCTGGTTTTCGAATCAAGATAATGCCAGCCTCCTAATATGGGCTTGGAAGGTTCCCTCCTCTTGAATTTTATGTAATAGTTTGAGAAGGATACATGTTTGGCTGCCAAGGAGACGCTGATGGTGCCAGAATTGGATGGGGCAGGTTCTCAGGGATCCATCAGAATGGGGAGAGTCATGCTCCCCAGGCGAATGCAAGTTCAGATTCAGCCTGTGTAGGAAGGGGTCAGCACAGGAAAGATGGAGCCCACCACCAACATAGGGACAATGGCTGCTGCCTCTCCAGCTCTTGCCTCAAAGGCACACAACTCAGTTTCTCCCTGTGTGTCCCTGGTTCCCTGTAAGCTTCTGCCTCTCCACATGAGCCCAGGGCGAGTGCCTACAGGTGAGTCTGTGCAGGGGCCCTTTAAGAGGAACACCTGGCTTTCCAGCAGTCTTCAGTCTCACCCGGAAAGCCTGACAGAATCCCTGCTGGTTTTTACAGCCAGATGTTGTAGGGCTCCTCTTCCCGGCACTGGTGCTCTGGGCTGGGGAGCCCACTCTAAGGCAGGGACTCCAGCTCCTCAGGGGGAAGCTCTGCAGGTGAGTTATCCCTCCCATGAGGGATACCACCACCCACACCAGGTGTGGGATCAACCACACGAGGTGTGGGATCAACCCATTGGTCCACCACCCACACGAGGTGTGGGATCAACCACACAAGGTGTAGGATCAACCCATTGGTCCACCACCCACACGAGGTGTGGGATCAACCCATTTTGTCTCTGGCCCTCCTGCTAGTCTCCATTTGACTTCTTTATATCCTTAGTGACAGGATGTCTGTTACAGGAAGCTACTCTTCAGATGGCTCTCCAGGTGGATTGTTCTTTAATTTAGTTGTAATTTTGACGTGGTCATGGGAGGAGGTGAGCACAGCATTTATCTATTGCGCCATCTTGACCAGAACTCTGTCCCCTAGGTTTTTTTAAACCACCATTTGCTAATATCTTTACATAAAACATATAAGTTTAGGAAATTAATTACCCAATTGACACTATAAACTAAAGGTGATAATAAGAATGTTCAAATTTAGATTGGTTCCAGCTAAGTCTTAGACACTTAAATGTAGAGATTTTGGCAAGAACTGTCAGGTGGCTGGAATAAATAAACAAAACAGGAACAGTGTCAACTAGAGTATGGGAAAAACAGACTTTAATCTTTTAATGATGTGTTTAATATAGCAGGTCATATTATTGTAGCATATTTTAATGTCAAATACTGAATATATTTGATCATTTACAACTGTCTTCTTTGCCATAATGTTATAAAATGTTTATGCTTGAAAGATTTATTTTACCATACTTTTCTGTAAAATTTGAACCCATTAATTAGGATGGCTACTTTAAATAATATCCCCCCCTCCATTTACTGTTTTCTAGTCTAAATCTACTCTAAACTAATAAATAGGCCCAAACTCCAAAGTAAAATATTTAGAAGGATTGTGCTTTTAGAATCTAAATGTACATTTTTTGAATCAAACTAAGTAATAACTTACAAATAACATTTTGAATATGTGAAAATTTCTGGTTTAAAAGTTATTCACTGTTTTCTAGGTCATGTGAGTTTTTTTCAATGTTTAATTTGAAAGAAAACTAAACAAAACATTATTCAATTTGAAATGACTGTTTGAAATATGAATCCAAAATATTTGAGTTCACGCACTTAAGATAATTTTATAACTTTTATTTTGCATACATAATTCTATAATTGAAAGTTTAAATATAAAATGTCATTATAATCAATGAATTATAATGTATAAAGCTATTATTTTTTAATGGAGGTTTACATTTCGAAAATTTAGATACCTAGTTAAAGATGTCCACATACTAAAAACAAACAAACAAAATAATGAAATGCCTCATCTTAAATGAGATCTTTATATATATAAAAAAAAAGTTGGTGTGTATAGGAGTTTAGTTTTTCCCCACTATGAAAGAAATTAGATGACTGTCATTTGAAAAATAAGCTAAAGTGTAGGTATGGTATAGTATAATATGCCATACAATACCAGAAAAATAAAGGACATGTCTTATCCTGCAAGTGAATTGAAATATGAGTATATTAATGTAGTAACATAATTTCACTATAGTTTTATTACTCTCTTAATTGGAGTATCTAAAAGAAATTGAGGAACCTTTACTTACAAGAGAGTAGGATGAATGAGTCTGGAAGGGTTTGTTCTCCTTATTGTATAGGTTAAAGGAGAATTTTGACATTGAGAATAGTTAATTCTTATGGTCAACACATTCTGATGTGTTGAATATAAAACATCATTATTTTATAAATTAAAAATTTTTCTAATTCAACTTATAAAATTATAAAATCAGCCATTGCTGCATCTTCAATTAAGAAGTATAAAATTTTTATTCAGGTCTAAATCTTGACCATTCTGGTAACTTGTTTTTTATTAATACTTTGAGAAAAAAAAAACAAATTAATTTAAATTATACATTTCATTTCTGGTAGGAATAACTTAATAATATTCAAAAAAAAAAAAAGGAAAAGGACTGGTATACTCAAGGTATTCCTGACTACTTTTAGAACTGATAACAGGTAGGTTAGTGAATATGAAGGTAGAAATTATTTATTCATCAGAGTAAACTTGGCATCCAAACATAACAAAATACAACTTTATCAATTCATGACTCCAAATGCCCTCAATTATAAAATGATAGTATTGAACTTCACAATTATTCAGCCTCATTTCAGTTCTTTTATACTCATTTTGGGAAATGGTTGCTTTGTTTAAAAAATTATTGGCAAGTAACAAAAAACTTAAAATGCCTTCCACAGAAGTTCCCAATTTAGCTCCAGAAAGGCATTGAATATACACATAAAATTCAAAGTCTGCTTCACATCTGGAGACTGAAAACGTGTAGGTCCCAGAAGTGTGAACCCATGATTCATGGATTGTCAAATTTAGAACCAGAGTAATGGTTTATACCAACTGGTAGCTGCAGAAGGGTCCCCTGTGGTCTCTGGATGTAAGAGGCAATCAAACAGTTGGGTCCTAATAGTCTTCTAAGACACAAATCAAGAAGACCCATCAGCAAGACTGATGGTTGCCTTCTATATTATCTTTGGATTGAAAAAATAAATAAATAAGACCCTTGGGCCAGATTGTCAGCTTCTTCTCTACCTCTCTCCACTTAAGGCTTTCCACCCTACAATTCCCAAAAGCCCAGAATATACCCCTCCTGCAGGGGAAGGGCTAGGGAAGCATTTGCAAGCTTCATACAGAAAAATGTAAGAGTTGTGAAACCATGGACTGGTCATAAATAAAGTATGAGGAACATAGTGAAACTCTCCTTAACTAATCTGAGAAAACATATGCAAATATTTATATACTGTACAAATAGCCTTTTTCATTCATGATACATAAATACAGATCTTTCAAACAGAAAATTCAGTCGAGTGAGAGCTATTAGTAGTTTGAGTTCAAAGTCAGTGAGCCAAATGGAAATCATTGCAGCATCTACTCTCATTTCCCTAGTGGACATTAGACCACTCAAAACATGTCCCAGGATTTACAGTCCCTTGATAGTAATCGAATATACACATTGAGAGTGCACTGGCCGAACACTTAAAAGAGACTGAGAGCATGCTTACGTTATTTTGGCTCTACCCTCCTTTTGGCTTTTAATTTTTTTTTAATTTTTTTTCTTGAGATTAGTTCAATCTGATTCTTCTATCCTATCCAAACAAAAGCTTTGGGAAAAGAGATTAATAGCAGCATCAAATAAATTGTGATGTTTACTTTCAGAGACATTGCAAGGACAGAAGAAAGACAAAATAGGAATAGTAGAATCAAGCAATAAGTGAGAAAGATGAATGTTGAGCCATTTCCTAAAAGTACAGTTGGATTTTTTTGAAATGTAATATTTGTATTTTAGTATTTAATTGACCCATTAATATTTGGAGAAATATAGTGTTGTGTATTTAAAAGTTTGCAATATCAACATTGTCATTCTTTTAACACTGATGTTCCCAAATCTCCGTATTTTTGTATTCCAAGAAATTTAAAAATTTTAGATATTTATTTTATTGAAAGTTATTCTTTAAGTGTTTTGCTTTCTATGCAGCATGGAATCTCCTTAGGTAGTAACATTTAACATTTTAGAGGCTGCAGATCTATGTAGTAATGATTTTAACCTGATTTTATAAAGACTTTAAGTATTCCAAACATGTAATGGGAGCTGACAAAACAGCTATTTGAAAAGCAGTTAAACAGGTTTAGTTTTCTTTTTTTCTCTTCTCCTTCTCTCCTTTCATTCTTCCCTTCTCTTTCTCCTGTTCTTCTCTCTCCCTATGTTTCTCCTTCTATTTCTTTGTAATGTGTTTGTGATACCAACTAAAGATTATCCTAGGGCCCTGGCCGGTTTGGCTCAGTGGATAGAGCGTCGGCCTGCAGACTGAAAGGTCCCGGGTTCGATTCTGGTCAAGGGCATGTACCTTGGTTGCAGGCACATCCCCAGTGGGAGGTGTGCAGGAGGCAGCTGATCGATGTTTCTCTCTCATCGATGTTTCTGACTCTCTATCCCTCTCCCTTCCTCTCTGTAAAAAAATCAATAAAATATATTTAGAAAAAAAATAAAATAAAATAAAATAAAAAATAAAGATTATCCTAGGGACCTCTATTTTTTCATCATGCACACATATTCTGTTTTTATAGGAATATATATATATATATATACATATATATATATATATATATTTGTATTTTTTCAATTTTTTTTCTATTTTTGCCTTGAATCAAACAATGTACCACTCACTGTGACCAAATTAACTTTTTTCTGGCCACTAAGTTTTATTTAATTTAATAAATTGCATTTTCTTTTCTTTTTTTTTCATTTTATTGAGATGAAGACAATGGAAAAAATGAAGTGGTTAATGAGAAAATTTTTATGAGTTAATATTTTTATGCAGAAGATAAATGAAAGCATATGCATATGATTTAATTAACAACAAGCCAACATTTATTTGAGTATTTGCAAGGGATACCTTTCTGTCTTAAGGTATTTGTAGGTCTTTCAGTTCCTAGAATTCTACATACACAAATATTTTTTTATTAAGACACAATATTGCTTTTCTGCTATTTAATGGGTAGATAATCATGTGTTCAAAGGTAATTTTTGCCTTTGGAGTTAAGATACAATAAGGTGAAATAGATCCTTAAGAGATTTCAAAAGCAATCTTGTTAGTTTGTTTATTTATTTACCTTTGTCTTGCTCGTTTACATTCACATTACTCTTGTTTTATTCTCTTCCTTGTACCCCTTATGTTTGAAATATTGCTTAATATTTTTCCTTCTAAATCAGTTTATTTTTCCTTTTTCTCAGATCTTTTGTGATACTTGTTAACCTTCTGTCTCAAAACCAAACTGTAGAAGTACATGTAACATAGTATCATATTAAATAACTATATATTACTTTGCATTCCATAACATATTGGTGGTTTATGGTAGCTGGAAGGTATTGTTTATGATGTTTGTAAGTTAGTAGAGATTTTAATATTTTATGCATGCTATTCATACAGAATTCATAATAACTAAAGACAATAAGGTTAGAAAAGTTCTCAGAAAATGTAATCTCCCTTGCCCTTTTTTAAACAAGGTCAAATCTCTCCTTTTCAATTGTATTCATTTTGCCTTGATGAGAAATATCATCACACATTACGGGCTTTGATAAGTAAAATATAAATGTATAATGCACACTATACATTTGAAAAGTAGTCACACTTCATTTTCCCTTTTGTCTTTGGGAAAACTGTGCTATCTCATCTGTAGAGATTTGGAGTACTAATGAAAAATGGCATAGATTTTAAACTAAGTCAACATTTCTAACTCTACTTCCTATTACCTACATCATTTGAGTTGTCTCTTACCATACAGCTGTGACTTTAAGCAGAGGAAATTATGCAGACATGGGTAATACAAGTTCTAAATATAAAACATCCAGAAGAGGAGAAAATGATGTTCAGATAAAGCAAAGATAGACCATATTTTATTTTATAAACTTTCATGTTCATAGAAAGGTAGAAAATAAAAATGAGGAAAAAGTTATAGTTATTTTGAGCACACTGATAAAGTTCTTAATGGCTATTATCAGCCATGCCAGCTTTGCTGAGTGGAAAACACTGAACTGACAAGTGACTGTTGCTGTGAAATCCTACTCTCTACCAAGATGTTATGTCATTCTCACATTATTTAGACCTTTGTCTCTAACCGACCATGAAATATGGAGACTCTCAGGAAGGAACTAGGAGAGACATACTATCAAGCCCAGGAGATGAAAGGCACCGGCATGCTTCCAAGCATTTTATGAAACAAAACTTCAGTTAACTCAAATTCAAACAGCTCAGACATCTCAAATGCACAAATGCACAATTTATACGAGATTCCTTCTAACACGCCTAACCCCGTACCTCATAGTTACATGCTTCGTGAAACTTAGAGTCAAGTGAAAATATGAAGTAGGATTCATGAAGGCAGACCTCATGCAACAAGAGAAGCGAATACACAACTAAAATGTAGAGCACAATAATAGACATAACCATGGCAACACCTGGTTCTTAGTGAGAAGTCAGTGAGAAGGTCTTTCTGAGAACCAAATGCTTTGGTTCTCTCATTCACCTGATCAATAAATATGTACTGAGTACACATCACTCTAGAATATGGGGACTAACTAGTTATGGTTCCATGCTCTCAGGGATAGTATAGTCTTGATAAATGTATTTGCAAAATAACAGAAGTAAATTACCCAAGGGCTAAATTTTTTTGGTTATTAATTCTTGTTTCTGTAGTACATGCTAAGTAAAGGAGCCGATTATTAAGGTTGCTAAAGGCAAGAGGTTCGATTTAATTCAAAGAAGTGTGGATGAAAATACCTCACTCTCAACTGAGCAACATGATTATTTTTCATTTAAATATAACTTTTCCTGTAGTGGTAATCAGCAGCAGTAGGAAGCACAGATAGTGCATTTATCAGTTTTAATTTGGGCATAATTGTGCTACAGGGAATTAGGTGAACGTCAATTACAGCAGTATATTAACATTTGTATAAAGAATTATGATATGTGTCAATGTGTTCTAAAATGTAAAATTTCATAGATTTTACGTTTACATAAACTGACTGAATAAGTACTACATAGATTCCAATCAGCCTGAAATGTTTGGTATCTGAGTGTGTGGGAAGAGTGAGTGAACATATATCATCATTTACCTCCCTATCCATGTTGCTGCTGATTGGCAATTTGCTCTTCTATGAAGCACTATTGGGGGGGCAGAAACATGATTTCTTTGGTCTGCTACCCATTTGTCCATGCTTCTCATTCCTATTAGCATATAAGTGATCTTTTCTGAAAGCATTGAGGCTCATTAAGAAAAACTTGGGTCTCTGAGATTGCAAATAAAGGACGTACTGGGAAAAAAATGAAGTAAAGGATTGTGTTTTGGACAGAGACCCCTGGAAATTTGAGGGAGTACTTTTGATTTTCAAACAATAACCTACACGATACTGTGAGTAGCATTTGCATGTGTGGGTATACACACACACAGAGACACACACAAGTTACATAAAGGTAAGTGTTTACACTAGAAATAACAATAGTAGGGAAATGATAGTGATGTCAGAAAACTCAAAACTAAGTAAATATTTTCACTGTGATGTTTCAGGCACTGCTTTTGGTGCTTTACATATATTAACTAACTTTATCTTCACAACAACCTTTTTTTAAAAATATATTTTATTGATTTTTTACAGAGAGGAAGGGAGAGGGATAGAGAGTTAGAAACATTGATGAGAGAGAAACATCGATCAGCTGCCTCCTGCACACCTCCCACTGGAGACGTGCCCACAACCAAGGTACGTGGCCCTGACCGGAATTGAACCTGGGACCCTTCAGTCCACAGGTTGACGCTCTATCCACAGAGCCAAACCGGTTTCAGCCACAAAACCTTTTATTAGGTAATAGCATCATCTTCATTCTGCAGGTGATTAAAACTGAAACAGAGAGAGAGATTCAGTAATGTGCCCAAAGATGCATAGCTAGTAATGTAAGAGCCAGAATTTGAACCTGAATAAACTGACTCCAAAGTATTTGTGCTTAATCACCACTCCAGACTATCTCTTGATAATTTAGCCTCATACTAAAATTGGAGTTTTTATAATAAACTAGGGGCCTGGTGCACAAAGTTTGTGCACTTTAGCGGGGAGCCTTCAGCCCAGCCTGCGCCTTCTCACAGTCCAGGAGCCCTCAGGGGATATCTGACTGCCTGCTACCACATCTGTGTTCACCAGCTGTGAGTCCGGCTTCTGGATGAGCAGTGCTCCCCCTATGGGAGCACACTGACCACCATGGGGCAACTCCTGTGTTGAGCATCTGCCCCCTGGTGGTCAGTACACATCACAGCGACCAGTTGTTCCACCGTTTGGTTGATTTGCACATTAGCCTTTTATTATATAGGATAAATACTCTGCTTACATTATTTATTTACCAATTGGAGGAACACTGAAAATCATTTGAATATCTATAAAATCTCGTGGATGTAACTATAAGATTCAAGATCTGAATAAAAGTACCAAATAAAATAAATAATATGTTTAAGAAATAATATTCTAATAAAATTAGACTATAAAAGAAGGAAACAATTTGGAAAAATTGAACAGGAGGGAAAGTTACTTGAACTTCATCACATAAGCAATTCTCTGTTTCAAGAGCAAATTAGATCAGTGCACAGGAAAGATACAAAAAGAGTAACAAGATAGTGAATTGACTACAATCACAGACCTGAAAGTCAAATGCAAAAGCCACAAAGAGTGGAAGCCAACCCAGAACCAGAAGGAAAAAAGAGCACAATGGGAAAGACTTGGCAAAAAGCTGGGTGAGAAAGAAGATGCAATATGACTAATCCCTAGTCATAGCAAGTACATACACACCAAAAACAACAACAACAAAAACAACACACCTTAAAACAACAATAACAAATTATCTAGCTGCTAAAATTACAACCAAGTAATTTTAGCAGCTAGATATTTAACAGCCTCAATTGTTTACTTCCTAATTTAGGAATTATCATATTTGCAAAAAGTTTGCATTGAATACTTTTACTAAGCAAAACTTTTGTTGACATAAGAACAAAAAACAAAGTCAACAGTTAAGAAGAAAATTTCTCTAAACATTTTAGGAAATTTGTTTAAGAACTAACAGTTGGTTTGCAGACGGTAAATTAGAGATTCAGATTCGGAATGAACTACTTAATTAACAAATTCTCATTTGTTAAACTGAAGTCCAGTCATAAACGTAATGAAAATTGCAACTATATTGTAGGGGGAGAGGGAAGGATACTGTATTTAGCCTTTACACTTAATCAGACAGAACTTAATCAATAAGTATTTGTGGCATATTGATATACAGGCTTGATTATATGCTTCTTGGTTTTGCTAAAATGCAAAACATTTTATTCACATCTTATACTTTAACAATTGAATAGCAAGACTGGCTGTCCATTATTCAAATTTAATTGCCTTTAAATCCTAATCTCTAAATAGCCTCTGTTAAATAGAATGCTATTGATTCGGTGATCTATAGTTAAATCAGTGGCATACAATCAATATCAGAATTTAAGGTTTTAACCAAGAGTTCTCCAAATAGTTCATGTCAAGTGTAATTCTTAAAAACATGCTTTTTCTATACTTTTAAATTATCCTAAGATCTTGAATTTGAAATCTTTGAAATTCTTCAGGTCTCTCTGAGGCATGGGAATTTGCCTGGGTGTGGGAGCAGTGATGCATGAATTTGGTTGAATACATAATGTTATGTTCTGGGTTTGTTTCTTCTCAGCTAACATTTATCTCTTTGGCATGATGAAGGGCAGATCAACGTTGATTATAAAAACAAACACGATTAGCACTAAAGCAGCATATGTTAACACTGCTGCAGCCTGATGATGGATGAGCTGTATGTGATGCCAACACCTATTCTTGATGATGGTGGGTGACACCCAATCCCCTGTGGAGTAATGAGTGCGCAGACACATTGGTGCATTCATTTACCGGGGTTTATGGAGAAGTTCTGGTAATATTCTCATTCTCTCTCAATCTCTTCTGTGATTACTTCCATATTTTTTCATTCATTCATAACTTCACAGATGGCTTTGAGTTATGTATATTCAGACGCAAATGATCTATCATGTGGACATGCCTTGGCCACATGGGACAATATGAAATTACCCGAAGTCCTAGGTGATAGCAAGTGTGCTTCCATACCTGAAATAGTCCCTTCTCAAAACACCATTGTTAAGTTATTTTACTTGGGTCTGACGTTGATTGAAATTATCAGGCATCTCAGACTGACTTTATCTGACAGTGGCTGAAGGGGTTATGGAGTTGCGGTGTTTTAGAAAGTCTATAAAAACAAAATGATAATAGCTGACTATATGTGATGATGTGTTCTATAATTAATATAAAAAGTACTTAACATTAGTATGAATATCTTATATAGCATGACAAATTATAAGCAACATAGTTCTGATCTTATTCCAGTATTGTTTCAGCAAGGAATAAATGACATAGGCAGATGGATGTTTGTTAAGTTATGGATGGATCCATGTCCCATAAAATATTTCTATTAATATGGCCATATAATGTGAAATCCTTATTCTATCTTTAATTTTTACCTCATTTTATTTCTGGTCCACCCTCATTGCTCTTTGTTTCAAAACCTAGTTGATAAAATTTTCTTTCAAATCCTATATAATAAAACCCTAATATGCAAATTGACTGAACAGTGGAATGACCATTCGCTATGATGCACACTGACCACCAGGGGGTAGATGCTCAATGCAGGAGCTGCCCCTTGGTGCTCAGTATGCTCCCACAGGGGAAGCGCCACTCAGCCAGAAGCCAGGCTCACGGCTGGTGAGTACAGTGGCAGTGGAAGGAGCCTCTCCTGCCTCTGCTGCAGGTGGGCAGGAAGGAGTGAGGGGTCCCAGACTGCGAGAGCCCCAGACTACAAGAGGGATGTCTGCCTGCCGGCTTAGGCCCGATCCCACTAGGATTGGGCCTAAGCCGGCAGGCGGACATCCCCTGAGGGGTTGTGGACTATGAGAGCATGCAGACCAGGCTGAGGGACCCCTTCACCCCTCCCGTGCAAGAATTTCATGCATCAGGCCTCTAGTTCTAAATATAATTTCTTTACCTAAAGTTAGATCATCCCTACCTGGAGGGACTTCTATGTATATTATTTATTCCTATTTTAAAACTTTTTATTTTTTCCTCTCCAAATGACACTTTTGCACTATCTCTAAATTTATTCAGAGCCTTCTATTCTTAAAGAAAAATTTGTTTCCATTTCTTCCTCCAATTTCATGACATTCTTCTTTCAAATTTACAACTAAATAGCCAAATCCATTGCTCTTATATCCTCATATCTTTTTGCGTTCTTAACTCACAGAAATTATTAAGGGGATGTCAACATTTCAGTTTTATCAAAAATTCATGACCATTGGCTATTACCATATTTTTTATAATTTTGTTTAATATTTATCTTAATGAACAAATAATAGGTTCCCTTAAAATAGTGACATTGTGTGTTTTATTTTCCAAAGAGCTTTTATGGAATAGATAAGAGTGTAGGCTCTGGAGTTAGACTTCCTAGATTCCAAACTCTGTATTTCCATGTACTAGGTGAATGACCATGCAGAAGTCTCTAATTTCTCTGTTCTATTAGTCTCATTTATAAAATGTCAAATAACATATAGTTCATTGAGCTATTGTGAGAAAAATGAGTCGATGTATGTGAAGAGTGTGTGAAAAGCTTACCGCATAGTAAATGTCTTATATATTGTAGCTACTCTTGGTATTTATTGAGATATTATTTTTGTCACCTCTCTTATCCCAGAAATTAACACTGTGCCTAATACATGTTAACTTTTAACCAATATTTAGTGGATGAATAAATGAAATGAATTGATAAATGCTACATTTATCACAGCTGATATTGCTACATTTAAAAAACATTTATGTTATTTGACTTCCACATCACAGAATATAACTGCTCAAAATATTATCCTTACCCATGAAACAGAATTCCATTTCCAACTCTTCTATGTTAGTGGAAAAACATTCTGGAAGTCACAGCCAAGGAAAAGTGAAGATATGTAGGAGTGACTGGAAATGGAGTTACTACAACAGTGGCCTCCTCTCCCAATTTCTATTTTTATAACAACAAAATCCATTATCTTCATAGTAGCCAAAACAATCATTCAAAAATATGTCAGAGCATGACACCATCTGCTTAAAATAATTCTGTAGCTTCCTAATACACTAAGAAAAGTCCAAATTCCACATGGCCTACCCAATAAAACCCGGATTGACCTGGTCCTGCCTGTTTCTCTGAGCTCATCTGCAACCATATGTCATACCTAGCTCATTTTTTTAAATATATATTTTTATTGATTTTTTACAAAGAGGAAGAGAGAGGGATAGAGAGTTAGAGACATCGATGAGAGAGAAACATCGATCAGCTGCCTCCTGCACACCTCCTATTAGGGATGTGCCCGCAACCAAGGTACATGCCCTTGACCAGAATCGAACCTGGGGCCTTTCAGTCCGCAGGCCGACGCTCTATCCACTGAGCCAAACCGGTTAGGGCAATACCTAGCTCATTTTTGCTTTTGACATTATTTCTTCTTGCAATGTTTTTCCCTCGATGTCTCACTTGGCTACATCTTCTTATTTTTCAGTCTTTGTTGAAATATCCCTTTCTCAAGGCATGTTTCTTGATCCACCCTCTCCCCTCACTTGTATTATATATTTCAGCTACATGTTCTTCATATCACTATCTGAAATTATTTTCCCAGTATATGTGTTTGCTTGCATATTGTCATTTATCTTTTCCACTAGAATGCAAGTTCCATGATGACAGAGATCTGGCCTGTCGTATTCATCATTTTGATTCATTGTCTGGTATATTATAAATTATTATTAATTATCAGTATAACTGTGTTCATAAATGAGGCCAGGGCAGGAGCCATATCACAAAGAGCCTTGTATGCCATGTTGTATTTGACATGACATGGAATTGTATCCCAAAGGCAACTGGAACCATTGAGAGATGATATAAGTAGATTGGCATATCTCCTTAAGAAAACTTTACAAAGGAAGAAGTATCTGAGTTAGCACTTGAAGTATAGGTGACATTTGCAAGAAGGGAGAGGTACATTTCAATGAGAGGTCCTGCATAGGATAGCCAATGATGCCATAGTGATGATGTGTATTCAGGGAAGAGTGAATGAGTAGATGAGTTTATCTATTGCTGAAGTTTCCTTTAAGCTAGGAATAGTAGAAAAGCTGAAATGTTGAAGAAGAATCACAATATGCTTGCTTGGCAATGCAATTTGGTGTTATCTTTTAACCAGTGGTGTTCTTTCAATAGTGGAGATCAACATGATGAAGATCATAAGGAAAAATTTTCTTTGACATATCAAAAATGTTCTGGTTCTTTAGAGCCCAAGTATAAGGATCATATCCTAATTATGGATGTCCTTGATGAGAGTAATAGAAGGATATCCTAGAGGCAGTCTGGCCCAACCCTTTTAATGTACATGATAAACTCAGATCCAAGGAGGTAGTGATATCCTTGAGATCACAGATAATTAATTTAGAGTGAAAACCTGTAACATATATTCAAAGGGCACTGTTCTTAAACTGAACTCTCCCAATTTTAGCCAGTATTCAAATATATTTTAAATGATTCCATTTCCCATCTAAAATTTCTCAGTAAGAGGTAGAGCAATAGTTTCAAAATGGCTTCACTGGATTATTTTGAATTGTCATACACCAGGTATTTTTTGTGTGTGAAAAACCTAATGAGCTATCCTATTCCTACTGGAGATATAGGGATACTAACATTGATTCAGGCATGTATGTCAAAAATAAAGTATGTTTGTCTTCTTAATATGTTTGTGGGGGATGACAAAAAGTTTTGATAAATATTGCTATGGAGAGTTGTTAAGAACCACCCATACTATGTAAAGAAATACTAAAAAAAAAAAAACCACCCTGCATCAATGTTCATATTTACAATTAAAAAAAAAAAACAACTATTGGAACACCTGTGGAAGATAAAATAACAAAAGACTCAAAATAGAGCATCTCTCCATTTCATTTAAGGGAGAAAAATGGGCACATAAAATGCTCTTTTACAAGAGCAAGGGGTTTTGTATGTATTTATTATGTGTAAAGGAATTTCTTGTCAATGAATGTCCATGTATCTGCTAACAAGCAATATAACTTTATACTATCTACAACATTTGTTCTAATACTCAATGTACAAGTATTAGAACAAATGTTGTAGATAGTATAAAGTTCATTCTCATACAAAAGAGTGAAATGGATTAACTGGAGAGACTGAAAAATCTCATAAGTTTAAAACACACAACGACCACAAATTACTTAAAATCTTCCCTTTCGACTATCATTTTAATTACAGATTTAAAAAAATTAACTTTTTGTTTTTCTGGTTTACTCTGCTGCACCAGTTTGTTATTTGGTCCTTCACTTTGTTTCCCCAAGAGTATATAGCTATGACTTTAAATTTCATTTGGGACTCAGAGTTCCCTTCCTACACTAATGCAGTACTTACAGACATGTGATGATCATTATGCAAAGGTTGGAACTCTTTTGAAAAGATTTAAAATCTCTTCATTAAAATTTGTTTTGGAGGGAAAAAAATGATTATGCCAGTTTTAATAACATGAAGTGAATGTCTTTTCTTCCTTCTGTTTAGGGAAATCCTCCTTTTCTTCAGTCCTATATGTAGTTAAGTGCAAAAACAGTGCAACTAACTGCCTTAGTTCAGGCTGCTGTACAAAAAATACCAAAGCCTGGGTGGCTTAAACAACAGCCAATTATTTTCCACATTCTGGAGACTGGGGAGTTCATGGTCAAGGTGCTGGCAGATTCAGAGTCTGGGGAGGCACTCTTACTGGTTTGCAGACAGCTGCCTTCCCCTTGGATCCTCACAACGCAGAGAGAGGCCAGACTCTGGTCTCTCCTCTTTTAATAAATTCTCAGAGGCTTCAACCTCCTGACCTCATCTAAACCTCATTAACTCAGGCATGCCCCACCTCCAAATGTAACCATAATGTGTATTAGGGCTTCAGCATATGACGGGGGAAGGGATAGGGAGAAAAATATTCAGCCCACAGCAAGAACTAAGCACCTATTTTAAGTTTTCTAAGTGTTTTAGAGCTTTCTTCCTCTTTGACCTTGATGTGAGAAATAGCGCAAAATTTTGTCCCCAGGAGCCCGAGGGTCCTGCCCCTGAGTGACACAGTGACTGCAAAGGGGTGAGGACTTTGCAGACTTTGGGCCTGATCCCAATGGATAACTTTAGATTTTTGTCTGTTTTCATATTAGAATTTCTAGCAAGAACTATTTTAAGCAAAGAGTTCTACTATTTAAGTAAAATGAAACAAACATTTGAAAACCACTGGAGTAGCAGGAAAAGAACTAGGCAGTAGTGCCTCATCTATGATCTGATCTTGCTGGATGCAGAAGTCAAAGGGAGGTAGCAAACTTTCTGCTTCAGAATGTTGGGGTCTACAAAGCGCAATCACTGAATTCGGATTTTACAAACTATAAGAAAAACAAAGAAATTGCAATGACAATAATGATTAGTCTGATTAAGAAGACAGGGCACTTATAAGTATTAAATTCTGCCTTCTAGCAATGTGTAGGGGACAGAATTATAAAGGGGAAGGGGCTAGGGTGAGGAATGTAGCTATGCGCAGGCCTGGGGGTATGCAGATGTCAGCTATTGTAATTAGTCATCAGGGGATGAGATGATGTTGATGAGATGATGTTTTATCTTTTGGTGGGTCGGTCTGACCCTGTTTATCTATTCTGGATTCACAGCTGAATTAGCTCCTTAATTGTTCACACAGGCCTTGAAAATTAACTTTATGAAAAATTTAACCTCCTATTCACATATAAGAAACTTAACTCCCTATTCACATAAGTATATGTGTTCTAAGATTTAAAATAATATGATTACTTTTCAGATTAATTCAATTGCTCTATCTATTAGGTTATAGACCCCCCATCATTCCCCCCTCTGATTAGTTAGATTGATTGATATCCATCAACCTTGTACTATAGTAGTAAATTCCTTCTAAGATTTCTCTTCACAACCCTTCTATAACTTTTAAAATAGTCTTACAATGTCCACAATTATTCTTAAGTATTCCTACTCCAATATCCTTTCTTCCTGTTATATCCCTTTCTTTATATTCCTTCTCACCTTTTTTTACTTCCTCAACTCTAATTCTTCTTTAACTTGCACATACCTTCTGTAACTTACACAGACCTTTCAGTTTGTCTACTTTATTTCTTTTTCCTTTATACCTTCTATTACCTTAAAACTATAAGTTCTTTCTAATTAGTTAATGGAATAATTCTATATATTATCAGTAGGTGTCCTAACTCCTACTAAGCAAAGTGTAAAGGTCAGTTCTACACAGCTTCATCTATTGCTAGCTTCAGAGCAGTTGGAGTGGTGAGATGTCTCAGAGTCTTATCTATTTATCCTCCAGTCGGCCTATCATCCTTGCTCTGCTCAGGTCTGTCTAACTGCCTATGACATCCCCCTCAAGGATCTTGGCTCTTAATTCTTTCAGGGAAAGGGGATGCCTCCTAGGCAAATTCAGGAAAAACTTTTTTCCCCTTACTGTTAGAAATAGGCTTATTATTCCAATGGAAAATATACTTACATTTTTAAGAACCATAACAGATAGTAAATTCCTTAGCTGAGACAATCCCCTCAAACTTGGAAATCCCCAGCAGGCTCCAATGACTTACTGCGCATTTACTTTCCATTTTTGAGGTTTCCGCCTATCTCATTGTGTTCATCCTCACATGGGACACCACTAGCTGGGGTTGACCAGGAGACCCTTAGCAATGGATTAATGATTCCTCTGACACATGTTTCTGTGAAAGAGAGGGCTAAGGGACTGCCTGGCTAGAGAAACCAAACAGCCCTGTTTGGCTGTCTCCTTAGACTTTTATTGTAATAGCAGCTTGAACTAAAATTAACTATTAGATACTATCAGTAGGGTAAGTATCCTTGAGAAGACACCTATGTCTGCAGTGTCCTTTAAGCAAGGATGTCTAAAGACTAAGCATAAAGATTCCAGTAAACACCCAGGGGTTCAGACTTCTTTGTAAAAGTATAGGCAGGGGCAGTTACCTTCAGCCAGTTCCTGTCCCGTGCCTCCCTACATGGTCTGGCCAGCCTTTCCATCAAGGTTGTATGATCTTGGGCATGTCCAGGGCCCTCAAGAAGCCTGTATCTTTCCTTTTGCCCAGGCTCTGTCATAGACCGCTAGAGGAGGTAAATGGATATGCCCTTCAAATTGAATTAAAGGGGTCTTCAGGCTACGTAATTGAAAACCTTGGCATTTTTATCATTTTACCAGTCTTTTATTTTTGTAAGGCAGATGGCTATAATTAAAATGAAGATAGGATCTGTGTCCATCATTCTTTACTATGAGCATGACACAGACTAGATTGTTAATAAACATTTTGTGAATGAATTAAATGAAGAAATATAATAGTAGTAGTAGTAGTAGTAGTAGTAGAAATGGAAAGTTGGGAGCAGCTATTGACTCCTGCACTTAAAGTGCCACTGAGATTTGGACACCCCAAAGGGGCTAGAGGACTCTTAACTGCTGTCTCACAGGCTCCTATTTCAGGGGAATTACAGCTGCCAAACTATTTGACAAGTCTGTTTTCCTTTTGGTTTTGGCAGTGGACAGGAGAAACTATTGGGGGAAATGGCACTTGAACAGAGCCCTTCCAGAGCTGTTGGGAAGGGGCCATTCTTCTATTGATGAAATAAGAATGGGGAAAGACCAACTACTTTGATAAATCAGGACAATGGCACAATATGTGGATATACAGTGTCGGGCAAAAGTAAGTTTACAGTTGTTCATGTGGAAAGTAATACAATAATTCATAAACAATAATCTATATATATAAAAGGCTATTTCTGTCCGACCAGTAACTATGATGCACACTGATCACCAGGGGGCAGATGCTCAATGCAGGAGCTGCCAAGCTGCAGTGACTTGGTAGCGGTGGTGCTCGGTTGATGCACCCGGGAACCAGAGAGGAGGGAGCCCGATTCCTCACAGGGCTGTGCGATTCCACCGTAGATTCGGCCGTGGGTTATGTTGTTATTGGGCACTGTTGGCCCAAATCTGGTTTACTGCACACTTGCATTGCGTTCCGCACCCTGTATGACAGCAACTTTGCCGAGTTCCCTCTTGCACTCTGGGACCTCAGGGGATGTCGGAGAGCCGGTTTCAGCCCAATCCCCGCAGGCCAGGCCGAGGGACCCCACCTACTCACTCTGCATACACCCTTCGAGCCGTGGTGCTGCCCCAGGTACAGCTGGCCAGGGAGGGATCACAGGAGGTTGGCTCCAGGGCGAGTCCACCTACACTATGTAACCATATACAACCAGCATCACAGTTTATATTAACGTTCTAAAACTTTATTTTATTGGAACATCTGTAGAACATCAGTAACAATCAAAATAGAATGTAGCGAAGTGAAGGCAAGCAAGACTGTTCTTGGTTCTAAAGAATCTTCCCATGTCCCTGTCTTCTTCTTCTCCTCAAGCAACCTCTCTCTGATGGCTGCCACAGAGCCAGCTCTGACAGCCAAAGGATAAAGATCGGTCAGTATATTTTTCTTCACTGACCACCTGTCTTTTTCCACATTTAGACATAATTTGTGCTGCTAAATAAGGTTGACCCCGAGCCACTCAGACTAAACTCTACATTTCACACTGATACTTTGTTTATAACTGCCATAAGTCATTAGCTGTTAGGATGAAAAGGCCGGTTATTTTAAGCACACAACTTTGGTAAACAGGCCAGAGAGAACTTGTCCCTCTTTATTTAACGCCCGTGGGTGAAACCTCAGGATGTTGCCATTTGAATGGCACCGCCATCCTGTCCTAGCCTGTGCCCGATGAGCCTGCTGTGCTCACTTGCAGAGGAAGGTGGGCACTCCAAGGCTGTGACCTCGCGACCCTGGGTGGCGGCCTGCCAGCACCACATCAGAGGAGCCCAGACTTTGCAGGACCCGACTGCTTTCCATTCCTGCTCGTTAGTGGGTTTCCTCCTTCACCACCTCTGAGAAAGCCACAGTGTCCAAAAGGAGGACGCGGTCCAGCGTCAACAGCCAGGGACCTCTGCAGCCTCTCACCACTTTCCCTCCCTTCCACCCTCAATCTAAGTCAGAATTTAAAAAAAAAAAAAAAAAAAAAACCTTCCCCTACACCAAGCCCTGCCTATGCTTCTGACTTTTCTACATCTGTCAAGTCTGTAGAGAAAATATTTCCTGGGCACATCCCATTTGTCCTCTTCTTACCCTGCTTTGAGATTTATTTACGTATCCCGTCTTCCCAAAGGGTGACCCCACACCATGTACTGTGCATTAACTCAAGACTTCCTCTGCACTACCATTGTCTCGCTTTAAAGAAAGAAAGCTACTCATTCACCTAAAATACCCATCGATTAATGAGCATTGTTGGTGACTTTTTATTCAAATATGCATGATATGTATGTGTGTACATGTAGATACCGACACAAGACTATGTAGGCAGAAGCATATGTGTTTGCGTGTGTATATAAGAATATATACTTATCTTTGATTTTGTTAGGTTATTGGCTCTTTTTAGCTTCCCTTTCTCAAGGCTGACTTTTGGGGACATTTTTGGTTCAGTGGCAGAATTATAGCGGTTGCCATTTAGTTCTGTATCATCCCAGTTTTTAAGAGAATGGCTGTCGTGACTTGAAGTTTTAACAATAACTATGCTACACTGTTTTATTTTGCTTGTTTTGTATCACTTCAGAACTAGACATTGAAAAGTGTAAAAGGCTAAGAGACAATAGAGAGGAAATGTGATCATTTCTGGGTGCATGAATATGTTAATCCCAAGTACAGGAAGAGTAAAACATGGAACCAGGAAAGTGTGCATAGAAATAATGGAGTAGAGTTTAGAGGGGAAAGTTTGGGTTCCTTTCCCTATTAGGAAAAGTTCAGGAAGTAAAGGGCCCTTGAACATGTCTATTCTACATAATTCAGATGAAGCCTAAAATAGCTGTCCTAAGTACGATAACAAAGGACATAATCCTAAAAAAAATCTAAGAAGAGACTAAATAAATGGTATAGGTCTTTGCTGAGCAAACACTAGGAAATTTTTGAGTGAATACTATATTCTAGGTACTGTTATTAAGCTTGAGAAATACCACATTGACTGAAATATTGTTCTAACCCTGAGAAAGCCCACATTCTAGTTTAGGAGAAATAGAAATACATTTTACAATCCAGACATATGACCCAGATTCTTGAAAATATTGAACGTGAGCCATAACTCTCTTGGGAAAGTTGCAGGATTCCTTCCAGAAAGTAGTTATATTTAACCTTCTTGGAAGGATGTGTGAACAGAGGGGCTAGGACAGCACCCTGGAGAAGATGTTACTCCCCCAGCCTCCAGCATGGCATGTGCCTCTGACCACACTCTCCTTAGGAATGCAGCTCAGAGCAGCCGTGCCTGCCCCTGCCACCCACTCCTGACTGCTACTAATTCTAAATACTTTTCCTAGAACATCCTTGTTCTCTCATCCTGTTTTCATTGTTTTCTCTTCTCTTGCTTTCTATCCCATTTCTCTTTTGTTTACCCACTATAGGCACAGGTGATAGCTTACCTAATAATTTATTTTCCTGGCCAGTGTCAAAGAAACTTGTCAAAGAGTTTAATAGTTCTATACATGTTTTCTCTAATCGTAGTTATGGTATCTATATATTTCTAGGATGATTCCATTATTCAAGTTATTGATGCATGTGTATACTAGAGAATATATTCTTTAACCCCCGCCCCCAACTCTTATAATAATAAAAACTGCTTTTGGTGCTATCTATACTAATAAAAGGGTAATAGGCAAATTGGTCATGACACCCTCACAGTAACAACCAAACAGCAGGCTGCGTGGGGTGACCAGGCCAGCAGGGCAGTTAGCGAGGGATGACCAAACAACTGACCAGCAGGCTGCATGGAGTGACCAGGCCAGCAGGGGGGGGGGGCAGTGAGGGGCAACCAGGCTGGCAGGGGGGCAGTGAGGGGCAACTAGGCTGGTGGGGGGGAGCAGTTGCGGGTGACCAGGCCAGCAGGGGGGGCACAGATGGGGGCGACCAGGCCAGCGGGGGGCAGTTAGGGGCGATCAGGCTGGCAGGCAGAGGTGGTTGGGGTGATCAGGCTGGCGGGGGGGGGGGGAGTGAGGGGCGATCAGGCAGGCAGGCAGATGAGTAGTTAGGAGCCATCAATCCCAGATTGTGAGAGGGATGTCCAACTGCCGGTTTTGAGTTGAAATCGTCAGTCGGACATCCCCCAAGGGTTCCTGGATTGGAGCGGGTCCAGGCTAGGCTGAAGGGACCCCCCCCCCATGCATGAATTTCATGCACTGGGCCTCTAGTTGTTTGATAAAGACCATCATGACATACTTTTGCTAAAGTATTGTTGAGTTAGAAATTTAGTGCAACATTTGTCATATCTACCCAGGAATAACATCAGTTCCATCAGCATCTGAAAGAGAATTTTTTTTTTTTTACTTTGTCTGAACATTCTTATTTTTTAAAATATATTTTTCATTGATGTCAGAAAGGAAGGGAGAAGGAGAGAGAGATAGAAACATCAATGATGAGAGAGAATCATTGATCGGCTGCCTCTTGCACACCCCCCACTGGGGATTGAGCCAGCAACCGGACATGTGCTATGATCAGGATTCGAACTGTGACCTCCTGGTTCATAAGTCGATGCTCAACCACTGAGTGATCCTGGCCAGGCTGTCTGAACATTCTGAACCCCAGTTCAGAAAACATTCTTGACATGAGTGTTTGTACAAACAGCAGAAAAATTAGTTGAGGAAAACAACACTCTAGACCAGTGGTCGGCAAACTCATTAGTCAACAGAGCCAAATATCAACAGTACAACGATTGAAATTTCTTTTGAGAGCCAAATTTTTTAAACTTAAACTTCTTCTAACGCCACTTCTTCAAAATAGACTCACCCAGGCCGTAGTATTTTGTGGAAGAGCCACACTCAAGGGGCCAAAGACCCACATGTGGCTCGCAAGCCACAGTTTGCCGACCACTGCTCTACACTAAGTAATTAATAATATTCTAAATAGTTATGTATAAGCATATATAAACAAACATAAAATAGGTTAGCTGCAATTAATTTAAAGCTACATAATCACTGTGTGGTCCTGATGTTTACTACTAATTTCTCCATTTAGGGTATTGATAAAACATCTATCCAGGAGCTGCCAAGTGAGACAAACAAGCAAATAAAAAATGGTGTCTGATATTCACTTGAAACCTTGTTTCATTTTCTTGTTTCTGTGTCCTCAGTTGGTCCTCTTTCTATGTGCAATGCCAGTCTTTGTCCTGTGGTAATTTCCATGGAACTAGTCGCATTTGCTTGCATAAAAGCTGATGTATTTAATATATTGGTTGCAGAACATTCTCTCAGAGTGCAATTTCTTAAAGCACATCAACTGTATTTTGTGTTTGTTTGGTGTCTTTGATACTTAGTAGCTACTGGGAAAAATAAATTTATGTGCAATTTAAAGTGGACCGTCTCTCTTTCAGAGGTTTCTATTTATAGCACTGGAGGAGTCACCAGGCAGAAGTGATAATAGGCAGGGAAGGCCATATTTCATACACTGACTTCAAAATTGAAGGAAAAACACCTTCATGTTCCAATTGAAAAATTTCCCCACATAACTGAGAAGATATAATTAGAGAGGAAATGATCTTTACGTCTGTATAATTCGTGTCTATGTAAATTTCATTCAACCAGTTCAACTTTTGAAAATCTAACATGAGTACAGTTTTTACCTTTTGAACTTTATTGAAATTCCCTCAATCAGCTATTACCTGTCATAAAATCATATTAAAAATAATAGCTTAAAATACATCAGGCACTGTTTTGAATATTTTGAATATTTTCTAACCAAGGACGTAGTACAGAGCCTAGATAGATGATACCTAAAGAATTGCATAAAAGCTGATGTACTTGATATATTAGTTGATAATTGACTTAAAATTATGTCAATTAACTCTAGTTTCTAAGCTGAAGTCTGTGTCAGTCCAGAGGATATGGCTAACCTTTGTAGTTGGATTTTTCTATTCCAAAATCATGTGCAGTTCAGTAACTAAAGACTCCCCCTTTTTTTTCAGAGAACAATTACTGCAAGATGGGGCGTTTAAAGTGCACTGTGCACTGTAGCCCTTTGTCCCTGATTGTGGCCATGCCTTAAACAAGTGGTATTAAAGAAACAAACGCCAGGTGGTCTCATGAAGACGTTTTGACTTATGCTTTCCAACCTTTGGCACCCCGCATAACTAAAAGGCTGGTTGCTTTGATGTCGTTTCAAGTTGCAAAAATCTGCAAATTTATTGTTTACAAATGCTAACCTCTCCCCCAAATAACCATTTTACTTAATTATAAAGAATATTTTTACATTGAAATAATCATCTTTTTTATATATTACAAATTAAAATATAATATGTTTTGAGGATGATACCTCTAAATAGGCTAACACTGGAGCATTGAAAGGTTGAAAGGTTCCTTTTTTTTTTTTTTTTTGCTGGATCTCCCTCCCTCCTCCTCCCCCTCTCCACCCCACCACCACCACCACCATCCTGAATCAAGACCTTGGCTACATAGAATTTAGAATGCATGGTTAGGGAAAGGTTAATAATAATAATGTGTGCTCATAAAGTGCCTTTAAAGATACGTTTATAATTTATATTTACTCAATATATTTGTCTTGAGAAATAGTGTTTCGCCACAGGTTTTTTTAAAAAATATATTTTATTGATTTTTTTACAGAGAGGAAGGGAGAGGGATAGAGAGTTAGAAACATCAATGAGAAAGCAACATTGACCAGCTGCCTCCTGCACACCTCCTACTGGGGATGTGCCCGCAACCAAGGTACATGCCCTTGACTGGAATCGAACCTGGGACCTTGCAGTCCACAGGCCGACGCTCTATCCACTGAGCCAAACTGGTCAGGGCTCGCCACAGGTTTTAATTCTGATTATTGGAAATATATTTATGCAAGATACAGATGGTATTTTTATTAATCTATATTAAAACAACCTTTATAAAATAGTTTTTAAGTGATTCCTTTAAGGAATAAATATTGTGAGTTGGTAACTAGTGACAGTTTGAAGTAAAAACAAATTGTAAGAGATTTTTTAAAAAATTTTTATTTATTTTAGCGATGAAAAAGATAGAAACAGCAATGTTGAGAATCATTCACTGGCTGCCTCCTGCATGCCCCCTAGTGGGGATCCAGCCTACCACCCAGGCAGGTGCCCTGACCTGGAATTGACCCATGACTTCCTGGCTCACAGGTCAATACTCAACCACTGAGCCATGCCGGACTGGGCAAATTGTAAGTGATTTTTGATGGTTGGCCTAGATAAATAAGTGTATAGCAACTAAAACTTTAAATAAAGAAATGCTTATACAAATATTTAAATAAATAACTCCTCTTTATCATAAAAGATGTCAAGTGGTATATAATTTGCTTTTAAGGTTCTTCCCACCCTTCAAAATAAATGGATTAACATATGCCAAAGGAAACTATCTCCTCTGTGTCATAAATATTTGTTATATAACTCAATGTTGTTTTATTGAGTTTATTTTAAAATGCAAGATTACAAAGGCTGCCTGTTGGATTAGGACAAGAACAAGGACTTTTGGTATCAAAACAAGTTTCTTTAAATTGTGTTCTACCTAGAATTAGAACAGATTTTTCTAGGACAGATGTATTATTTTATCTAGAATATAAACATATGATCTAAAATTTGACAATCTCCCTTTTAACTTTTTCTTCCTCTTCTAAAATACCAGCTTTCCTGTTCATGACACAAGTAGCTTCTAAGATTGTTTATCCATGAGGATTTCACAAAGTACCTTACTATTTCTCCATTAAGTATATACACATTAAATCTACTTTATAATTTACGGGTGGGTACACTTTTAATAATATATATTAGTGTTACATGAAGGCATATATTTTGATTATTTTAAAAAAAATTCTTTCCCCCCTCCAACACTTCATCTTTTTTTTTTTTTCCTTGTCTTTGCATTTTTTATATTTACTTTTCAAGTAGCATCCCAAGGAATTTCACTACTGTGAATTTTTTCTGGCTTTTTCATGTGCTTGGTTTTCCAATATTTTATATATACTAATATTCTTGCTGTTTGACTTTAATTTTTATTTTTTGAAAGTTAACCCAAGTATGATTTATTAAAGATATAAAGTTAAACTTACATAAATGAGATTATATAGATATTATATTTTAGCTTCATTAATTCTACTGTTAGCCTTTAAAAATGCATTCCTTAATTAAAATAAACTTTTTAACATACTAGCACTAGTTAAAATATTGAGCATCTTAAAATCTTTTATTTTATTATTTTTATTTTTAAATATATTTTATTGAATTTTTACAGAGAGGAAGGGAGAGGGATAGAGAGTTAGAAACATCAATGAGAGAGAAACATCAATCAGCTGCCTCCTGCACACCTACTACTGGGGATGTGCCCGCAACCAAGGTACATGCCCTTGACCAGAATCGAACCCGGGACCCTCCAGTCTGCAGGCCAACGCTCTATCCACTGAGCCAAACCGGTTAGGGCTAAAATCTTTTCTTTTAATTTCATTGTTCAATTACAGCTTACATTCACAAGTTTGCTTACTATAGTGGAGAAGGAAGATTAACTACACTGATGAGAACAATTCTAATAGCAATGTGGACAGACTTGGGGTGACATTAGGTGCCTTCTTATTAGGAGCAAGAACAATGAAGTTCAGCATTCACCCCAAAGGCTCAGGTAGTCCCCAAACTCACTTTCTAGATAGAGGGGGCTATCTCAATTAGGTAAATTATTGTGTGTGTGGGATGACGTGGTTATAGAACTGTTAGAAAAAGACAGCTTTTCCTTAATATTTCTAAATCCCCCAAATAAAAAGTTGTGTTAAAACATACTTTATGCTTTCTTTTGAAGGGTATATGGTGTCTGCCATATGTTTGGCAATTCTGATCATATACGTGAGAAAGGATAATCTTAGTTTTGCTTAAGTGTGGCTGCAAACCAAAAATAATTATGAATATGTAAATTGCCTATTGAATGTGCCAAAAATCCTTAGTTAACATATGTATGATTAAGAAATATAATGGCAGATAAGATAAATAACTGTAACCTATTACAATTATAAAATATATATCTCTATCTCAATTACAAAATGTATATTTAGGATTATATTACATCTACAAAATATGTTTTCCTCTGTAAAACAATCTGATGAGTACCCGGCTGTCGTGGCTCAGTGGTGGAACATCAACCTATGACCCAGGAGGTCCTGGTTTGAGTCCCAGTCAGGCCATGTGCCTGAGTCACAGGCTCGATCCCCAGTGTGGGGCATGTAGGAAGCAGCCGATCCATGATTCTCTCTCATCATTCTACCTCTCTATCCTTCCCCCTTCCTCTCTGAAATCAATAAAAAAATATTTTTATGAAAACAATCTGATGAGTGTACATGGCCATTGTGAAATGAAGTTTGACACAGTAATATTTGAATCCTTTCTGCTGATTGACCTCCAGTGCTTTACATTCCCATGGTTTCACTTCTCAAGCTATGGCACCAAACATGAACTGATAGAAATCACTCTTTCAGATCCAAACCCTGAAATTATGAACCAATTCTGAAGTATAGACATTATATAGACGCATTTCATGGATGTCCCACAATGGTTGGCTTGTAGTTGGACCTAAAGATCTATGAAGTACACAGATATTTTCAAACTGCTACTCCATTTCTTATACCTTAATATCTTTGAAATTTATGTAGCTTTTCTCATTTTCCATTGCAGTGTTTTATTTTAGTGTCAACATCATCATTTAAGTGATCTCTTTAGTGACTTAAACATGTTATAAGATGAATAAAATGCAGGTGTCCCAATAACAAAATAACTTTCCCCTCACAGAAGTTATCAGCCTTATCTGTTCATAGATTTTAACTTTAAAAGAAGAGAAAGTGTGTAGCAACTAAAACTTTAAATAAAGAAATGCTTATACAAATATTTAAATAAATAACTCCTCTTTATTATAGAAGATGTCAAGTGTTAGATAATTTGCTTTTAAGGTTCTTCCCTCCCTTTAAAATAAATGGATTAATATATGCCAAAGGGAACTATCTCCTCTGTTATAAATATTTGTTATATAGCTCAATGTTGTTTTATTGAGTTTATTTTAAAATGCAAGATTACAAAGGCTGCCTATTTGATTAGGACAAGAACAGGGACTTTTGGTATCAAAACAAGTTTCTTTAAATTGTGTTCTACCTAGAATTAAAAGCAGAGAAAGTTTCCTAAGGAGAGAACATTTTCAACTTTAAAAGTAGAGAAAGTTTCTTAAGGTGAGAATATTTCCTGATAGTATTGAATGAAAAAAAAAAAAGGAAATTATAGCACCTATGGTCATATCAAATTGTTTTGGAGACATCCCTCTTTCCTCACAGACATTTGCTTAAGCCAGTCCACCTAATATGTGATAGACTTAAAATAAGGTGAAGCTGAGATGCACCTCAGGTGCAGGTTTCAAATGTGTGTTCTTTGGGACACTTGCATCACTAGACTTCTATGGGGTTTGTGAAACAATGGAGATTATCTCCTTCCTTGTTAAATTCTATAATTCTCCTTATGTTTTCAAGATTCAGATAACTCCTGCAGCAAAGGAGTCTGATTGTCGTTCCTTAATACAATGTTTACCAAACTAATTTGCTAAGGGAATTTTTTTTTTTTTTTTTGCATCACATCAATTAACATGTTCTGAAGTAGTGTTTCCTGGAGTAAAATGCTACTAAAATATCTTAGCAGTTGCTGCTAGAATGAAATCCATATCCAATTAACAAAGAGGTTTTCTGTTTTGTAAAACCTCAGTGGACAGCTTGATGCTGAAAGATCTTGTAAGGCAGCAATTTTCCACTTTTTCATCTCATGGCACACATAAACTAATAACTAAAATTCTGTGGCACACCAAAAAATGCTATATTTTTGCTAATTTCACAAAAAATTCGTATAATTTTGATTCATTCCCACAGGATGGCTATTGCTGTGTTGGATGTTGTCATTTTTTTTTATTTGACAATCTAAGGGAAAAGAGGTCAATGCCCTTGACTACATAGTGAGGTATTGCACATTTTTAACATTTTTGTGGCACACCAGTTGAACGTTTTGCATCTTTTAGAAGTGGGCAGTGAATAGTCATTGGCTACTTACAAACAATACATTTAGAACATATTTTTAAGATCCAGCATCTTTGGAATTTGTCAGTATCTCTTTGGAGCAGGCGATTCAATGCATATTTTATACTTTGGGTTCAATGAAAATATACTGAATTTATGGATAGAGATGTATTTAATAGAATTGGCCTTAAATGTAAGGGGTTAGTATTTACTTGCAGCATATAATTTCCTTGGAGCCCCAAGGCCCTTTAAGCCCCAAAATGTCTTGTTCATATCCTATCATTCATGGAAATTCCAACCTTCCAGCTCTTCCACCTTTCATTCGAATTCATCAAAACAGCTCTGCCAATTTCTATCCCATAATATTGCTTAGGCTTTTCCTCTTCCCAAATTGCCTTTCTTCTTTATGCCTCCATAGGACCTATCAGAATCCTTCACTGCCTTCACATGATTCTGCTACTCCCTAACACCTTCTCATTTTCTCCACGGTGGGCAAATGTTTGGCCAAGTCTCTGCAAGGTAATCCAAGTGATTCTTCCCTTCTCTGTGTCCCAATAGGACTTTGTCTGCCTCTTTGTTTTAAGAAAGTACTATTATTGAAAAGCACGTATAAATAGTCCATGAACTTCAATGAGGCCCTTTGTAATCACAGACCATATTTGTCCTATGATAGTGTCTTTTTGAGTGGTACTTTTTTGAGTAGGTACTTAAATTGAATGACAGAGTAACTTTAAAATTGGACTTTATCTTTATTTTTTATTTTTTTACATTGGGAAAGTCACATGAAAAAGATTGAAAATCACTTTCTGAGTTTCTATTTATTAGAAATACAACACAAACTACTTTACATGTAAACAAGGGGTGTCTTTCTTTAGAACCAGGCATGTTTGATGTATTTTTTTTACCAGTATATATTACACTAGAGGTCCGGTGCACAAAATTCATGCACTCGGCCTGGGGAGGGGGGCGGGATTAGGGGTTCCTTAGCCCGGCCTACACCCTCTCGCAGTCAGAGAGCCCTCTGGGGATGCCCGACTGATGGCTTAGGCCTGCTCCCTATGGTGCTCCTCCTTGGGAGTGTACTGACCACCTACAGGCAGCTCCTGCATTGAGCGTCTGCCCCCGGTGGTCAGTGCACATCATAGCAACCGGTCATTCCACCGTTGGGCCAAAACCCACTCTCCAACATCCCCTGAGGGGTTCTGGATTGTGAGAGGGTGCAGGCCAGGCCGAGGGACCCCACCGGTTCACAATCGGGGCCAGGGAGGGATGCAGGAGGTTGGCCAGCTGGGGAGAGACTGCGGGAGGGGTCCAGGGCATGTCCAGCCCATCTCACTCAATCCCAATCATCCGGACCCCAGCAGCAAGCTAACCTACCGATTGGAGCATCTACCCCCTGGTGGTCAGTGCACATCATAGCGACTGGTCGACCAGTCAACTGGTGGTCAGTGTATGTCATAGTGAGTGATTGAGCGGCCTTAGCATATCATTAGCATATTACACTTTGATTGGTTGAATGAACAACCAGACGACTGGACACTTAGCATATAAGGCTTTTATTATATAGGATACTCTGTATTGTTATGTGGTCCTGGCCCCTTCTCGGCTGGTTGAATTTATTATTTTTTTTAATTTATAAAGCAATATGATGCATACAATTACATAGTCAAATTTTGGCTTCTTACTGCTTTCAGATATGATTCTTCACTCTTTTGTTTTTGTAGTTAGAAATGTTTCATTTTTAACTCTCTACTTTTAAATAATTTCTCACTTATAAAACAGTTTGAAAAATACTGCAGAAATTTTTTATGGCTTTGAGCCAGCTTCTCCAAGTGTTAACATCTTATGTAACTAGAATACACTTTTGAAAACCAGGAAATTAACAGTGAAGCAATTCTATTAACAATTCTATTGACTAGTCAGATTTCCTTTGTTGTCTCAATAAGGTCCTTTTTTAAAATATATATATATATTTTTATTGATTTCAGAGAGGAAGGGACAAGGAGAGAGAGATAGAAACATCAATGATGAGAGAGACTCATTGATTGGCTGCCTCCAGCACACCCCATACTGGGTATTGAGCCTACAACCTGTGCATGTGCCCTGACCAGGAATCGAATTGTGACCTCCTGATTCATTGGTAGATGCTCAACCACTGAGCCACGCTGCCAGGTGACTAAGGTCCCTTTTCTTGGTTGAGGATCCAATCCCCAAATCACCTCAGTCTGCTCCACATCGATGTCTCAGCCTTTCTTTGCCTGCAACAATGTGACAGTTATAAAGAGAACTAGCCAATTATTTTGTAGAATGTCAGTTTTAGGTTGCCTAATGTGTAAGCATGATCATATCCTTTGAGAAATATATTCAAAGTCTTAGGAATATTTGTCAAGATTGTTTGGGTGGAAAACATTTGTTTCTCCAAATGCTTTGTTGAATTGTAGCCTTACTTTCCATGTGGAAAGAGGATATAATTTAGAGGGTTTTTTTTTTTAAAAAAAAAAAACTTAGAAAATACCTTATATGTTTTCTTTGTAGGTGTTTTGTTTTGTATTCTTTATTTTAAAGTTTTATAGTGAGAGTGTGTTCCAAAATTCAGCAAAGTTTCTGTTGACATGAATATGCATCTTTTATAAAAATACTATTTTAATATGGAAGTTTTTTTTAATTTATCTTTATTGTTAAAAATATTACTTTTTCTTTTCACATTGACCCCTTCCACCCTGCACTGGCCCCTCCCAGACCTTCACCACACTATTGTTTGTGTCCCTGGGCTATGCATGTATGTTCCTGGGTTAATCACTCCATACCCCTCACCCCCATCCCCACCTTCCTTCTGCGATTTCTTAGTCTGTTCCATGCTTCTGTGTCCCTGGGAGTATTTCTTAAATTGCACACATTGCATGTTTTGCACCCCTTGATAATCAGTAGTAGTATCAGGCCACTCACATGCCAAAATTTAATTGTTTGAAGTGCTTTGTTCATTGCCCTGGCTGAAAAATCTGAAGCTTGATTGATGCACCCTCCTCTATGAATATCACAAAGAAAAAACCGCATTTAAAACATGCTACATTTAAATTAAGATTGTGAAAGATGTTTTTGGTGTTATTTGCCTTTTTCCTCTTCCTCTTTATTTTCTAATGTGCTTTTCTCTCTGGAAAACTTTCCCCACCATGCTTTTCCCCTTACTTCTCCACTCATTTTCACCATTTTCTGCATTGACCAGTTGACTACACCCAAATTCTCACTACCACTTCATGGAAACTGCCCTCAAATAGTGCAAATGACTCTCTAATAGCTAATCTGCTACTTGTGGGAGCCTCAAATTTGGGATCAGAATTTCTCATAGGTACTTCAAACTCAATTAGCCATCAAACTAAAATGATCAAATCCCTCTTGAACATGAACTACTTATTTATCCTGCCCCCACTACTGGAATTGGGATGAGGTTAAATACATTAATTAGGTTTGCCCGTCACTCACTTTGTCCCTGCCTATACTATTCTCTTAATCTGGTTTGTTCCCCTTCTCTCTTTCCATGTTTGTACATGATGAGTTTTCATTTAGGCACAGTTCAAATAAAATCTTCATGATGCCTACCCTAATCAACTAATAAATAATTAAAGGACTCTCATGTTTGTAATTAATTTTGTTTCATAATTTATTATTAGTTGTAGACATGTCTCTATTGCTTTCCTCAATGGATTATAAACCCCCCAAGTGATCATTGTGGCCCTCTTAACCCAGCCAAGTGCCATCCTGCATACTGATTTGTTGAAATGACTTCAACTGAATCACCCCTGATTTGTCCTTGTTGTCATAGTTGTTTGTTTTGTTTCATTTAGTTTAGTCAGCCCTGCAAACAGTTTGCTCCTCCCAAGGATGATAACGCTAACTATAACACAGAGGTCATTGGCATTTCTTATTCATTCATTCATTCATTCATTCATTCATTCATTCATTCATTCACAATATTAGAATGAAAGTAAAATTAGAATGAAAGTAGCTGGGAATCTCTTGAAAATAATGCATTTCCTCTCTGTCACTCAGAGTGCTATCTCAGGCAGTAACAAAAGTAAAACAGTTTTTAATCAAGCCCAAAATGCTAAGGCAAGAAAAATAATCACATTTTTTAAAAATATATTTTTATTTATTTCAGAGAGGAAGGAAGAGGGAGAGAGATAGAAATATCAATGATGAATTTGATTGGCTGCCTCCTGCACGCCCCCTACTGGGGATTGAGCCTGCAACCCAAGCATGTGCCCTTGCCTGGAATTGAACCCATGACCCCTCAGTCTGAAGGTCGATGCTCTATCCACTGAGCCAAGCTGGCTAGGGCTATAATCACATTTTTTGTGATATACTATTATTGCTCCCTTAGGAATCCTCATATCAAAAATGTATCTATTCTGACACTTCATTTCTGAAACTTAGTGCTGTGTTTGTTTAATTTATCTAATGAGGACCTCTTAGCACCTCAAATAGGTGCTTTAAAAAACAACAACACCCAGCTGTTAGCCTAGGAACAAAAGAATAAATGCAAATCTGACACTTTTCAAAGGTGAATCTGCACATGTTGATGTCTCAACAGCATTCAATAAAAATCAAGTGTTCTTAGAGACAATCAATTAATCTGCTAGTTGTTTCTAGACCTCAATATCTTCATAAATATTGAAAGTTTTAAAAAATTGACCATTATTTGGGGACATATCTATATGTATATGCATAAGTGCAAACTTTTATAATATAAAAATACTTTTCAGGACCTTGTTACTGCTTCTGAGATAAAGGAAACTCTTGATGCCAAGATTTGAACAGAGAAGAGAATGAAATGCACAATATGGTAAGTGACTTGCAAATAGACAAGTGCAGCCAAGTCTCTAATGCTCTACTGTGTAGTTATCATCTATAAGTTGCATGCATATAAAATGAATACTCAGAGTAGTCATTATTGCAAGCAGTTATGAAATGTGACCACAGTTGAATCAAATTCTGTCCACTCTATAAACTTATTTTGATAAACTTGATGTGAAAGACACTTGGCTATCACTCATGACAAGTAATTTTAACTTCGATTTTAATCAGAGAGAATTCAAGATTTTGTATATGACCAGGACACATATTTGTGCCCCTAAAATCATAGAGTTTCTCCAGATGGCATGAAGGATCATAATACTGATTTATAAAGTAGAAAGCAAAGACTTTAAGTTTCTTAAAATGAGGTTTCTACTTCAAGTTATTTAAACACTATGCTTAAAGGACTTTTACCGTGAGTTTACAAAACTAGTTCATTTACCTAGTTTATAAGAATCTCTAGTGTTTGAAGCTCTCTTTTCTCTGTGTTTTCTATAATGGAAATTAAAAACATAGTGGGTAAGGTGCCTTTTCTCTTCTCATCCTATTCAGACAACCTTCTGTAGTTGCTTCTTAGAAAATGAGTGACGGAAGGTGGAAAGAGCATAGAAAAGATAAGAGAATTCCAGACTCATTTCTGGAGTGCAAGCAGAGACAGGCTGCTAGCTCTGTACTCTGCCCACCCCTACCACCATCCCACCCCATCCAGTGCCTAAGAAAATGCTGTGTATGTTTCCAGGAACATAGTGGCAAGAACCAGATGTTTCTTCTACTAGTCATATCTCAGAAACATTAGTAGATCCCACTTTATTTAGTTAGGGCCATTCTTTTAGACTAGAACTCCTTAAATTGGGATCAAACAGTAAGTTTTATATAAGACTAGAGGCCCGGTGCATGAAAATTCATGCACTGGAGGGGTGGTCCCTCAGCCCAGCCGCCCCCTCTCACAGTCCAGGAGCCCTCAGGGGCAGGAGGCTACCCAGCTGATCAGGGGAAGGCAACGCCCCATCACACCTCTGCTGCTGCCACTGACGGCAGCGCAAGCCTTGGCCGGCCCTGGTTACCTGAGCCTCAGCCAGCCCTGGGTGGCTGGGCAGCCGCCATCCGAGGCTTGCCTGCACCTCTGGCCGGCCCTGGGCGGCTGGGGGGCTGAGGGGACGGGGGGACTTCGGAGGCAGGCACACAGAGAGGCCCAGCCCACCTGGGGATTGAGATGCAACCCCAGCAGGGCTGAGGGGACTGGGCGCTGCCATCCTGTGGCTGTGGGCACCGCCATTTTTGAGGGAGGGGCAGTTAATTAGCATATTCCCTCCTTATTGGCTGTCGGCGCCACCATCTTTGAGGGTGGGCAGTCAATTAGCATATTCCCTCTTTATTAGATAGGATAATCAGTAGTCATTCTGAAATTATATGCAGTGTATTATGTATACTAGTACATTCCTTTTTTCTGTGGAGGTCATCAAGGGAGTTTATAAATTATTCAAGGATTTTGGTGACACATGAAAGTTTTCATCTAATATGGTTCTAATTTAGAACAGATGTGATTAAAATGAAAATTATGAAGGAAGTGTGGAGTATATATATTAACATTCCAGGCTGTGTTGGTATAAAATGTATACCCTTATAACTCCTTTTTAATTATAAATGTTTTTAGAGAAATAAACACTGCTCAACAGAGTTTTGTTGATACTTCCCCTTTCATCATTGTTTAAAACATGAACCAAATTTAAAGTTATTCTTCCAAATTAAAAAAAATATAAAAATCCATTCATGTTTATTTTATAGTCATTTTACAAATCCTTACATAAGCTGTTAGTTATCCTATGACTAAATGTATATTTTAAAAACACATCTATTTAAATTCTGCTGATATTGGACCCGGTTGTATAAATATTGATCTCTATGACCACAAGGATTTGTTTCGTATTTGTTTGTTTGGCTTTGCTCGCAGTTATAAATAGAAAATCAGTTCTGACCTATTCATAATTTGTCCTTATTTTAGCTGAAAACTCTGGAAATATTCTGCCATCTGCCTAATATTCCTCTCCCTGCTAATGTGGACATTGTCTCCCACTTGCACTTATACTCATGACGATACTTACTTTGGATCCCAATGACCTATTTTATTGTCACTCAACACTATTAACAAAACTTTCCAGTTAACTTGTGTCTCTACCAATTGATAATTAAAGTAAAAATATATTGTTATTGATTTTAGAGAGGAAGAGAGAGGGAGAGAGAGATAGAAACATCAATAATGAGAGAAAATCATTGATCGGCTGCCTCCTGCACATCCCCCACTGGGGATAGTACCCACAACCCTGGCATGTGCCCTGACTGGGAATTGAACCATGATCTCCTGGTTCATAGGTAGACAATCACTAAGCCATGACAGCTGGGCAATTATAATTACTTTTATCTTTTTTATTAATTATACCAGTTATAAAGAAATAGTCCAGATATTTTGGTAATTTCTTTGTTGGGGGAGCGGGAAAGTTACCCTGGTTTCTGATGAGCCCAAGAAGGCTTTCCGTGGCCGTCCATGATTGCATTGGAGGGTAACATGTTCTGCACCTAGAAGACATCTGAAGGCTATTCGCTTTAGTCATTGTGTCAGAAGTACTTTTTGTAATATTTTTTCTTCTCTTACGGAATCTCTTTTCCAGAAGAAAATGTTGAAATGTAATAAGATCAATGTGGAAGGCCAATGTAGAGGCCAAAAGTTGCTCTGAGTTATGGTGTTATTTCTCAGCCAGATGCTTGTCTCTTCTGCCCAGCTGCAAAATTTCTCTGTGCAGCAGAGTCTCTGAGTGCCAAAGGGGATATATAGCCACTGTTCCGTGGATGACCCCACTCACACTGACTTCTTCAGCGAGTTTTCCTTAGAATCCTCGGAGGAATGCTTTCCCTAACCACCTATCCCAACATTCAGGATTTACTTTTAAGATGGTCAGTTAATATTTCTGGAACATAAACTTTTGGCCAGAGTAACTGGAATTTTGAGTGTATTAAACTTTTACATACTTAACTGTGGTCCACAGGGTATTTTAAACTCGGCCATTTGGCTTCAGATCTACTTTCTTACCCCCAAAAACATACAGTGTGAAATGTATGAGAAGTAATTGGATAAAGTACCTTTTACAAGTCCTTAGTATCTTATTTCTGCTAGACAATAGAGAAAAAATATACAGTACTAGTATGCCCATGATTGAACACTGTTTGAGTTGGAACTTAGGTCTCTAAGTACATAAGGTAATATATATATATATATATCTATATCTATCTATCTATATATCTATATATATATATATATATATATATATATATATATATATATATATATAAATGTGTGAAAATCTAGCTTGGGAAAAAGACAAAAAATATTATGGGATAGTTAAATTACTTATGAGACACCATGATATAGGATATTAAGTAACTTTTTAAGAAATCTATGGTAGGATTTTATGTTCTGACTTGCAAAGTTTCCCATGTTATATTTTTGAAGGAAATGAATTAAGTTATAGTATAATGTGCTATAAGATACCTAATAGAAAAAAAGTACTTTAATCTTACATTGTAGCCATATTTACATATACACAGAAATATAACTTAAGTCCATTTGTTTTACAAAAACAGGATTAGTTAGTATATATTCTTGTGGTGAAACTGTCTTGAAAACACACCTGGGTTACTAGTTATATCAAGGAACACAATGACAAAAAAGGAAAGAAAGGTATTTTTATATGTTTTACATATTTCTATATTATTTTATTTTTAACATTAAGAAGGTATTACTATTATAATTTAAAATAATTAGCTATGATATTTATTAAACTACTATCCAAATGTTTCCCTCACACAGCCTGCTACTTGGTGATATTCAGCTTAGAAATATTTATTAAAAAGTCCCAACCAATTTATTCAATAGAAATAAATGAAATAATAAAGTTGGGTCTATATTCTTATATTGAATAAAGCTGTATTTCTTAAGAATCTATTGCATTTTTCTCTTCCTATTTTATAGTGATTAGGAATTACTCATTTTCTCTCCCATCTGGTTAGGATTTCTGGAGACATTACTTCCCATTTGTCTCTATCTTGTTGCTTCACCATTTTCCCACCAGAGGTGTTATTTGTAAACTTGCCAAAGCCTGACTTGAGTGCCACTACTATAACTCTGGGCCGAAGAAGTGATCTGAACAAAATGCTACTTCTTATTGCTTTTCCTGACTACAATGTTTCTTTCACCAGAATTCTTCCAGGTCAATCTAAGATACCTTCAAAAATTGGTATGTTTTCCATGTAAGACAATCTATTTCCCACTTATTGGTCCCATGCCTTCCATTGGGGACTAAACTTGAAATAGTATTAATATTAATATATGATTTATTTTGTAAAAAGGAGCATGAATATGTATATATCCGAGAGGAGTAGTTGACCCGTACACTTCTATGTAGTCATGCAGTGATTTTTAAATACAGTTTACTTACTGTATGATCCTGAGCAAGTTCCTGAAATACTCTAAGCCTTAGTGTTCCATATAAAAGTGCACAACCCATAATATTGTTTGGAGGATTAAATCAATTATTATATGCAAAATAGAGTAGCATCTGGCACAGAAAACCATGAAAACATGTAAATTGTTTTGATTGTTTGTAGAAATATCTTAACCATGGTGCTTCTTATTAATGCTAATTTGAAGAAATAATTAGTAATAATAATAAGTATGTGATGTATGTTGGTGTGCTCTGCATTGATGACCTGATGCAAATATCAATAAATTCTTATAAAAAATGCCTAACATTTCTGGGAAAAACAGTTTGATCAATGGTAGCTATTTGTGACAGTTTAAGTATTTGAATAACAAAAACTAATAATAAAAGAAGTAGCTCATTGTGATGCTTCCAAATGCAATATTCACATTTTAAATTACTATCTTTAATAATTTAAAGAAGTGGAAAATATAATCTTAGTTGAATAATTTTTTTCTGATCACAAATCTAAAAATTCACCATTGAGGAGAATATTAACAGTATAGGTATTGCCAACATTGGTGAATGAGGAAGTTGCATTTGCATTGGGAAAGGCAGTGATTGCCCTAGTTAATTCCTATCTAGAAGCCAAGTTATGGGTATCTAACCAAACAAAAAGGGAGTGCCCCATTATGGAGAGGGAGAGGGGGAGGGAGAGGGCAAGGGGAGGGGAGAAGAGAGGAGGAGAGAAAGGAATGAAAGGTAAGAAAACAGAGGGTTGAAGGAAGGAAGGAAGGCAGTCGAGTCGAGGGAAGAAAATGGAGTATAAACAAAGGGCACTCAGAAATTTTACAGTTTAATACCTCTCCCTTGGATATTCTACAAATTAAATTGTCAAGAACTCAGCTTCCCTCAGAAAGTTAGCCATTTACGATTACTTTGAATTAACTGAATCAAATTATCAGATTCGAGTTTAGCTAAGAGCCTGCCAAAATCAACATGCCAGAGGAAACTGGAGTTTTGATTGAAAAGTGGAACTGCAAGGAACATAAGGGTGCGAAATACATTTTTTTTTTTAAGTATAACTGACAGGAAGTTTGATTTTGAAGTGCAGGCTTGCATTTCCAGGAGGAGGGGCTGTGGGCATTCAGTGGGCAGGAAGACCCAGGACAGCCAGAAGGCAGCTTGAGGACTTGGATGCCTGAGGGCTGACTAGGAGAGTTTACCAAGAGGTGAGAAGTTTCCCAAGACCAACAGCCTACTTTTCTGCACTTTAGCTAAGGTCCCCAGCGGCAGTGCACATTCTTGATATCTACTCTCCTTACATTTAATCACAGGGATACTATGTGTGAGATTAGAGGTTCCACATTCTCTGAGAGGACAGCTAAAGTTTATGAGTTTAGACCTGCATTATCTGTCCAGTTTAATGTCCTGCTGGTTTTGCTTATAAACTGAAACCTATTATATTTTAAACCTTTACTGCAGAAGGCTAATGTGGTATTAATCGTGTTTTCAGCAGACTTGAGATTTTAACCGTAGAACCTCATCAGCATGCCACATGGTACATTTCGTCTGGGCCTGGTGAAGTATGGAATGGATACATCCGAACTATCACAGGCTTTTCCCTCCCACTATTGAGCATTTCAGACTTCTGAAGGGTCTAAATCTGAAATGTAGTATGTTTTGTGGCGTGGGGAATGCCATGGTGAAAGGTCTGTCCAGATGAAAGGGCAAGTCTTTTTTTCCCAGAGATCTACATTCCATTTCAGTAAATGGTATCTCTCCCTTCATGTTTTCACACACACAAAAAGTTCTCAGAATATATACAATGCAACAGGACATCAAATTCAGTTCATATTACCAGGATTACTTTGTTTTGGATGCCAAAGCATAAACATTTCAGAAGTTCCAGGAACTCAAAGCAGGTGCTTTAGAATGAAAGTGGGGAGACCATGATAGAATTGTGTTTATATTCAAGAATTTAAAAACTCGTATTCATTTCCCAGGGCTGCCACAATAAAGTATGGCAATGTGGGTGGCTTTAAACAAGGGAAATGTGTGCTCACAGGGATCTGGAGGCTGGAAGTCTGATCAAGGTATCGGCAGGCTATGCGCCCTCTGAATGTTGCCCCACGCCTTCCTGTTAGCTTCTGGTGGCTGCCAGCGACCCTTGCTGCTCCTTAGTTTGTACAGGCATCACTCCAGTCTCTGCCTCTCTTGTCACCGGGCGCTCTTCCTATGTGTTTGAGTCTTCACACGGCTGTCATCCCTCTCAGCGTCTGTCTCTAAGTCGCTTCTCTTCGTATAAGGACGCTAGTCATACTGCTTTAAGGACCTAGCCTATTCCAGTATGACCTGATTTTAATTAATTCTGCAATGACCCCAATTCCGAATAAGGTCACATTCATAGGAACCAGGGGTTATAACCTGAATAAGTCATCTTGGGGATACAATTCAACCCACACAACAAACTTATCATAGGGATAAACCAGATGACAAACATATACTTAAACTGTGATAAAGGAGCTAATATTCCAAGTAAGAAAATCACTTAAATGGAGTGTTAAGGTATTCATTTATCCCATTATCTTCAAGTCTGTTAATGATAGTAAGAAATGACTGAAAAACATTGTTTTCTAGAATTTAGTTTCTTCTTGTACTCGAATTTGTATTTATTCCATAAACTTCAAATTAGTTCTTTTAAATGGATCTATAAACATTGATATTTTTTGTAATTTGAGACTTCTGCTTTATTTAAAATTAAATAATCTCATCAAAAATTTTCTCATTAAGTAACTCATATCACTTGGCAGTGCTCATTCAGCCCCAAGGACTGTCTAGAGGAGAATCTGTTTCATGATGTTCCCTTGGCTATAATACATGTGGGGCAAAATAATGTGACTGCTCATTTTTATTCCTATGTGGATAAATTCTCTCTCTCTCTCTCTCTCTCTCTCTCTCTCTCTCTCTCTCTCTCTCTTTCTCTCTCTCTCTCTCTCCTTTATTTGATTTGTTCTTTAAAATTGTAATTATAACTTTTTATTTGCTGGAGTGATCTAGGTCTGCATTTTCCTTCATCAATGTTTCCAAGAACATGGTGAATAATTTAATTTGGCATTAAGCTTGAGAAATTTCTCTTCTATTCTATCTTTGATATCCTTCATTTTTTGTTACTTCAGGAACTTTATCTATGAATTATTTTTTCACTTGTATTTTTTTCTATTGATCAATTTCTCTTTCATGCTTTTAGCTCTTTGTCTTTTCCGTACCAATATAAATCTACTTTATCTGCTCACTAAAGTCTTACTTTTTTTTTTCCTGTTGTTGACAACATTTTTCTTCAATTACGTCTTTGTATTTCATGTTTTTCTACTTGTACCAGTGTTTTACTTGGAAATTACTGGAATATCTTGAGATCTCTTCTGACTCCAGTGATCTGGCATGCAAGATTGGTTGGTCAGTGGCTAAACATAGTAGGGGCAGGTTAGAGGAAAAGTAATAAATTTAAGTTTAGGAATGAAGATGGGGTGACTATGGGCATTTAAAAAGTGGGATCTGGAACACTCTAGAGCAGTGGTCAGCAAACTCATTAGTCAACAGAGCCAAATATCAACAGTACAACGATTGAAATTTCTTTTGAGAGCCAAATTTTTTAAACTTAAACTTCTTCTAATGCCACTTCTTCAAAATAGACTTGCCCAGGCCGTGGTATTTTGTGGAAGAGCCACGCTCAAGGGGCCAAAGAGCCACATGTGGCTCACGAGCCACGGTTTGCCAACTACTGCTCTAGAGGTATCTGTGCTAAAGATTTGGAGGTTATCCACATTTTTACAAGACTCAATTACATTTCTGATTAGAGTGCAAAAGGAAAGAAAAGAAGCTAAGGAGGAAATCTTGAGTAACACCTACATTTAAAGATTAAAAACAAAATTAGATATAATTTTAGAAGAAAAATTAGAAGAAAACAATCTAGGGGTATTAGTGTCATGGAAACCAAGGAGTAGTTTTATTACTTCAATACATATTTTTCAGGAATTACTTTCAGAACATTACTTCTACACTTAAGAACATATTGAGTAACATACCCATGAAATGTTTGATCATTTTTTTCTATTTAAAATATTTTTGTAGCGCATATTTTCATAAACTAATTATATAACAAGTTTATATTTACAGAATTATTGCAAAGGTGGTACAAAGATTTTCTGTGTGCCTTACACCGTTTCTCATTAGTATGATATATATAGGTTGGGGAAAAAGTGGGTTTACAGTTGTGAGTATGAGTTTTTTGTAGAATTATTTATTTAATTATTTTATTATTTTTCATACAAACAATTGTAAATCTACTTTTTGCCCCACCCTGTATTTGTCACAGTCAAACACATTCAATACATCATTACAAAATAAAATCCATACTTTACTCACATTTTCTTAGTTTTTCCCTCTAATATCTTTTGTTATTGTTGTTGTTGTTCCAGGATCCCATCCAGGATACAACATTATATTAATAGTCATGTCTCCTTAGGATATTCTTGATTGTGACAGTTTCTTGGACTTACTTTTTTTCTAATGACCTTGACAATTTTGAGGTTTACTGGTCAATCTTTTTGTTAGAATATTTCTCAATAGGTATATGTCTCATGCTCTTGCTATGCTTAGATTGGAGTAATGCATTTTTTAGGAAGAAGGCCACAAAAGTAAATTGCCATTCCTATTGCATAATATCAAAGTTGAACTCCACTGAAACAACTTATCAATGCTGATGTTAACCTTGATCACCTGTCTTGTGAAAATGTTTGTCAGCTCTTTCCACTCTAAATTTATTCTTTTTTTTTTTTCTGTCTTAAAAGTGTGCTCTTTGGAAGGAAGTCACTATGCTCAGCCCACACCTAGGGAGTGAACAGATATGCTTTACTTCCTTCAGAATGGAATATATAGATTTGGAAAAATTTTGAATTGTTCTGCATGGAATATTTGTCTATTCTCACCAAGTTGCTTAAGTCATTAATTCATATCAGTATATACTATTAAATATTTGTTTTGTACTTTGGGTTATAATCCAATGACTTGGTTCATTTTACTGTTCTAATTGTTCCCAGCTTTGGCCATAAGTTATTTTGGTGGTGTTCAACTTTGATATTATTATTGTATATATTTTATTAAATTTATACCCAAGTATTTAATCTTTGGATACTATTATGTGATATTTTAAAATTTTAAATTCTAATTTTGTAATTTCTGATAGAGAGGAAAGCAATTGGATTTAAAAGAAAAGTTTTAATATTTTATTAGTGCTACTGTGATATGTTGTCATAATGTTGTATAAATTTGATGTGTACAATAGGTTGGTTTGATATACTTATATACTATAATATAATTACCACTGTAATGTTAGCTAACACTTCCATCACATCACATTATCATTTTTGTGTGGTGAGAAGAGTTAAAATCTACTCTGCTCACAAGTTTCATGTGTACAATACAACAGTGTTTCCTGTAATCACAATGCAGTGCACTAGAACCCTAGGACTTATACATCTCCTTACTGGGAATTGGTATTCATAAAACCTTGCTGTAGGTGCTTTTTTTTTAAAAAAAAAAATTCTTTGGAACTTTTCTGTATAGATGATCCTATCATCGATGAAAAGAAATAGTTTTACATTTTCTTTTTCTAAAATTTATACTTTTATATTCATTTCATGTCTTATGGTACTAGCTAGGACTTTCTGTATGATGTTGAATACGAGTGATAATTAGGAACACCCTGGCCTTGTTTGTTTTCCTTGGGGGAAAGCATCTTATTATTCCTCACTGAATATGTTTAACTGCAGGTTTGTATAGATGTTCTTCATCAACTTGGAAAAGTTCTCCACCCTTCCTACTTTCCTTACTTTAATTACTGGGTTAGGAGATGATTCTCAATATTGTCATAACATTCTCTCACATTTACAAAATCACTAGAAGTACCACTCAGCTTTCTGAAGCATTCAACAAACACAGTGCTGTTCTCTAGAATTGGCTAGTTGGCTTTTAGTTTGCTTACTAGACTGTCAGGAACATGAAGTCAGGGGCTGTATTTTCATTTTTGTTTTATCGCACACAACACTTAATCCAATGCCCCACATAAAGTCCACATTAAATATAATTTTTGAAAGGATGGGTGAATCAAAGGTGAATGAATTCTTACATCCGCACGTCAGTCAGTGGGGGTTGTTGCTGGGTAAAACAATATCTTATTGCAGTGGTAATTTCAATACTTTTTGTTTACCTTTTTTGTTCAGGTGTATTACAATAGTTTACTATTGGCTTCTTCCTCCTCCCCTCTAGTAAATTTACTTGGAGATCTCACCGACTCTTACATATAGATTGATAATTTAATCAACAGAACTACCTCATCATATTCACAGCTTCCACCCAATTTCTGCTTGAAGTATGTATGCAAGTGTATACCAGAGTGGGAGTTTGGGGGCCCATTCTGCTGCTGTGGTACCACAACAGCAAAGGTATTCCTACTTTAATCTCTTTCCCTTCATTATCTTGCTGCCTCCAACTTCATGTAAGTGAAGTGTCCATCCCGTAATTATCTGGGTAAATATTTTTTATCTTAGGGATATTCTAATTAATACTTGGACTTGTTTTACCTTTGATTACCTTCAGTCTCATTTCATTTATGTTTATCTAGACTTTCTTGAAAGTTATATTTTTGTCCTTCTTTTAGAGTCTCTTCTCTTGGTAAATATTATTTGAGCTCACCCCTTACAACTATTTAACTAACCTTTTTGTTTCCAACTTTTGAAATAAAATTTTATCTCTTGCCAGAACTTGATGATTGTAAATTGTCCATGCATCAAACTGTCTTGCAAAATCAAGAATTTACATACCATTTTTAAATGAATTCTATTTTTTATTGATTTTTGAAAGAGAGAGAGAGGAAGGGAGAGAGAAACATCAATTTGTTGTTCCACTTACTTATGCATTCATTTGGTTGTGCCCTAACCAGGGATCAAACCACAACCTTAGTGCATCAGGATGACACTAATCAACAGAGCAACCTGGCCTGGACTATACCATTGTTTTTTTTTGTCCTAAAGGAAAAGCTAGGCACCTATTTATTTCATAATTCTTTCCAAATATATGCATATTCATTGTGCACATACAATTTTATTATATGTTATTCAATGATATAAGTACAGTATTCCTGCTCACAGTATGAAAATAAGTAGTACTATAGAAGAGTGGCAACTGTGTTATATTTTCTCTCCTTTTTAACACCTTGTATGATTTTTATGTAAAAATCTGTCATATACACAGTTTTTCTTATTTCTGGGAAATATGAATAATATATATTTCATAAATTACATGCTTTCTTAGAGAAAATAAAAACCTGAGTGTAGAAACAAATTGTATTCCAAAATAAGATAATTTTTCACTCTTTTGTACTGAGACATTGCATTAATTTGCTCAGGCTGCCATACCATACCACAAACTTGGTGGCTTAAAAAACAAATTTCGGGCAGTTAGAAGTTCACAAACAAGGTGCGGGCAGGGTTGGTTTCTTCTGAACTTCTCTCCTTGGCCATATATGGTCTTCTTCTCCCCTGTGTCTTCATATGATTTTCTCTCTGTGTGTATCTCTATCCTGATCTCTTTGTAAGGGCACTAGCCAGACTGGATTAGGCTCTACCCTGACAACCTCATTTAACAAACTTATCTCTTTAAGGTTTCCATCTTCATTTACAGACATAATCTGAGATACTTGGAGTTAGAGATTCAAAATATGGATTTGAGGGAAGGGAAACACAAGTCAGCACATAAACACTCATGATGTGAACTAACTGCTTTGCACCTGATGTCTAAGGAGAAGGGAGGGATGCAGAAGGCCATGGAAGAGATGTAACTATGGGGCTATGGAACTGCCATTTCATAGCTACTGCAGGTGTAGAAGTAGTAGTGTAATTATGGGTGATATTTTGCTTGTTAGATTGTAATAGACCATTCAGAGAAACGTGCTGAGTATTTTCTTGGGTTGAAAGTGAAGGGCTCATAACAAACCACTTCCCAGCATTCGGAATCCTTAAAAGTGTTGAACATGTAACCCTACTCTACTAGGTAGGAAGCTAGGTCCAATGAGAAGGCTTTGGGTTTATACAAGTATTACTTTCAGAATAAGGATAATAACTCACATGTCAAACAATATTATCTTGGCATGATTATTTTTTTCATGAATTGTGTCTTTCAGTTTATGGGCACCCATCAAACCTAATGGTCAACCTCTCTATAACCTTCTTTGTCACTACCTATTTAAGGAAATAAAATCATATATAATAAAAGCTTAATAAGCAAATCGACCTAACGGCAGAACGACTGGTTGCTATGACATGCACTGACCACCAATGCAGATGCTCAATGCAGGAGCTGCCTGCCCACTGGTGGTCAGTGCGCTCCCACAGAGGGAGTGCTGCTTATGCAGAAGCTGGGCTCATGGCTGCTGAGCGCAGCGGCGGTGGTGGGAGGCTCTCCCGCCTCCGTAGCAGGTCTAAGAAGCAGCGAGCTGAGCTGTAAGGAACAGCAAGCAGGCGGGTGGTAAGGAGCAAGGGGTCCCAGACTGTGAGATGGATGTCTGCCTGCCTGGCTTAGGCCCGCTCAGTGGGACATCCCCTGAGGGCTCCCGGACTGCGAGAGGGGTCAGGGCGGGCTGAGGGACCACACCCTCCCCCCCAGTGCACGAAATTTATTATAAAACTAGAGGCCCGATGCACGAAATTCGTGCAAGAGTAGGCCTTCCTTCCCCCAGCTGCCGACACCGGCTTCCCTCGCAGCCCCAGCTACATCTGGAAGGTCATCCAGAAGGATGTCTGGTCTAATTAGCATATTACACTTTTATTATTATAGATTACAATGTTTGTAATTTAGATCTCTAGTTTCTGAGATAAGAAAACAGACATATTATTTTTGGGGAGTGGGAGGGATAAGAATAAAAACGAAGTAAACTCTTTACTTAAAGCAGAAGAAACAACTTCCTGAAAAAATTCCTGGATTTTTCCAATATTTCAGAAACCTTTTTTCCTCATCTTCTAACTATAGTGTGAACCAAATTAGTTATGTTAAAAAACAAAAAAAAGTCTTACTGGCCATTTGCACTAAATGAAGAAACATCTTTCTATCCGAGTGTAACAACAGAAACTAAAACCTGTAAATGACAAGATGCCGTCTTCTCTCACCATCACCCTCGCTGTGCATTTGTAGGAATTTGGTCAGGAGTAAGAATAACGTGTTTATAGTTATAGTTATTCCATGTTATCACAGTTCTCTGGAATTCTTTCTTTCTTCCACATGTTGAATGACTTAGTGATTTATTTTCTCCACATGTGCAGTATTTGGCTCTTATCTGGTGTGCAGTAGGTCTTAGTTACCAGATCTCTTCTCTCTGCTACGTCAGATAAATTTGATTATTATTTAAATTGTACTTCCCCTGACTAATTTCTCTTTGGTTTCCTTTTTACTTGAGACTATCAACAGGCAACATTTAATGTTTTACAATTCCGGGTATGATTTTTATACTCAGCCTAGTAGCTTAATGAGCTAAACATTTAAGAAAGGTAAATTGGGCCACTTGGTACTTTTTCATATAAACAAAACAAATTACTTGTGTGCTTAGGTGCGGCTTCTGGGCGAACTTGCTAGAGCATTAAGTAGTCAGTTCTAACTTTTACAATGACATGAGTCTCTCTGGTCCTGTGATACCAACTTTCCATCTTGCTAGGGTTGAAGGAGCTTGGGTTGAGGTGAAGTTGGGGTACCAACTTTGTTCTTAGAAGTGTATGGTAGGGGCCTTGCAGTTGCTACACACAAGGGTTAATTTAGTGTTCATTTGAACACATCAGAAGAGGTTAGGTTAGAATTTCAAAGAGATATATACATCCTTGTTACCTTCCAATCTCAATTCTCCTCCCATGACATAAAACATCACTCTTTTTTAAAAGGATCATAAATGTATCCCAAATTACCAGAACTAAATGCAGAACAACAAACAGTCCATATTCACCACAAGGAATAGGGCTAAAATCTATTCTCCAGTGACACATCCCCACCCGGAGCAGATTTCAGCCAGGCAGCTAGCAGAGCTCGCTGGGTGAACTGCACAGCCCATGGTGGGTGCAGAGCTCAGAGCCGGAAAGCAAACAGCTGCTGTAGCCTGATTTGAGTTAAAATAGTGTGAGTGTTTAGTCTGGCGCAGGCTTCAGGGGAGATTGGCAGCTGGGTCAAACAAAGTCCTTCCATTGGCTCTCTTCCCAGGCAGCTTCTGCTAGTATTTAGGTACTAGTGCAGTGTAGGGCCCTTTTCTCAGGCAAAACCTAACATCTGACCGCACCCTCTTTGCTTGCTTTTTCCAAAAAAGAAAGAAAGAAACCTTCTTTTTTTTTTTTTCCTTCTTTCGTTACGGTATTCTCCAATAGACAACCTCTCCCACTAATTGTGTATTAGCAATGTATTTTATCTTGAGAGCTGACGCACCGGGCTCTCAACGTGGTGTGGAAAGCTGCCTGTTACAGTGTTGGATTCATAAAAGGGCCTTTATGGTCCGTGAAAGAATATCTGTGTGCTTAGGCAGGAAACTTTTTGATCTGCAGAAAAGCCAGAAGACTTCTAGGTAAGGCTACCTATCAAATCTGCTTTTTTGGGGGGAAAGTGGGGAGTGAGCATGATTCCTCACAACCTACATGAGTTCGGAGCGTGCGTCTTCACTTTTGTAGAAGTTTAAAAGGTACTGTTGTTTGCTTATTTTCATTTGTTTAAATCTGAAGAGAATCCTGTAGTCTGCATTTTTACAATTTTCTTTTCTGCTGTTGAATGCATTACAGTAGATGTAGAGTTTTATTATATAGCAATATCTTTGTAAGCTGCCACAGAAAGAAAGTGTATTTAGAAGGGAAATTGACAAGTTTTAAAGAGTAATTGTACAGTCATTTGAGGAGAGAGGAACACTGCATTAGACTAACAAGGGTTTAATTACCAAAAAAAGTTTAATGTTGCTTTGGAAGGAATATTAAGTAAGTTGTCTTTGTCTCTTACTTTTTAATTTTAGTCACTGATTTAGCCTGTTGGGTCACATTTTTTGTTAGTGCTGAAGGCTGCCATGAATCCCTAATGAGGCCCCTTTGCACATGATTTTGGCACTTGGCCAAAATCAACTTCCCAGCGGCAAGCTTTCTCTAAAGAACCTGGAGCAATTTTTTTTTTTTTTTTTTTTTTATTAGAAATCATGTCTGAAAACTGCCACAACCAGTTGTGTAGGCATGTCAAAATGACTTTATACAGTAAATATGAAACAAGAATTTTAAAAAAATGTTCCTGGTACTGTAGCTTTTGTTATGAATTCCTGCTTGTGGTCACCTAAAGTACGTCAGAGCAAGAACAATCTTAAAGAAGAAGATTTACTGATTTTTTTGTTTTTTGTTTTTCTCAGCAGAACAGAGTAGGGATGGTTATCTCACTGAGATATATACAGTAAGAACGAGTTATTTAAAAACACTTCAGGATAAATAACAGATGAATTCTTAAAACTGTTAATCTCTGTAAGTAATACCCTGTGAACAGTAAGTAATGAAGTTTTCTAGAACTTTTGTTGTGCGAACAATTAAACTTAACATTTTTCATTTGGGATTTTTGTATATGGTGTTTGTGATTCTAAAAAATGTTAATATTTACTATGTAATTATAAAAATGTATTAAACACTTTGATATTATTTCTAACAAATGTTTTAGTAGAAATGTTTGCTATATGAACACGATTAAATAACTTTAAATAATTGTATTTAATTGCTGTTTTGCCATGAAAAGATGATTTTTCATGAAAGAAATTCTTAAGCTCAAAGGCACTGACATGAAGTTTTAAAGTCGTTAATTTTACTCCAACTGAATTTTGTCATGTAAGCCGACATGTTATTTTATACTTCAGTATTTTAAGAGTTAAATTCACATGTTGCCATGAAATGCTATGGTAATCAGATACTAACAACCTCAGATTTTATATACCCATTTTCAGCAGTATCTTTAGACATTGAAAAATAAAGTGCAGTGTATTTAAAAGCAGAAAAATAGGATCTCGGTTACTCTGTTGTTATTTTTAAGAAATTTCATTACCGCTATATTATATTTTTGTCAATGGTAATCTAGACTGAAACTTTATTTTTTATTTTAAAATAATCATATTTCCCTTTAAAATATTGATGAAAACCTGATTTATTCTCTTTTAAGGAAGAATGAATTAAAGCTGTCTTCGTAGGTATATTTTTTCATATATTTCTCACTATGTTTATCTTCCCTCTATTATTATACAATGTAAAATGTTGCTAACTTGGGTCATAAAGAAATGTGAAAATTAACTTTAAGCAAATTTTAGCATTAGAGAATACATCTTGATTTCCTTCAGATCAACTTAGGTATATATGTAGTTTATGTATATATAAAATATTTTTTGATATTGCTGTGAACTGAATTGATACTGTATATACCTTGCTATTAGTTGCATTGACACCTGGAGAGTTTGAAATTATCATATCAGTTAACATCAAAATATACAGATGTTATAAAATGGGAAAGAGCAAATAAATATATATCTGCTCCTTACCGAAATGCACCTGGATAAATTTTATACATCTGTGTAAGTACACAGTTGAATTCTCTTATAATGTAATACTTGGTATTTTTTAAAAATTAGTTAATGTATAAGGTAGATATTTCAAAATTTGGATAAAAATGGGAACATTTTATCATTTGTTGTTATCAAACAGGTGCAGGAAAACTAAGATAGCGTGTCTTATTCAGCATTATTCTTGCTTACAAAATTATTTTTTAATTCTATTTTTATTTTAATCTTAGTTCCCATATGCATATTGTCATCTGTTTTCATTTTTTTAATTATTTTATCAAATATTTTATTTATTTTAAGGTCAGATATTTCCCTAAAATACACTAAGAGATGATGTTTCAACTGAAATTTTTATTTTATTTTTATTTTGTCGTCAATTAGTGACCATAGCAAAGTAAATGTCAGGACATTTAGAACTTTCAGAGTAAACAGATATGTTAGTTTGTGAGTTCAGAAGAAACTTAATTGTTGACAATTCCTGACAACTAGTTTTGAGTTGAGGTAGAAACAAGTAAGTATTGAGAATAATGTACATTATACTCTTTACTAAAGAAGGTAAGAAATTTTCTTTCTTTTGTTACAACTATGAATTATAATTGAGTATTTAAATAGTGTAGGCCTTTGGAAGAATTATTAGCTATTTTCCCAGAGACCATAAATGTAAAGCACTGAAAACATTTTCTTCATTTAGTTGGCATTTTAAAAACAATATTCTGAACAAAATTACTTTTAAAAAATCAATATGTTTGTTAATTGTATTCTCTTTGTGAAGAATAGTTTGAAGAATTTACTTCATTCATCATATTCCCACCCTTTTGTAAATATTAAAACCTATTCCACTTTACAGTGTGGAAACTTCTTCACTCTTCAGAAAAAGTAAAATTCCTTTGTAGTTGTCAATTTAGATTATGGGTCTTTACCATTTTAAATGTGACAGGGTTTTTGTTTGTTTCAATTATGCAACAGGCACATAAAATGCTTTCTTTCTCCTAATTAAAAGAGACTTTAAATAATTAAGTATTTACTTTAATTCTGTATTGAAAAGAAAGCTTTATAACTGCAGTATTTTATTCAGAATTTTAGAAATGTGAGAAATGTTTACAATGGAGCATTTTTGATGAGCGTTTCATCACTGAAATGAAATGCTTTGTTGGAAATAGTTTAAATTCCAGCAATGAGATAAATGTATGGCCACATTAGATTGAGCATAATTATTGAATTTTGGCACAACTTCAGTGACCTCTGCCATAAAAGATTAGCCTACGTGGGATGATCATGGATTTGCAGTAACAGAAATAGATGAGACAAGCACGTGGGACACCAACCTTTGTTGTTTGGGGAAAAGTATGTGCTAAAACAAAAGGAGATACTTTTCATGTAAACCGCTGATAATAGTGTTTTGTCATTTCATTAATACAACAAATCTTGAACATTAAAAATTAATTACAATTTGTAATGCATTTGTAAGATGTTTCCCATAGAATTAACTGCAGTGCTTTGTTCTTTTATGAGATAACTGTCATATTTCCAAGCGGCTAACATGTAGCTATAAATTAAATACCAAGTAATTTTTAAATGTTGTGCTTTGATTTAAATACAATTATTATTGAATAAATGATTAATGTCCTCTGATTTTAAGTCTTTTTCATATTTGATTTGCACTTGTTGCATTCTTTTACTTAATATTGGTTTAATTTTCAAATTATCATAAAGCAAATATTGCTATTTGATATAGTTTTTAAACATGGTAGGGTTTATTTTATAAGCAAACTGACCTATTGTATATTTAAACAATGGTGATTTATGTCTAGCTATATATACTTTCAAAATCAAGATCAGCAAAAGGCCTTCTATTTCAGTGTCCAAAATTTTTCTAAAAAAACTGAGTTATCTCTTGTTTATGTGTTCAGGTATCTGCCTACTCCTCAGATATCTGGCTTGTGAGCCGTAGGCTGGAAAGTATAGTAGCAGGATCTAAGTTTATTCTTATTCTGTATTATTCTAAATAAACAAAGTTTTTGAGTTTCCCATTGAAAGTTAGTCTATGTGTGAAGCAGAATAGATGATTATATCAAATTTGATGATTTGGATAATTTAAAGCACTGAATATTCAGCATAACTTAGTGGTTATTGACATGCTTATATAGTTATTATAAATATTTTATTAATATTGGTTTTAAAGATATACTAGTTTATAGAAAATCTGGAATGCCATTATTTTACTTTAAAAACTATTAATATTTACCAAGTTCATAATTGCCTCCACTTTGCTATCATTGAAATGTTACATAATAGCTCTCTTTAAAAGTACCATGAGCCTTACTTTCCCTTTCTCCCATTAACATAAGAGATCAACATGTGTTGGGGAGGGCATGCTTTAAAATATTTCAAATTTTTTTTCTCCAGTGATGAACAGCTACTTTACTATTTTCTAAGATTCCTAAAGGAACAAATGCATTTCTTGAAAGTTTATATAAAAGTGAAGAATAGATGGGCTTGCTCTGGACTTCAGTGAAAAAACTAAAATAGAAAATAAGATTGAGATTAATGACATGGTGCATTTTTATAGCAACTAATTGCAACTTGCTATTCATACATAAACAACAGTCTGGAAAGATAGACAGCGGGTCCGAGAGCAGCCTTCATTTAATCTTCACTTAAGAACTGCTGAGAAAGTGGTGGCAAAAGATGGTTTGGGACCAGTCTGTATGGTCTATGGCAGTGGTGGGCAAACTCATTAGTCAACAGAGCCAAATATCAACAGTACAACGATTGAAATTTTTTTCGAGAGCCAAATTTTTTAAACTTAAACTTCTAACGCCACTTCTTCAAAATAGACTCGCCCAGGCTGTGGTATTTTGTGGAAGAGCCACACTCAAGGGGCCAAAGAGCCGCCTGTGGCTCGCAAGCCGCAGTTTGCCGACCACTGGATGGTGTTTTAGGCCCATGCTCTCATTTCCATATTTAAACCTTCAAGGCTTGCTTCCGAGTGCCATACCTAACCTCAGAAAATTTTACAGCTTGCAGCAGAACATACCCATTCTTGTTGCTCACTGGAGAGTATGAGATTGGAGTTTCTTTGGTGAGGAAGTATTCCCTGTTTAGTGATTTTTTTTTTAAATCACTCTTTGGGTAGGTCAGTTCAATCAGTTGGCCAAATTATTTTAATAACTAAGCTTACTCAGCCTTAGCAAGGATAATTAGTTTTCATTCTTCCCCAAATCTGGGCACTTCCCAGAAGAAAGTAGACAGTTGGGCATGAAAGGTTGAGTTGCTAAAAACTGTAGAACATGAATATTCTACTTGGATTCAAAATAGTATATATCAATATACATGTGTGTCCTAAATATTCAAACAATGATAGAATCAAATTGTCCTGAAATTAAACTTGTGGGATTAACTTTATCATCATTCTATTTGAGATGTTATCTGCAAAATACTTTTTAAAGGCATTTCTTTAAAAATTTTTTTATTATATTCCTCATGAGGCATAGTGATTTAGATGACAATTTTCTGCTAGTGGAGCAATTTTTGAAAAAAATATGTATATTTCCATTGCTGTTCTGTGGGATTTTTACCTGATCACATGTTCTATCCCTCTCCATTCCCAGAGTCCATTCATAAATATTCTCTAAAGACTCCTTTTTTTTTTTTTTTTTTTTTTTTTTTTTTTTGGTCAAAAGCCAATTTTAGATACATTTAAGTAGCTTGGCATTAAGTAGAAAAAAATTGATGCACATAACTTTCCTACTCAAGTGTCACTTAGCTATTTCTAAAACTTTTTCAATTCTCAGGAAATAAAACAATAAGGATATAGAAACAGAGGGTGACTTGTAATTTTGGCAGATGAAACAGAACAATAATTCATTCAGAATATTTATAGGATGATAACATTTTCTACTGACATATTTTGATGTCAACAAATTTAATTTGGAAATTGCTTTTGTTACTAGATGCTAATAATTGACTCTGGTAATCTGTAGTTCATAATGCCTGATGTAAGATAAAGACCTGATTTATTGAATGAATAAGTCTTGATAAAATAGAAGCTATTAGGCTTCCTCATATTTGGAATTTGTTTTCATTTACAATACCCAAATTATTAAATATGATGGTAATAGTATTTGCATATTTTTCAGAATTTTCCATGTCTACCTATGAAATTTCTTCTATTATCCTATCTAATAAAAGAGTAATATGCAAATTAACCATCACTTAACCACGCCCACCAGCCACACCCACCAGCCAATCAGGAGCAAATATGCAAATAAACCCAACCAAGATGGCTACAGCCACAGAGAGCAGGAGGGAGGCTTGGGTTTCCCTGGCAATGGAGGAAGCCAAGCTTTCCGCCTGCCCTTGCTGGCCTAGGCCTCCATTCAAGGTTACAAAGTTTCAATGATAGAAGATACATAAACCCAAACAGAAATGGCGGCAGCCACGGAGCTGGAAAGAGCAGGAGGCTAGGGTTGCCCTGGCGATGGAGGAAGCCAAGCTTTCCACACACCCTGGCCGGCCCAGGCCTCAGCTTAAGGCTACAACATTTCAATTATAGAAGATTCATAAATCCCAACAGAAATGGCTGCTGCCACGGAGCAAGCAGAAGGCTTGGTTCTGCTCCAGGCTACAAAGTTTCAATTATAGAAGATAAATAAACCCCAGATACCAGGGCTTCTGTTTGGGTCACCAGGGGGCGTGGCCGGCCTGCAAACCACCACAGGCCCCTTGCCCAGGCCTCCCCACGCCCCAAGGGAACCCTCACCTTGATCCGGGACAGCCTTCAGGGCAAACCAGCTGGCCCCCACCCGTGCACCAGGCCTCTATCCTATCTAATAAAAGAGCAATATGCAGATTGAGCATCACTCCAACACACAAGATGGCTGCCCCCATGTGGTCAAAGATGGCTGCCCCCATGTGGACACAAGATGGCCACCACAAGATGGCCAGCAAGGGAGGGCAGTTGGGATGGACCAGTCCTGCAAGGGAGGTTAGTTGGGGACGATCAAGCCTGCAGGGGAGGGCAGTTAGGGGTGACCAGGCCTGCAGGGGAGGGCAGTTAGGGGCAAACAGGCTGGCAGGGGAGCAGTTAGGCATCAATCAGGCTGGCAGGGGAGTGGTTAGGGGGTGATCAGGCTGGCAGGCAGAAGCAGAAGCAGTTAGGGAAAATCAGGAAGGCAGGCAGGTGAGCAGTTGGGAGCCAGCAGTCCTGGATTGTGAGAGGGATGTCTGCCTGCCCGTCGGACATCCCTCGAGGGGTCCCTGATTGGAGAGGGTGCAGGCTGTGCTGAGGGACACACCCCCACCCCCCATGCACGAATTTCATGCACCGGGCCTCTAGTCTATATATATAAAAGTCTGAGTGACCAGCCAACTGGCCAACTGTTTTACCATCTGACCGATAGCTATGATGCACACTGACCACCAGGGGCAGACACTCAACACAGGAGTGGAAACCACAGGCATGGAAACATGGAACAGACTGATGAATCTCAGAGGGAAGGGGGGAGGGGGGAGGGCAGGAAGAGATTAACCAAAGATCTTATGTGCATACTAGGGTCCCGGTGCACAAAATTTATGCACAGGGCGGGGGGTCCCTCAGCCTGACCTGCACTCTCTCCAATCTGGGAGCCCTAAGGGGACGTACTACTGACGGCTTAGGTCTGCTCTCCGTGGTTCTCTGCTCTCTGCGGACCTGCCTGCTTGACGCCACTGCAGGCCCCGGTGTCTGCTCTCTGTGAGGGCCCTGTGGGGGACTGCTTGCCCCTCGCTGCCATGGCCAGGAGCAAGCAGGGCCCTGATGTCAGCTTGCTCACTGCACGGGACTGCTTGCCCCTTGCTGCCACAGCCAGAGGCAAGCAGGGCCCTGTTGTCTGCTCGCTTGCTGCAGGGGATGTTCCTGCCCCACCCCCAGCTGCTTGCAAATGTGCCGGCTTGGAGCACCTGGATCCCAGGGATGTTCCCACCTCTCCCCTGGCTGCTCCACGCCTGCGCGCGTAGGCCCGGATTGGCAGGGAGTCATTCCAGGACCCCAGCTGCTCCAGGCCTACGTGCAGGCCTACAGGCTCAGAGCGGCCTAGGTCCCGAGGACACCTGTCCCCAGGATGCAGGCCGCTTGGCGCCAGCACACACGCATGTGGCCGCCCGCCCCCAGCCGCTCCGTGCCTACATATACAAATTAACCCATGCCATCTTTGTTGGGTTAATTTACATACTCACTCCTGATTGGCTGGTGGGCATTGCAGAGGTACGGTCAATTTGCATATTTCTCTTATTAGTGTAGACTAGAGGCCTGGTGCACACGGTTTCGTGCACTGGTGGGGTCTCTTGTCCTGGCCTGCTCCCTCTCACAATCTGGGACCCCTCGGGGGGTGTCATAGAGCCAGTTTCAGCCCAATCCCCACAGGCCAGGCCAAGGGATCCCACCGGTGCACGAATCTGTGCACCAGGCCTCTAGTCTTATATAAGTAAATAACTTATTAGTAATCAAATGTCTTACCGTTTTCATTTCCATCTTAAAGCCCACTCAAGATCAAAACTTACAGTAGTTAAATTGCTCAAAATTCTGGATTAATAGCGAGGTAAAATTATGTAACCCAAAATGAAATTATATCTAAAGCACAGGTGTTTATTAGCATTTGTGTGGTCAGATATACAAATTGCATTGCAGATAGAGCTTCTCCTTTCTCACTTGAGAAAAGTGCAATTAAATGTAATTTACAGATGTGCAAATGAACAGCTGTTTTCTTCCAACTTAATATTACAGAAATGAGCTAAATTATAATGGGTTTAAAAGTCACTACCTGTTAATGGTTTTTAAATTGGATTGAAAGCATCATCACTAGGTTTACTAGATAAAAGGGATTAATACTTATGAGTACCTGGGACAATTTTTATTTAGGTGACAGCAGGACCATTAAGGTATTGGAAATTACAACCACACCAAAATTTATAGCAGGTTTGTAAAAGTGTATTTTTAATTGTGTAGATACTCTATTCACTTGTATATGTATATACATGCATACAGGATGGTGTGTGCATGTGTTGTTCCTGTGTTTGTGTGTAAGAGATTTTCATGTTGTCTTTTCCTAATGATAAGGTAAATATTAAGTATAAGATATAGATACATTATTATATTGGTAAAAATAGGGAATACTGGTACACTGCTTTTGTGTATTGAGTTATAAGAAATTATCATGAACCTATACTTCTGGAAAATCAGCTTTTAAAAATAAATCCATGCATTTTACTTAGAGAAATTATATATTCAATAATGATAAGTTACAGTCATTAATATTTTTCCATTAGGTAAAGACCAGTTCTTGACCAAATTGTCTTGAATACACTTCTTTTCTTTGCAGCTAATAATAGCCAAGTTTTTAAAAAAAACTCCTTCAGAAAGGTGTGTTGATGGTTAAAGGAAGAAGTTGAAGATGATGGATTGCATTGGCCAGGGAATTTAAGAGCTTCTACCCTGTTTAAGCTCAGAGATTTATTATAATCAATCCATTAGTATCTCAACAAGAATTTGCTTTTCTAAGAGTATTACTAAAAAATTCCAAAAATTTGACCCTGGAAGTAATTAAAAAACTGACTCATTGGTTATGAGTATATTGATAGAACCCTTCATTTAGCCTACCTACAACATGTTTTCAAGGGATTGACTCCTTCCCTTGAGTGTTATACATGACCACTCATTGGCACAATGGTTCAGATCCTGTGAAGAGTGCTCCATATATCTCATCTCAATCCTTTAAATTACCATCAGAGGTGGTGATAATTATCCCCATTGTACATATGGAAGGCTCGGTGTGCTTAAGTAATTTTCCCAGAGTTCTAGAGCTAATTATGTTGATGTCATTAGCCCATGTTGTTATCTGTTGTGCTACATATTTAATAGTCTTGACCTTGAGAGTATGAGGAATGTTAAATATAACCCTCTAACTTAAATGCTCTTTTGTTTTAATAAGAACTGAAGAAACAGAGTACTAAAAATATTAAAATCAGCCACTGATGCATAGCAGTGAGAGATACAACTCTTTTATATAATAGGTACTTTTAATATTTGAAATGGGTACTTTTAATATAGCTCTAAGTTGAGCAATAGCCAGTGACTAATAAAACAGTTTTGGTCATAAGTTAGCAGTTTCCTCCAGAAAATAATGATAACATATGAACAATTGCATTTCTAATGTGATATTCTTTTGCACATTAGTGGCTTACAATATTAAGAGCTGTGGAATAACACATAGGGAAAATGTCAGTCGGGAAATTTCACTAGCTTTTTTGTGAACACATACATTTTTATAACCAAAAAGGTGCAAGAATTGGAGAAGCACAGTGATTTTTCGCTGTGGCCATGATAACCATTCAATGCTCCCAAACAGTGCTATGTTGTGGCATTCCACAGAAGCAAGTAACTCAGCGTCCTCCCCAAAGTGCTTCCCTGTTCAGAAATAGGTGCTTCACACTAGATGAGGGTGTCTCTTTACTTTAAAATTCACAATTTGACCCTAACCCATTTGGCTCAGTGGATAGAGCATCATCCTGCAGACTGAAGGGTCCCCGATTCAATTCCGGTCAAGGGCATGTACCTTGGTTGCGGGTACATCCCCAGTAGGGAGTGTGCAGGAGGCAGCTGAATTGATGTTTCTCTCTCACTGATGTTTCTAACTCTCTATCCTTCTCCCTCCCTTCCTCTTTGTAAAAAAATCAATAAAATATTTTTTTTTTAAATTCACAATTTGTTAAGAGCATATGCTTATGTAAGAAAAACTTGAAATATATTATAGACCAATTGTTGGTAACTTTTTTAAAATTTAGATTTTGAACATCTGTTGGTAGCACTAAGACTAAATAAATGAGGATCTAGGCATAAAAATACATTTTATAATTTTTATTTCAATTAAGTTGTATGTAATGCTGAATATTATGATTCAAAATATCTTAAACACTGAAAAATTTTGTTCAAAATCCTTTTTCAACACTCAGATATTTGATTCATTGGCTTTTAGAGTTATGATTATTGAATGTTATTTCTTTAAGTCCTATATTTATTCATAATAAAATGATGACTTAGGCCTTAGTGGCCTTTTTGCTCATGGTAGTAACACTAGTGCCTGGAGAGTTGGCTTTCAATACAGATTTTCCTTCCAATCTTGTATCCCTTTATCTGCATAATTTTTATGCATACAGCTGTGTGAACATTTTACATATGAGTGCATGCATGTAACCATATGCATGCACACATGTCATAATATCACGGATCAGAATATAGAAATTCCCAGCACCCCAGAGGACTGTCTCATACCCTACTGATATCTATCACCAACAATTGGGTTACCAGATTTTTATTTCATATAAGTAGGATCATACAACATGTATGCACTTTTGTCTTGCTTATGATACTCAACATTTTCTCCACGTGATTTCCCCAAGTTGCATATACCAGTAGGTTGTTCTTTTCTATTGCTATGTGGTATATGTGGTATGTCTTTCTATGAAGATAGCACAATTTATTTATTCATTCTATGTTCTTAGGTTGTTTCCAGGTTTCTTTTTTATATATTTTAAAAATGTAAATCTGGTGCCAAAAGGGATAGTAGAACAAAACAATATTAAATTATTTAAATATCACTAATCACCTCACCTGTTGACTTATTTGTGGAGTTGAGTGCATCCCCCAAGTGCTAATGAATGTATTTATTACATGGTGTATATTGATAGTCTTGGATTATTATCTGGGTATTACTTATACTTGCTAATAAGCAACTGCTTTAAATAAAATAAATACTGTTAATATGCTAAATAGTTTACAGTGCTCTGTCACATATACACATATTAATTCTGGAAGGAAGAGTACAGCACACTCTTCCTCCCCCAAAACTGAAATAACTAGTACCCTATAGCTAGTAAAGACTGAGCTATGACCCGTACTGGGATTTAGTTTCCACTTTAAATCTGTCTTTTATTACAACAAACTACATCACTAGAAAGAATGAAACCCCATATAAGAGTTCTTGGATGAAAAGTGGCTTAGTACCATTTTCTAGAATATGTTTTAAAGAAAACTGATCTTATTTATATTTATCACACTAGGAAATTCCCTTATAATCTGGACATGTATCAGTAATAAATAATAAGCAATTTGTTTTTAAAGGTTTCCTCGGGTTTATTGTTTGAAAACTTTATAGACCCTAAACACAGTAATACCCCTTCCTATTATTTTTTTGTGTTTGAATAACTAGTTCAAATTTGGTCAAGGTCAGTGATGCTTGTTATTATTTTTGACAGCTGTACAATGCCCGATAATGATTCCATTTCTGACACCAGCTGGCAATAAGGTTCCCTCTCAGATGAATTCATACATGGCCTGTTCACAATTCAAACATGTAATGGACACTACAAAATCCCACTGCTGTGCTTCTGCTTAATTAGATGTATTTGCATCTAACAGGAAGAGAAAGACAAGTTTCTACAATGCTTCACCCCCCTCCCCCATAATTTAATCCTAGAATTAAACACATTTTTAAAGATGTACAATGCCTGAAGGCCTCCAGGCATAAAAGAACTCATATGGACATTTGAAAAATACCAGTTTGTCATACTAGCATGCTGTATGTCTTTGGCTTTGTGAAAAATATGGTTGACATCCAAGTGCTGTCCTCTTTAACTCAGGATGCCACCTTGCAACAATTGGCCTTTACTTGACCTGTGAAAGTGGATGGAGTTATTCTGATCTCACTATGGAGAAGGTCAGGTTCACACTTGGATTTGAGAACAGCAAAAGGAATCATCTTAGAGGAAGAAGCTGATTTTAAAAAAGCAAATGTTTATTTATATTGAGTTCATCAGAAATAGGTAGAGGCCAGGAAGGAAACAAGGGCAGAATTACTTCAGGATATTTCTGAAGTGCCTCCATTTAGGTATCTTTGTCTAAATACGTTAACTTTACAGCCATTTCCTCATGAGGGATGCATTGAAATTTTCACTAGAAACATTTTTCTTTTTTACTTCTCTTGATGTAACACCTATTTTCTTGATGTAACATTTAAGCAGTTTTATCTTAAAGATTTCATAGTATTTAGTTATCTATTGGTCCTTATTTCTCTTTTTTTTGCAATTCTATTTATTTTCTTTAATAAAGCTGCTACTTATTGTGAAGTGATAAAATAAAAAAATTTCTAACCAATGATAACATGTTTTATTTTTTTTTTATATATTTTATTGATATTTTACAGAGAGGAAGGGAGAGGGATAGAGAGCTAGAAACATCGATGAGAGAGAAACATCGATCAGCTGCCTCCTGCACACCTCCCACTGGGGATGTGCCCGCAACCAAGGTACATGCCCTTGACCGGAATCGAACCCGGGACCCTTCAGTCCGCAGGCCGACGCTCTATCCACTGAGCCAAACCGGTTTCGGCGATAACATGTTTTAAATGCACACAATGTACTGTCTATAATAGCAGTTTCTCTGTAATCATAGTTATAAGAATAATTTATCAATAAGTTTTCTTTTGAAGGCAGGGGATATATCTATTAATTCCTTAATTTTTCCTTGTCTTGTTTAGAATAGATGTTAGCTTATACAAAACTAAATGACAGTTCTGGCCAATATGAGCCACAATGGCTCCCAACCCCACTAAGAAAATTGCCATATGTGGAAGTTCTTCTGCCCTGTCAGAACTATTTTTCCTTACTCATTGTAGGCCTTAGTGACCCCTGATAGAAAATTATAGTCTGTCCTGATGCATGACTAATTTGTCATTTGATTTTTATTAAAACATTAAATAAAATTCAAGCCATAAGAGATTAAAGGGATATAGCTTATACCAGTGGTCGGCAAACTCATTAGTCAACAGAGCCAAATATCAACAGTATAACGATTGAAATTTCTTTTGAGAGCCAAATTCTTTAAACTTAAACTTCTTCTAACGCCACTTCTTCAAAATAGACTCACCCAGACTGTGGTATTTTGTGGAAGAGCCACACTCAAGGGGCCAAAGAGCCGCATGTGGCTCGCGAGCCGCAGTTTGCTGACCACGGGCTTATACCATTCTCTATTGTTTTGATTACAAAATAGTATTTTAAAAATGTTTCAAAATTAGCTGATATACCTTTCTCTTTTTTAAAATAGATTCTTACTAGAGGCACAGTGCACAAAATTCATGCACGGAGGAGGGGGTGTCCCTCAGCCCGTCCTGCATTCTCGCTAGTCCGGTCCGGGACCCCTTGGGGGATGTCCGACCGCCAGTTTAGGCCCGATCTCTGTGGGCCTAAACAGGCAGTCAGATATCCCTCTTGCAATCTGGGACCACTGACTCCTAACCACTCACCTGCCTGCCTGCCTGATCACCCCTAACCCCTCTGCCTGCCTGCCTGATCACCCTTAACTGCCCTCCCCTGCTGGCCTCATCGCCCCTAATTGCCCTCCCCTGCCAGCCTGATCACCCCTAACTGCCTTTGCCTCAGCCCCCGCCACCTTCCGGTTTTGTCCAGAAGGAAGGCAGGACGACCAGAAGATGTCCGGTTTACCCGGTCTAATTAGCATATTACCCTTTTATTAGTATAGGTTGATTTCAGAGAGGAACAGAGAGCCTAGATAGAATCATCAATGATGAGAGAGAATCATCGATAGCTGCCTCCTGCATGCCACCCACTGAGGATGGAGCCTGCAGTCTCAGTATGTGCCCCTGACGTAGAATGAAACCTTGACTTCCTGGTTCATAGGTTGATGCTCAACCACTGAGCCATGCTGGTGGAGCCTAACTAATATACTGTTCATCCTATGTTATTCTTCCAGTATCTGATGAATGTTAGCTATTAGGTAAGTGATTCAAGAAAGGAAAAGATGCAGAAAGGTGATGGTTTATCTATAAACCTACCTATAGTAATACCTACCTTCTTTCTGGAATAATAAAATTCAGTCTTCAATTAGTCAGCTAACTACCTTTCATTAATGAATTCACATTTTATACCTTTATTAAAAGCACATTTGTGAATATTTCTGTCCTAATGAAGATTAGGTTAACCAACTGGGAGGGTGTTTGTTTGTTTAGTGTGAGTTTATTTTGTGTCTTATTTAAATGAAAAAAAAATCACATTCAAATCAGCAAAAATCTCTTGGAACAACTTTTTATGAGAAAGACACTTAAATACCACATGAGCCTGTTCTAAAGGTAACTGAATTCAGTATAACCACTAATTGATATTCTGTGTGAAAGCTACCCTCAGAATACATCTGGTACGTATTCCTATTTCTGTTGTAGAATAGGAACTGACATAATAATAGATGCTCAACAAATATATGTTGAATGAATAAATGAATTAATGATCCCAATAAGATAAATATTTATAGCACTAACCAGGTTTTTCCCTTCTCAACATGGCTCATTTTCTTAAATACTAAAAGACACTTTGGCATTCTTATCTTTCAAAGATTTAGTTATTTTGGAAAGGAATAGCATTTAGTTAAAACTGAAGTATTTGGAGAAATCACTTTGACTCTAATTTTGTAATATTACCAGCCAAAGAAATTGACAATTTCTGAAGATCTATGTGTGTGGGAACTTGTAATGACTATGTCTATATCTAGTCCAGGAAAGAATGGGGACTGTCACCAAGGATTTAATAATTTAGTGTATACTGCAATTTAAAAACCAATTAGTAACATATAAAAAACCATACTCAGCCTACTTTAGCCTCCTTGTATCAGATCATAGTTAAAGCAAGTTATTTTGTTTTTCAAAGGTAATTTTGTAGGAATAAATGTAGTTATTTCTTGGAGAAATTTTGGACATTGTACATGCAAATTATATATTCCTAAAAAAAGGAGAAGTTGTATTTTTGTCATTTATAAAGTTGAATGAATATATATGTGAATCTTTTTATATTCAATTACTAAAGGCCCAGTGCAAGAAATTCATGCACAGGTAAGGTCCCTAGTGGCTGCTGGCTGCCAGCTGCTGGCTGGGACCTCCCTTCCCCTGCTGCCATGTTCTGCACCGCCCCCTGGTGGTCAGTGCACATATAACTCCCAGTCCTTTGAACTCCCACCTGTGGGGACAATTTGCATTATCGCCTTTTATTATATAGGTTTAAGAAATGTAGTTTAAATAAGATGCATACAACAATATGATAATTCATAATGACTGGTATATCACCTATGTTGCAACACCTTTTAATTAGTGTGGTAAATTGAGCAAATCTCAATCCCTAGAAGTATTTTTTCTCTTGACTTAATAACTTCTAAATCCTTCAGTTCATAAGTATCATGCTTTCTATTCATGGATGCTGCCTGTGGCTCTCCATATGCCAACTTATCACCAGGAAATTTCTTAGCTAATCATCAGGAAGATTTAATCAAAATCAATTAGTTCATTTACTAACAAATATACACTTTTGGGTAGGGGAGAAGCCGACTGTATACTAATTGAATTATTTCACTTATATTACTAATGCAGATTTAAAATCCATGACCTTTCCACTCTCCAAAAAAAGAAATAAATTGACTATAGTTAGAGCAAACAGATGTTAAAAACGAAAATCTTTTAAAAAATAATATTAGCAGCTAGTGCTCCTATACCTTTCTAAGACTGTACTGGGCTTCTCCTCCATTATTAGAGTGTTGTTGAAAGAATAGGTAGAGTCAGATTGTCCTAATTCAAATCCCACCTCTGCCACTTACTAGTTATCAAATTTTGGAATAATTACTTTCCTTACCTTACTTTTTTCATCAGTAAATTGGTGGTAATAACAGGACTGATTTAATAATAGTTGTTAAATTAAAAAGTTAGTAACACCTCTTCAAATTAAATGAAGATGCATTGAACTTAATCTGGACATGGGAATGAATGTGAATAAAACGGCAAAGGAAGCATTTTTTTTTTGAGGATGTTACTCTTTGTTAATTTAAAGTCATTGGAACACGCATCCAAGTTTCCAATGTCTTGCAATAATGGAGGTCAAAACAGAACAAAGTGGCAAGTTTCTAAGAATATTTGAAAATAGAGAATGTGTTCTGCTTCATTTTTTTAATCAGCATTAACTGGAGGTTATGCCAGTATTATCTTTCATTTATATTTTCTTTTGAAACATTTCTTCAAGGAACCATACGCACATTCATTAAACCAGGGTAAAACTTCAAAGGATGTACTTCACTTTTCATGCTATAAGTTCATATAAGAAAAAGCAATCAATTTAAAATCCATGTTTCATATATTTCCAGCTTTTCAGTTGGGAGATGATGAAATAAACAATCTCAACTCTCCCATTTCTTTCTGGCATCAATGATGGCTTTCTCTTGGTTTTCTTCTCTGAAGTAAGTGGTTATTTTGATTACCATCAAAAGGCTGAATGGTGTTCACAATTATCTTATTTCTCCTTGTGATGCTAATTCTATTGTTTAGTAAATTAAGGGAAAAGAACACCAGATGAAACCTGGTATGATTTTTAAAGTTTGGAGAGGAAATCAGCATTTAGCTTAATTATTGTCTTTTATGTACAGGTCTGAATATTTACATTTCAAATAACACTTGAGCTTAATTCAGATGTTTAGACATGAGTTCCAAGTGAAGGTAACAGATTTTTTTATTAAGATATATTAGTGTCAGTGTATCTTGCCCTGCTTAAAAATACTTATGTTTTGATCTATTTAATTTTTTCAAAAATTGATAAGTTTCCAGTGTGGAAAATCTTATTGTTTCTAACATAATTTCTTTACACCAGGTCCAGCATGCCCATTTAAAGAGCAGAAAAGATGTTCTTTAGATGAGGAGATATAATGAGGAGCACCTTAGTTTATCTATGCTCATCTAAATCTCCAAACTTTTTTCCATTGTGGGATCTCTTGCATTGCAGATACTCAAAACATTAATTAGTCTATTCTCTGTTTTCACAAAAATATTAGCCCGATGGTGTGATATTATTTTCTTTTTGCATTCAAGATCTAACTGGAAACATAAATCAGAAACAAATTAACTGAAAGGAAAGTTTAAAGAAAAAGAAAAATAATGGATGCTTTGGGAAAGGAAATGATTTGGTGGTGGAGTGGTAGTTTAGATTAATGCAGCCAGGTTTCAGAAACTAGAGGTTTGAAGTACTAGTACAACAAAGGATGCCCAGAATTCTTGAGGGCAGTAAAACTAACAAACATATAGCTGAGGGCCTTGCACTGAGTCTGAGTGTTGCTTGATTTTTAAAATAAATGGATGATGTAATATAGTCTTCTTTTGATCCAGCGGTTTCTCAGAACATCTGTATGCTATCTTTCCATCAAATGCAATAAGGAATCAAAATAATCTGTCACTACCTACTGCCACTTCATTCTTATAACAGCTCTCTAACTATGTCTCATCAGGAAATTAAAGTTCTGTTCACACAGGTTTAAGGTTATTCACAAGAAAGACTTCCACTGTGCTAGTTCATCCTGTGTGTTGAAGCAGTTTTCCAACTGATCTTTAAATTTTTATCCCCTCAATTGGGTTATGTACTCTTTCCTTCTTGCCTGAACTTTCTTTCAAACATTAAGATTAGAGCCTGGCCGGCATGGCTCAGTGGTTGAGCATCACCTAGGAGGAACTCGGTATCCACTGAGCCAAACCAGCTAGGGAGGGCCTTTGGCTTCTTGTTGCCTGAAAGGTTAAGGCTTCTCTTATGGGATAAATCTGGGGTTTGTGGTTTGTGTTGTAGTTGTTTGTTTTGGGGTTTTGTTTTGTTTTGTTTTGTTTTGTTTTGTTTTTGATAAACTGTGGTATAATGGAAAAAGAGCAAGCAAGCAAGAAAGAGAGCAATAGCAATGATAAGGAGGAGAGCAGTTAGATAATCGACGCGTTCTTCAGCCCTTTCCGTTGGAGCTGAGTGCTGAAGGCCTTGGCCACTGTCTTTAGCATATGATTCAGTTGGCACAAAACTCTCACTAGTTTTTCCTGGTTCTGTATATTTGCACATGCCGTTCTACATCATGAAAAATTATTCCCCTCTTTTCTACTGAAAAATGTCTGCTGGGTCTCCCGTACTCTGACAGGTCCTTTGAGAAATCTCCCCTTACTCCCCAAGGCTCAGTTGATTGTTCCTCTCTGGAATGGTGCATATCTCTATCACAATGCCTTTCACATTGACTTACAAATATTCATTTACATACATGTCTGCTCTCAGGCTAAAGTGTCAGCTCCTTACAGTGGGGACTATTTCTTATTCATTTCTGTATTCCCACCACCTTCTATTATGCCTTTCAGAGTTGGCATTCTCTGAAAGGCTGGTTGATAGTTTCTAAGCTTTAATCCAGTCTTTTTGAACAATAATATATTTAATATAAAATGATATATGAGCCCAAAAGGTAGTTTATCCTCTTTGTTGTCTTGTTTCCCCCAAAAAGTAAATAGTAAAGAAAAAAAGGAACACCAAATTTAGGAATAAAACAAGATTTGTTTGAAATTATTAATTTTAATAACTTGAATAAAATATCCAGAATAATATGAATATAATTTTTAAAGTTGTAACAGTATACATAATTTTTCCACACCGTTTCTCAGTTTTTCCTAGACAATAGAATTTTAAAGTAGAAAAACCATTAGTGTGGTTTTAGATTAATAACATAACTAGGTTCATTTGTTACTTTTATAAGTAACCTCATAGCTGGGTTATTTTAATTTTTTAATTATTTTTAATTTTTATTTTTATTCATTTTGGGGGGATTGTGAAAATCTTTATCATTCTAATAGGGGAAACTATTTTTTAAAAAGGTGCCCTAGCCAGATTGGCTCAGTGGGTAGAGCTTTGGCCTGCAGACCAAAGGGTCCTGGGTTCAATTCCAGTCGAGGGCACCAGGCCCTGGTCAGGGCTCGTGCAGGAGGCAACCGATCGATGTGTTTTCTCTCACATCAATGTTTCTCTTTCCCTCTCTCTTCCACTCTCCCTAAAAATCAATGGAAAAAATATCCTTGAGTGAGGATTAACAAAAAACAAACAAAAAAGTTATTGCTCCTTCTACATCTTTAATGCCAGATTCATATTTCCCCCTCATCTTCTCTTTTCTCTCCCAGCCCCTGTATGTAGCCACTTTCATTAACTTCTGGTTTACCCTTTCTGTGTTTTTTTTTCACTAATGAGCAGATGCATTTTTACTTCCTCATATCCCCTTGTTTTTCACAAGAAAGATAACTAGATACTCTTACAGTTCGCCTTCTTCATTTAACAAAATTTCCTGGGAAACACCCAACTCAATCTTCATAGAGAAATTCCTTATTCTTTTCTCACAGCTGTATTTAGTAATACTCTGTTGTGTTGCTATAAGACTAAGGCTGGGCCATAACCGGTTTGGCTCAGTGGATAGAGCATCGGCCTGCGGACTGAAGGGTCCCAGGTTTGATTCTGGTCAAGGGCATGTACCTTGGTTGCAGTCACATCCCCAGTGGGGGGTATGCAGGAGGCAGCTGATCGGTGTTTCTCTCTCATCGATGTTTCTACCTCTCTATCCCTCTCTCTTCCTCTCTGTAAAAAACCAATAAAATATGTTAAAAAAAAAAAAAAGACTAAGGCTGGGGTTAGGGTTAAAGTTAAGTGTAGAATTATGGTTGAATTTAGGCATTTGAGCTAAGGGTAGAACTAGGAATAGCTTAGATTTAGGTTAGCATTTGGGTAGGGTGAGGGCTAGGACTAGCATTATGTTTAGGATTAGGGTACGGTTTAGTGTTATGATGTATCAATAGCTTTCCTATTATGTACATTAAGTTATTTCCAATATTTTACAACTATAATCACTACTGTAATGGATAACCATGTGCATATGTATTTTTTAGTTGTTCAGGATATTTTTTGTTTTGTTTGGCTTTAAATTAATCTTTATGGTTGAAAGTATTACAGATGTCCCCTTTGTTTTTGTTCTTTCCCATTGACCCCTCCCCTCTGCCCCGTATCCACCCCTCCCAAGCCTTCACCACACCACTGTCTGTGTCCATGGGCTATGCATATATTCATATAAATTCCCTGGTTAATCTCTCTTCCCCACCCTCCCATCCCTGCCTTCCCTCTGAAATTCATCAGTCTGTTCCCTGATTCTATATATCTGGATCTATTTTGTTCATCAGTTTATTTTGTTCATTAGATTCCACATATGAGTGAGATCATGTGATACTTATCTTTCTATGACTGGATTATTTCGCTTAGCATAATGCTCAAGGTACTATCAGGGTGGAGTTCTAGAAGTTGGATTGCTGAATTTATAGGTAATTGAATATGTAGTTTTAGTAGGCATTGCCCAAATTATTTCCAGAAGGGTTGAACCAATCTTTATTCCTACCAGTAGTAAATGGGAGGACCTATTTCCCCATAGCCCCATAAACAAAATATGATATTAATTTTTGCCAGTGTGAAAGTTAAATGGCTTCTCAGTGTTTTAATTTGCATTTTACTGATTATGATGGGATTAGAATATTTTCATATAGTTGGAGAGTTACTTCTATATTTTTTGTGAAAATTGTCAGTGCAAATATTTTTCAAACCTTTGTTTTAGGAGTGTTTTTGTTGTTGTTGTTTTGTTTTTTTCCCCTCAGTCTTTAAGAGTTGTTGATGTATTGTGGCTATTAGTCCTTTTTGGTATATGTTGTGAATATTTTCTCCTAGTTTTTCAGTAGTTTTTCTCCCATTTTTTCAGTAGTCCCCTGCAGAGTTTTAGATGTTTTAAAATGTACTCAAGTATATCAATCTTCTCTTTTATTGCTTTTGGATTTGGATTCATATTTAGAAAGCCTTTTTTCTAATACACAAAGAGGTATTCATGCATCCTTCTAGGTACTTATGTGGTTTCATTTTAACATTTAGAACCTGAATTCATTTGGAGTTTATTTTGTTGAATACGATAAAATATGCACCCATTTTTATTTTTTTTCAAATGGCTACCTAGGTTTTCCAGCACCATTTATTAAGAGGCAATCTTTACTGCAATTATTTCAGATGATACTTTTAACATGTGCTGAATTTCAGACTGTTTTGGACAAGTACTACATTTTCTGGATTACTTGTATACTTATGTGACAGTATTACACATTTTAACTATAGAGGCTTTATGGTATATTTTAATGTCTGATAGAGCTAGCCTTTCTTGTAGATTATCTTTTTTAGTGTTTTTCTGGCTATTCTTTTATGTTTTGTTTTAAAGTGAACTTTAGTATCAAAATGTCTAACCCCATAAAATAGCTTGCTGGTATTTTTATTGGGATTTCCTTAGATTTACAAATTAACTTAGGGAGAGCCCACATCTTTATAATGTTCAGTTGTCTTAGTCAAGAATATAACATGTTTCTTTTTATTCAAGTCTTCTTTTATGACTTGGAGCATTTTTAAATATTTTAAATGTCCTATTTTTCTCATTTAATTAATTCATAAGTATTTAATCTTCTTTATTGTAATTGTTAATGGGTTTTCTGTATCATTGTCTTAATTTATTGGTATATTAAGGCTCTTTGTTTTTTCATCTTAATGTTACATAAGGCTACTTGCCGAATTATTTATTTGTTTGAGTTAGCTTTATTATTGACTCTTTCAGGTTTTTTTCTGATATACTATCATATCATCTGAAAAGAGATAGTATCACTTCTTCTTTTGCTGTTCTTATACCACTAATTAATTGTATTGGCTAATATCTCAAGTACATTGTTAAATATAGTATAAATAGTGGGCATGTTTATCTTTCCCCAATTTTAGTGGAGATGCTTCTAATGTTTTATCATTAAATAAGATATTTGATATTGGCTTCTGACTGTATGTGTATATACATATATACACACATATACATATGTGTGTGTGTATATAAACTATAGAGAAATTATAATTTTCGGCCTAAGATCTATGATAGTATGATAGTAATATATTTCTAAATATTGAAGTGATTTCCCATTCCTGGAATAAAGCCCATTTGGTTATGTCCCATTGTTTTCTTACCATGATATTGGATTCTGTTTGTTACTATTTTGTTTAGGGATCTTGAATTAATTATGAGTGATATTCATCTTTTGTTCTTTTTCTTTGTATTATGTTAGATGTCATTGTTATGCTTATTTCATAAAAGCCATTATGAATTTTTGTATCCTTTTCAATGTACTATAATAATTTCTAGAGTCTTTACACTATATGATCATTGAAAATAGGTAAACGTCCCCTATGAAATCATAAGGGCCTGTTGCTCTTTGTGGTCTGTCTTAAGATTTACAATTCACATGGAGTCAATTTCGTAATATCTACCTCCCCAGAAAAACTATCTAGTTCTTCAAAGTTATTTTAACAGAGCACTTCAAAACAGATCTATCTGTGTGTGTCTATGTGTGCATGCGTGTGACTATACTATCTCATGTGTTTGCATGATCAGTTAGCTAGTGCTTTTCCTTTCATTAATTTTCTCCAAAACAAGATTTTAATTTATTAATTAGATCTATTGTTTTTTTTATTATTTTATTATCTGAAAAATTCCTTCTTTTATTTCTATTATTTCCATCCTTGTTTTGTAAATACATATAATTTCTTATTTTATTGCCTTATAATTAGGAAGTATTGTATCTCATGTTTTTACTTATGAAAGTTACTAATATTTTCTTTGCAATTTAATATGGAATCAATTTTTGTGGGCATATTGTGAGTGCCTGAGAAGCATGTGTATTCTCTATTCTTAGGGGATAGAGTTCAATATATGTCCATAAGATCTACCCTGTTGGTTATGTTGGTTGCATCACCTATCTCCTTTCTTACTTTTTATCTACTTGTTCTGACTTGTACTGAGAATGGCATATTGAAGCCTTGTAGTATTAATTTTTTCTCTTCTTGCATCTCTTGTAGATTTTGCTTCATAGATGCACGATGTCATTTCATTAGACCTTTTCTATCTCCATAAATGATTTATAAATATTTCTCATTTAAAGAATAGCAGAATAGCCCTGGCTGGTTTGGCTCAGTGGATAGAGCGTCGACCTGCAGACTGAAGGGTCCCGGGTTCGATTCCGGTCAAGGGCATGTACCTTGGTTGCAGACACATCCCCAGTGGGGGGTGTGCAGGAGGCAGCTAATCGATGTTACTCTCTCATTGATGTTTCTGACTCTCTGTCCCTCTCCCTCTCTGTAAAAAATCAAAATATATTTAACAACAACAACAACAAAAAAGAATAGCAGAATGCATTGGAGTTAACTTCCTGCTGTACATAAAAATAAGGTTCTATGGATTCTCCAAAATAAAATTCCCTGGAGAGATTTCAAAACAGATCTATCCTACCTCAAAATAATTTCTATACAATTTTTTATACCAGGCAATACTATGATAATTGTTTGTGTATATTGTTATGAAACACTTTGTTTTAAAACTAGATTACTATTTTAATGTTGAACGTTGAATACTTTAACCCATTAAAATACTGACTTTTCATAACATTTAGCTCATTGCATCATCTTAAGAGCTTATATTACAAATGCATAGGCTCTCCCATCTGGATGTGGCCTGAAACTCAGAAGCAGAAAATCTGAAACTTCAATGGAAACCATTGCTGTAGTCCACTGATTTTGCAAGTATTCCTCTTAAGCAAGTTTTTATTCCTCACCCAATCACTTTACTATTCAGATTCATTCAAACCTATTATGCTACTCTGCTGATAAATGTTCCCCTTCTGTACCTCTTGAATTTTGACTTGATTATGATATATATTCAACAATTTAAAACATACTTAGATTGAAAATAGGCAATATTATAGCTTTATTCTGAATAAAATATAATTATTTCCTTAAGTACATCACCTTATCATCCCAGACAAAATAAGTCAGATGAGCTCTACTAACATCTTAACTAACACCTATAAATAAAACTTAATGATGTGATTACTTAACAAATTCATCATCATCATCATCATCATCATCAAACTTTGTATACCATAGGTATCTTAGCACTGACTAAAGACTATGAGTGATAAAGTACAAAGAATAAACATGAACAGAGATTATTTGAAAATCATGCAATAAAATTATAACCATTTAACTCATTCAAACAACAGAAATATTAGTTTGAAGCCCAGCCTTATTCAATTGGGATTTCTGTAGACTCCAGAACTAACATCACCTCATGTCAGGTAGGGCGATATTCCAGAAAGTCTTTGTTCTCAGGTTTTCATTGTTTTGCTAAAGCCTCAGGCACAGTTTCAACTGAGCCTGGGTTACAAAATTGTTAGACTGAAGTCTCATTCCAAGTGACAAATGAAAGCATTCCATCCCTGTAATTCTCCACAAAATACAAAGGAAAATAACAGGTAATATTACTGTCTGTATTGCATTTGTCTGGTAGTTTCTCTGGGAAGCTGGTAGGTGAATTATTTATCATTTCCTTTGGTTGCAAAATAGATGCAGTGGTAAGGTTGATACTGTGTGTTTGCACATTGCACACTGACAGTAATTTTCACAAAATAATTCTGGTATAACTCTGGCAGATGCCTGAAAATGGTGGCCTTATTTTCTCAGTGGTGACATAGAGACAGGGAGTTAGGGAATGCTCTGCCTCAGGCTATCAGTGTGAATCCCTGAGATGACTAAAGGCTGGGGTAGAAGTTCAAATCTGTCTTCATTTGCCAGGCAAAGATGTCTCTAAAAAAAGTAATTTTCAATTTAGATATAAATGTCACCTTTGATTTCCCTTCATAATGTGTATAAACATAGAGCCTCCTTTGTCCTTATTTCAGAGTTCCTCACCTCATGCTATTGGAGGTGAAGCAAAAGTCAGGAGAATTACACTCATTTGAAAAATGACCAAATTATTATTGCCCTGGAGCAGGGCACAGTGGGAGTTTATCAGTGAGTCATTTTGTGGCCTTTGATAATGTTTCTATCTCCTGAATCCATCCTCTGCTAATATTCCTATAATTTCCAAAGCAACTCTATGGAAGAATTATCAGCACAGTTGTTCTTCTCCAACAGAAATAGCTTAGTTCACAAAAGGTAAAGCAAATTTTGTTTGTTTTTATCCCAATTCAGAAGATAAAAGTATGAAAGCCATATATAACAGATGTTACTATTACTGTAGACAAAGGAAAAACTCAAAGTATTTCCATTTTTGAAATAAAATGAAAAGTCCAACCACTATTTTATTCCCGTTCTTTATTATAAATAAGACTGAAGAAGAATCAATAAAATTGTTTCATTTATGGAGTAATTATGCATCTTCATAAATATTTAAATAAAAATTAAAATACAGATGTTTTGCTATTCAACAGATGCCTTACAGTGACATATGCAAACCAAAAAGTTGCATTTATTTCAGAGTTTTGAATGTGTCAAAAATGCCCTCGTATATTATTCAAGAGTTACAACTGGTAAATAATTCATTGCACAAATACTGATTTGAGATAATGTCATTGTCATCAGATCCTGCTTCTAAGAAAGAAGATACAATAGTTATAATAATATTATACATATGTTTAACAGTATTTAGGGAGCAATTATTTAGAACAGTATACTTGGTGCAAAGACCCATGAGACAGTAACTTTTCTACCCCATCAGTTCTTTTTGAAACAAACAGGGTGGGCAGGAAGATATTAAATACGCTTTTATGCAACTTGAAACTAAAATTTGTCATGCAATAATTATTTCTGAAACATGAGTTCAGTTAATAGATGTTCCATGTTTATAATAAACAGTGACTATTGGAGAGATAGTTTCTGGGATTATTATTTTACCAGAAGGGGAAAGTAAAATTCTTGATCTACTGTGATCACACTTAAGTTGTGTGATTGTATTAATAAAGCTAGAAATAGTAATGTAGCAGTTATGCATTTAGTACATATTTACTTTGAACAAGACATATTGATATATACACTTCACATTAACCTGACAGTTAAAAAATCATAGATAGTATTTGGCATTTTACATGCACAGGAGCCAGTCTCTGAAAAATTAGGTAACTTATCCAAGGTTAATCCTCTACATAACTTATATTCTTTTCTACAAATGCCTTCTCCCCTTGGTTAAGCTAAACCTTTGAAAAAGTGCCTTAATCATGCAATGTAATCATGATATAATGAGAAAATAGGGCCAACTATTTGGGATTCTTTGGGTAATAGCAAGGAAATTATACTTTCTTACAGGATATCATTTGGCCCTGGTATAATGGTCCAGTGTAATTGTCAGCCACTTTGTAATGGGCTTTCATTGTATCTGGTTTTCTACTTTCCTGCAATAAATAGGATTGTGCATTTAATGAGAATCACAGCTATAAATGTGGTATTATGAATGATGTCATATGCAGCACATGAGACAATTATCTAATGAACAGTGTCTATGGGCATTCTATATTGCTTTTTATTTACATGTTTTACAAGAAAAACTCTTTGGTAACCTATGAGGTGGTGATGGAGGAATTATACAGTATTTTTTATGGAAAAATTATAAAATATTCACACTATGTAAAACCTAAAATGATGACAATATACAAATGAGTAGAGATGACACCTACTCTACATTTCCATACACACGACTGTTCTCTCCAATGTTATCTTTTTGTCTGATTGATCTACAGGTAAGTCTGAACATTTAGTGAGTTAAGTAAATGTTAATGTGGTTCCTTGTTTCTAATTTTTATTTTAACTCAAGTTATTCTGAACAAATTATGATTTTAAAAACCTTCTCTCAAAACTTTAATTTTAAAACAACTTTAAGAAACATTTATATATCCCAAATTTATTGAGTACCAATTCTGGGCCAGATACCTTATTTGAAACTTGAGGACAGAAATAAATGATTTAGTCTATTAGTTGAAATATGCAGGTTAATAAATGATTATCCAGGGTTTTTTTTAATGAACTTCATGATCTCCATATTAGTCTATGAATTAGTCTCAGGGAGTCCTGAAATTCTAAAATTATATGTAAATCTCTGTGGGTCTATAGATATGAACATTTTGCTATGGAAGCTGTTCATGGATTTCATCATATTCTCCAAAGATTGACAATGTAACAAAGTTAGTAATTAGTAGTCCTCTTCTTACTTAGCAATAGAAATAAACTAGTTTTAATGGTACATTCTTTAATATGTAAAGAACTTGGGGTTAAAAGTACTGTGACTTGCCCTAGTAGCTCAATCAGGTAGAACATCAGGTAGAACATTACTTTAATATGCCCAGGTTGCAGGTTTGATCCCTGGTCAGGGCACATACAAGAATTAACCAATAATTGCATAAATAAATGGAGCAACAACTCTCTCTCTCTCTCTCTCTCTCTCTCTCTCTCTCTCTCTCTCTCTTTCATTTATAAATAAAATTTAAAATAAAAGTGCCGTGACTTGCCTAATGTCAACTAACTTTATAATAATAATAAGTTGTCTTTTGGCATTGGCCAGAGTTGCTTCCCACCATATATTTATCTCATTGATATTATCTTAGTCTTTGTTCATACTCTAAGATGTTGGCTAGCTATTTAACCTGAAGCATTTTTCCTACATTCTCTTCATCTGTTAAGTGGAAATAAAGGCTTTCATATGCCTCCATGTTTAATAGGGAAAAATTCCAACCCAGCATTAGACATCCAAACTCTAATTCGGTTTTTATTTCTGCTCAGTTTTTTGTTGTTGTTTACATATATATTGATTTCAGAGAGGAAGGGAAAGAGGGAGATAAAAACATCATGATGAGAGAGGATATTGTTTGGCTGCCTCCTGCACATCCCCCACTGGGGCTTGAGCCTGTAACCCCGGGCATGTACCATGACTGGGAATTGAACCATGACCTCCTAGTTCATAGGTCAATGCCCAACCATTGAACACACTGGCCAGGCTCTGCTCAGTTTTTTTTTTTTTTAAATATATTTTATTGATTTTTTACAGAGAGGAAGTGAGAGGGATAGAGAGTTAGAAACATCGATGAGAGAGAAACATCGATCAGCTGCCTCCTGCACACCCCCTACTGGGGATGTGCCTGCAACCAAGGTACATGCCCTTGACGGGAATCGAACCTGGGACCCTTGAGTCCCCTGGCTGACGCTCTATCCATTGAGCCAAACTGGTCAGGGCTGCTCAGTTTTTTTAAAGAAGCAAATGACAACCAGAATTTAAATTTTCAGTTTCCTGTGGGAGACCTAATCTCAGAACATTCTTCATCTAAGTCACCATATCTTTGCTGTCTAATGATCTTTAATAATCATAAGTATAAGTTACAAAATAGAGATTCCATTGCATTTCCTCTGTTCTCTGCCATCTAGGACAAAGGCATAAACAAACAGAAATTTAGGTATTTCGACAAGCTTGGGCAAGATGTTCTCGTTAGGCCTGTGAACCAGATAAGGCAGTCGATCTGAGGAGGCCCATCTCCATGCATTCTAGTACAAATCATAAACGGTTTGGTTGGCTTTTTTTCTTGTTTGTTTCCTTAACATTCAGGTTTGGTTGCTCGGTCAGGAAAATGGAGTTTTTCGTTTATCGGTTTAAATGATAGCAACTTAGTGCTTTCTTATATGACCTCAGAAATTGTCACTTATCAATGCATGTATATACACCTCTATGAAGAATGGTTAGCTTATTTATAATCTTTATATGAGAACTGTATTAAAGAGTGTATTTATTTTTAATTGAAAATTGGAAGGCACGAACTTTCCCAAAAAGATAATGTGCCTTTCCTATTTTATTATGAAGAGTAAAGTTCATGTTACATTTCACATATCTGTCTAACATTTTACTGCTGTAAGGCTAAAAAATAGTAGGAAATTAAGTCAGTGTTAGCCTTTATAAAAGGCATTTTTACTCTGACACACCACTGGGTGGAGTACATTGCTAGCCCAGAATCTAATATTACTGTATTCAAAGGTGTTTCTGTGCCAGAAGAGAGAAACTCCTAATCAATTTTGAGGTAGTGTGTATTGTTTTAAAAAGCTGGACTTGTTTAATAGAGGCCAAATGACTAGAATAGAATACCAACATGGCATATACTCTGGCATTATAACTTTCAAGAGTGGACCCATCTTTCCTAGACCCATGGGAGATAAGGGTTGACACCCTGCCTAGAAAACTCGGAGAGATTTATTTGGAAGAAAGCCATTTTATGTTCTGGTCAAAAGAGCAGCTGCAATTGGGGCTGGATTAGTGTTTTAACTCTACGTGGAAAAGCATAAAGCTTATTTTTTATAATGGAATCAAACTGTACTCAGATATTGAATTTGACTTTTCATTTGATGTTGCTTCGATACAGCCTATATTGGAGCTGAGTCTTAATATTACAATAAAATGAACCCTGTCAGATGCTCTCTGGGACTATTGTTGTTGATAGCATGTATCTGAATTTGGCCTTCAGAATATTATTACTGAGAATAATGTTTTATATGTGTTAGTGCTGCATAGTTTTCAATGTCCCCCATCCCTTTCTTGTCTCTTTGTTTCTCTTTAAATTCTGGGAAAGTGAAATTTACCAATCAAGTCTAAAAATCTGCAATCCTACAAATTTATTAGACCTCAAAACGCTGCAGTTCAGTAAAATTGTGGCATTTTATAAAACTATTTAGAATCTATGATTCTAAATGTGTACCCTATCTCAAGTAAAGATATTTATGTTCTTTGAAAGACAGGATTCTCAGTTTGACAATTCCCTTCTCTTTGTTTCTTTTCTTCCTTTAATTCACTTTTCTACTCGCAGCATACCTCTTGGCTTCCCTAAGCTTGCAGCTCTCAAACCTCGCCCTATAGCTTTCATGTTTCCAAACCACTCCTCCTGCTCCATTTCTATTCCAAAATGAATTCTCTTTCATCTGTGTATTCTTAACAGCCTCATATTTTCACTTCAGTGATTTTTTTTCCTAATGCTATTACGGATTCTTTATTTCTCTCCCCTACCCTTGCTCCCCACCTACTCATCCTCTTCCCCCCACCCCCAGGTATAATATCTCATCTATTTCTCTATGTTGAACCCGTGATTTACCCAGGGGAGGGACTTTCTCATACACAGCTCAATGCTATGATGATTTCAATGTTACCAGCATATTTTAACCACATCATTATCATGTAGTCCCAAAGCCTTGCTCACTGAAAACACCATCTTTAAAAGGATTTTATTTCCATTAATCAATTTTAGAACTTGAGATTCAAGCACATAAGGCATTTATTAGACCACTGCCTACTTGTTCCCACATTCATGTCATTCTCTTGACTATCTAAGGAAAAGGAATTGTGCAAGAGTCTTTTCTCCCTCCATGCTTACCTCTCCTTTCTATATCCCATGGACCCCCCCTCCACACCCCCCCCCCCCCGCCCAACGTCTATTCTTCCATACAGTAGTTAAATCAGAGCATGCGGCAGGACGGCATTGTGTGAACTGGTGGCCACACAAGTACTTTGTATTCACTGGAGGTTTAGAAGTACAGCAGCTGCATATAAATATGCATAGTTGAGAGATTCATGATGGTGCCACCTCATTCGAGTTCTGGTTGGCTGCAGTGCAGGCACTACAAATCAATGAACATTTTCCCCATCCATCAGCTGCTCGCTTGCAAGCAGACAAAACACTTACAATGCCAGAAACCCACAGAGAGCTCCTTAGTGAACGAAACCTCACTGTCACAAGATTTAAAATAGCCTTCTTCCTCCCACTCTGAACCTCCACAGCTCTCGACCTCAAATGTCTTTTTCTTATCCAATGTGGATCACAAGCACTTAAAAAATAACACCAGGAAAGAAAGAGGGGGAAAAAGGAGCAGTAATAAATCAGGGTTTTGAGGGTCCTCACATTACACTTGTCAAAAACAAAAGATTCTTTGAGCATTAACCCTTTTGGAGAATAAAAAGCCATCATAAAGATGAATTCGTTTATGTTGACTATACTGCTTTATTCTTGTAGGGTTAAAGTTTTGAGCCATTTAAGTATTCAAAGTATTGTGCCATGCTGTTGCAGACACTTGTAATTTATTGGTTGTTATTCAATGGGTTTGAGCTTAAAAAAGTTATGATATTCTGATACAAGAAAAAGAAATTATAAATATATTTAATAGCAGAAATCATGTTTTCTTCCATTGATTGAGCAATTTTTGTAGAGTGCTCAGATAAATTTATATTGCAAATCATTCACTCCATGTAGAAATTTTAATAAAAGTTTAATTTTATTTAATGAAATTCTACATACAATATATTAATGAATCAAATATATATTTCTGGGCAAAAATATAAATTAATTACTTCTAGAGAACAAGTCTATTTTTTTTGTTTTTAGAAATATTATCATTAACAACAAAAATAGTTCATTCTTGTATATAATGAGTACTTAGTCACTTAACAGTTTTTAACTCTTTCTGACAACTGGCCAATCAAATTTCTAATAAAGGTAATAATTAGTTCAATCTCATTTGTTTATTTATTTATTTATTCCTCTTTTTCATCTGTCAAATACCTACTGTAGCACCATGGGACATAAAATAATATATGATAACATCTATAGCCTCTGTTTTTAAAATGTGAATATTTTGCTTAGGCTAGGGAGTTAGGAAATATAGATAGAAATTACCATGTGACTTTGAAATGTTGAAAAAGTCTAGTTCAGGTTTTGGCATGTTGAAGATACTTAGTAAATATTTAACAAATGTATGTGACATCTTGATTTAAAACTAATCTAACTGGTTAATATGCTTTATTACCATATTGCAGGAAGGGTAATACCAAATATAGTGAAAGTAGTTATAATTATCCATAACTACAGCTCAGAGAAGCTGACTGACATGCATACAGTTTATTTGCTTATGAGCCACAAAACCATACTTTGAACCCTTATCTGCTGAACTGCAGAGTCTATCCATTCACTTTCACAAAGCCATGTTGAATTACAATACCGAATGTGATAATTACTTGAGTGGATCAGAGGACTTAAAGATCACTTCCAGCTGGGATGACCACAGAAGACATCCTTATGAAGGAGTAGCATTTGAACAAGCCTTTGAAGAATGGGCACAGGAACAAAGCAAATACTACAGACAGGGGTTAGCAATGGTGAAACCTTATGACTCTAGAAAACAAGTTGCCAGGAAGACGAAGGCCATTGCTTTCAGGGAAATGAATGCTGCAAATAACACCACTATTTAAAGAATTGCCAAACAGGCTCCTCACTTATTAGAAATGGAATCCACAAATGGATTTATATTTCAGGTTTCAAATGAAAGTCAGTTAAGCTGTCTGGATCCCAGTTTCTTCATTTCCAAAGTAAGGGCTTGAGCCAAATAACCAACGAAGACACCTCTAAGGAGGTCTCTTTTGCAATGCTTTCATTTTCTCCCCGCCCCGCCAGAAAATGCTAGAAGTAATTGATTCAATGTATAACAGTTATATAAACTATTTACATGTAATTATTCTCAGAACATGAAGCATATCTAGATATTTACATATCTATCTATATCTATATCTATCTATATCTATCTATCTATCTATCTATCTATCTATCTATCTATCTATCTATATATATGTCTGTGTATAAACCAGTTATTTGCATTTAGCTGGCTAATCTAAGCTATAAATTTAATTTCAAAAGAGCTTTTCTTTTGCCACATATTTTTTTACCATTTTGCTTTCCATTAGTGTTTTAATACTAATTCTTATACCAATTTATTAAACATATAAGGAGAAAGTAAATAATATATTAAGCATAAGATAAATACAAGTCTTGAGGATTATGCATTCTTATATCTGATTCCATATTTCAACTATTCAAGAAGATATAGAGATTGGAATATTAGATATTAAGTCAACAATAAAATGGCATTTTGGGGGTATTTAAATGCTTTTGATTAGATTTAAATACTTTCCATCTTTCTAACCTTACTATAACTCAGATAGTATTAAAAGCAAGATTTTGAAAATGCATATCAAATATGCATAGATTTATATATATTTTGTTTTTAGAAATGTTATCATTAACAACAAAAATAGTTCATTATAATATATATAATGAATATATAGTGTGTGTGTGCACATGCTTGTATGTGTGTAAACAAGTTAATGGAACATGAGAACTTAAAAAGAATAGTACAATACTTATTTTTTCCTGACTTCAAAGCTTTTTTTATTTCTTTCAACATTTCTCCCCTAATTTTCCTCCCAAACAAGAAAAGAGAACAAAGAGAGTGAAGTGTTTTGTTTGAATTTAGGGTGAGAAGAAAATCAAACATGATTTTTCTCATAATTTTTGCAAAGGCTACAGAAGGAATATGAGCGGGCAGTCTTCCTTGAATAGAATTGCCCTGGATGGAATTCCATCCTGCCATTGTTGCTGCCAGGCATGTTCAGGGGGAAATGGATGTTGTGGGAGTTCCAGACTCTTTCATTTTCCATCTCACATACTCTCTTGCGTCCCAAAATAATATGTTTTGGTAAACACTTATTTAGAGCCCAGACTATTTGGAATTGAACTGAATTTATTTAGTTTGTTTTAATGATTTGAATAAAACTGAACTTCACTTCCAGCAAACAGTATAATGCTTTGATCATTTCAATTCTTATAGTAGGTGGGGATATTTTAAGCTTATTTTGGTTAAATCAGTTTATGATCAAATTAGCTAACCTTCTTAACAAATATTTATTGAGCACCAACTATATCCATTAGTGCTGAGTCTAGTTAAGATGAAATGTTAACAAGGTTAACAAGGATATTGATGGCTTATATTTTCTGTTGAAAAGTAAGATTCAACCCTTAAACAGTTAACCAATGTAATGTCTTACATAGTAAATGCTAAATGAGTAATAGGTGTACAAAGTCCTTTGGAAGTTCAGAGACCAGGAGTTTACACAAATTCTGTCTTTGTAACTAGATAGTATTAGCACCACTTCCTAATGGGAGAAATGTCTCAAGATGAATTTGCTTTTGGGTACATTCTCAGCAGATACAATTTGAAAACCACTGCTCCAGGCAATGAAAAGAAATGAAAAAATTTGAGCTGATAATTACTTAACAAAAAGAAGATGAACTGAGGCAATAGGTAGATTGCAGCAAATTTTACTATCATAACAGGAAAAAAATCCTTTCCTATAGAAGATCCAAGTACTATTTTGTAAGTATGATCTTGAGTTAAAAGAATTTTAGTTTTATAAAAGCATTTCTGGTGAGAGGCCTGAGTTACTTTTAAGTGGGGTCATTTATTTTTGTGAAAATTATCAAACATATACCATGTAAAAATTAAGAATAAATGTTCTTTAGTAATTTTTAAAAAAAAGGAGGGGTTCTTAAGTTGCTATTGCCTAACTCACTCACCGGTTCTCATAGACAAAGCCAGGAAATGTCCATCTATTTAGTCAAGCTTCAAAAGGTCAGACTCTAACTGTACCATGTCCTGCCTGGGGCATGCTGCTTCATATCAAAATTCCAAGCTTCTGCTCCATGAATTTCTTGTAAAGATGACATGTGATATGTATAACACTAATGAACTAGCGTGGGGCCCGCCCTGTGTTGAATGCTTAGTAATTATTAGTGTTGCTATCCTTCATTTATTCATTAGCTATTTATCTGTCAGGTACAGTGCTGGGAAGTGAGAAGATGTGGATGGATCAGACTCATACTCTGCCCTTAAGGAATGTTCAGTATGGTGGATGACAGAGAGATGAGACAGACCAAAGAGCAGGCAATTATACTGCAATATAAGAGTATGCTGAAGGAAAAGTAGAAAGAGTAAATGGAGGACATACAAATATATAACTCTGGTTTGGGAAAAGAAATATGTTTGCCTATTGGTTTAATCTTTCAGTCACTTAATAAGTGTTACTTAGTGCCTGTTATATACTAGTTATGGTCCTAGAGGCTGGAATATTATGGTGAGAATAAAAATAGATACTGTGGGGTTGTTTGTTTTTTTTTTTCCTATGGGGACAGGTATCATCTTATGGGAAAAGATAGTATTCAAATAACTACTACAATCAATATAAAATTTACAACTATAGTAGTTGCTACTAAGAAACCTAGTGCCTCTCAACTGGGGAGGATTTTGCTCCTCTTGGGACAATTGACAATGTCTAGAGATATTTTGTGTGGTTACATCTCGATGATTGTTATTGGTATCTAATTGGTAGAGGCTAGGGTACTGCTTTACATCCTGCATGCACAGAATAAGTCCCCTGACAGAGAATTACTTTGGTCCAAATGTCCACAGGGCCAGAGTTGAGAAATCTTGACGTCATCTCATCACTCCTTAGAGAATATAAAACCATGATGGCAGAGGTACCCCATAACATATTCTCAATGTATAGAAATGTGCCTGTCACATAATAGATGCTCTGTAAATATCTGTAGGGTGAATGAATTGGTTGTGATTACAAAAAAAAATGTTTAAAGGTCTGGTCTTAGAGAAAGTAAGTTGTTAAGGAACTGAAAGAAAGCTAGTGAGTCTGGAATCAAAGCAAGCACAAGAGGATGTGTCTATTGAGAAAACCAATGAAAATGGGCTTGTAGATATTCTAAATCTATTTGCAAGTCTCAACCACTTTATATGTAAAACCTAAATTATTCCTCCTGAAATTTCATGCAGCATCTTTTTTTTTTTAATCTTACTGGAGAACCCATTATACATGTTTAAGTAAATTCAATTGTTTTCCTTTTTTGGTCAAAGAAGTCTAAAATGAACTCAGCCTATATTTTTGCCTTGGCTGATTTTTATTTTCCAAGTTCGCCGAATCATGGTCTAGATCAAGAGCACCAGGGAAGAATCATTTTAATAACTTAAACAAATTTATGTGTAAGAATAGATACTCCTGGGAGGGACTGGATTTCTTAGAGCAGCGGTTCTTAGGGAGTGTATGTCGGTGGGTGGGGTGCTGGAGCAGAAACAGATGGCTATTTCAAAAAAGCTGCATAGACATCTATTTCTGCCATTTGAATCCAACAGAAAAGGAGAACATTACTTTCCAAGACAATCTGCTCTGACTCCCTAGACTCGGCCATTTTTCCCTTTACCCTCCCAGCTCCCTATCTACCATTTCTCAATGCCTCCAATATAAATATCTTCTATTCTACTTTACCAATGGGGAAAGGATTCAACAGCATGAAAAAAATGATAAAAACAATTCTGATGCTTACATTTGTGAAAATTTTAATATATATTATGGATGAGCAATATCAGCAATACATTAAAAGTTCTATCTATCATCTATCTATCTATCATCTATCTGTTAGTTATACTCTAAGCAGTACACCTTATCTGTGATTACTAGAAATGCAACTTCTCTTCATCAGGAAGGATTTATGCCCCATTGCATACATATATGCATGTGTGCGTACACACACACACACACACACACACACACACACACACACACACATTTTGCCAATAGCTTCTCTCAAGAGTACTGTGGTAACTGGCAGCATTTAAAGACAAACTGTAGGGGGGTGAGGGCATAAGCTGTGGGGTGGGAGCAGCTGGGGAGAGGTCAATGGGGGAAAAGGAGACATCTGTAATACTTGAAACAATAAAGAATTTAAATTAAAAAATTAATCTTAAAAAGGCAAAGAGAAGTCTGACATTACATGGGGAATGTGGAAGTGAGGAAGCAAGGGGAGGGAAGAAGGCATGCAGCAGTGTTCATATCTATTCATCTCAGGATCCATTCTAGTATTAGAAAAAGGAAGAGTTTGGCTAAGAAACAAGCATAATTAATACACCATTTAAGTATTTAGGCCATTTCAAATCAAAACATTTGTGTTATCCAATATTCTTATTTTTAAAATTTTATAATATATTTGTATAGTTTGCATAATTTTATTAAAAATTGGATATAATTTACCTAGATCTAATTACTTTAAGTTTAGTTTCTGAAATTGTGTGATTTGTTTGTGTTTTTTGTTTTGTTTTTCTGAATATACCACCTTTCCTTCTAAACCTGGTTTAATTGGAAAACCTAGATGTTACAAACTGAAATTTTAGCAAAAGTAGCTGAAACTGCCCTGCTGGCATAGCTCAGGGTTTGTGTATCAACCTATGAACCAAGAGATCACAGTTCAATTCCCGGTCAGGGCACATGCCTGGGTTGCAGGCTCGATCCCAGGGTAGGGTGTGCAGGAGGCAGCCAATCAGTGATTCTCTTTCATCATTGATGTTTCTCTCTCTCTCTCTCTCTCTCTCTCTCTCTCTCTCTCTCTCTCTCTCTCTCTTCCCCCCTTCCTCTCTGAAATCAATAAAAATAGATATTTTTTGAAAAACAGCTGAAACCTAGCAAAGGCACTCCTAGAATCTTATTCCATTTTTTTAAAATATATTTTATTGATTTTTTACAGAGAGGAAGGGAGAGGGATAGAGAGTTAGAAACATTGATGAGAGAGAAACATCTATTAGCTGCCTCCTGCACACCTCCTACTGGGGATGTGCCCGCAACCAAGGTACGTGCCCTTGACCAGAATCAAACCTGGGACCCTTCAGTCCACAGGCCGACGCTCTATCCACTAGCCAAACCGGTTTCAGCTCTTATTCCATTTTCTAATGCAGAAGTAGAAATCTATTTCAATCTCCTGTCCACCTTGTAACTTTTCTGGTCAGGTGCAAAGTTTTATCCTACTGGTTGGTGAAGGGACCTCTGGAGTAATTCTGTCTACATCACACCTTTTTATTAAAGTAGACTATATCAAGAATGGGCTCCATGGTCTGTGGTTTGAATAATCCTTACTCCCATGTAGGACCATGATTCTTATCTACATAAGAACATCAGAATCCCTTCAGGAGCCTTTTCAGAATGCACATGCATTGGCCCATTCCTGGATATTCTGCTTTAATGGGTCCAGAGAAGGGCCTTGTCATGTGTATTTTGAAAAGACCTCTGGGTAAGCTCATTATGCTGTTTGGCTTAGAAATTTCTGATCCAAGGTTTTCTTCTTATAGTCATGCTATAAAAAAACATGACTATTTGGAGAGTTCACTATTGGACAGGATGTAGAGACTATATTCTTTACAACAATGATCTGCCACCCTTTGAATTTTGGATAGAGACTAACTTAACATGCCCTGCTTTTCGTCCCACCTTTTTTTTTTTTTTTTCAATCCTCACCTGAGGATATTTTTCCACTGATTTTTTTTTTGAGATAATAGAAGTGAGAGGGAAAGACAGAGAGAAATATTGATGTGAAAGAAACCCATCGGTTGGTTGCCTCCTGCTCACGCCCTGACTAGGGCCAGGACCGGGGAGGAGCCTGGAACCTAGATATACACTGAGTGGCCAAATTATTATGATCTCTGAATGCATTTTATATATATATATACACACACACACACACACATATATATATATATGTGTATATATATATATATATATATATACACACACACACACACACACACATATTAGAGGCCCGGTGCATGAATTCGTGCATGGGTGGGGTCCAGCCAGGCCAGGGAGAGGAGACATGGGTGGTTGGCCGGCCTGCCTGCTGGTCAAACTCCTGGTCAAGGGGACAATTTGCATATTAGCCTTTTATTATATAGGATATACACTGAGTGGCCAGATTATTTATGTGTTCAGAGATCATAATAATCTGGCCACTCAGTGTATACCCTTGATCAGAATTGACCCAGGACCCTTCCAACCATAGGCCAATGCTGTATCTACTAAACCAAACTGGCTAGGGCTCTTCCCACATTTTTACCTATGATTCATACCTTATACAAAATCAAAGTCCTAAATTTTTTGCCCATGTTTAAATAATATTTTAAAGATAATTTTTATAGCATAAAATATGACCAACTACTAACTTACTTTAAAGGTTCTTTTTTATGGTGGTATAATTGACATGTAACATTATATTAGATTCAGGTGTACAACATAAAGGTCAATATTTTTATACACTATGAAATAATCACAGTAAGTCTAGTTACCGTCCATCACCAGACATAGTTATAAAAGTTTTTTTTCTTACTATGAGAATTTTAAATATTTATTCTCTTAGCAACTTTCAAATATGCCACACAACATTATTAACAATAATCATTGTGCTGTAAATTACCTCCCCATGATTTAATTATTTTATAACTTGGAGTTTGAATCTCTTGATCATCTTCAACTATTTCTCCCTCCCCACAACCACCCTCCTTTGGAAACCAACAATCTGTTGTCTATATTTATGAGCCTGTTTTTTTGTTTGTTTTATTTTGTCCATTGATGAAGAAGATTATATATATACTAGACTAGAGGGTCCCTCAGCCCGACCTGCACCATCTTCAATCCGGGAATCCTCAGGGGATGTCTGATCCCTATGGGGAACGGGCCGAAGTCTCAGTCTGGCCTCCCTCTACAGGAGGCGACCGGGCTGATCAGGGGAAGGTGCCACCCCCATCACCCCGCTGCTGCTGCCACTGCCGGCCGCCGCAGCCACCAAGGTATTTTCATCAACACGGACTCCAGTCCCTTTGCCGCGAAAAAATGACAACTTTCTTTAGGCGTTTTCAAGATGTCTCTTTCATAGGATATGGCATTTCTTTCTTTCTTTTTTTTTTTTTTTATCCTCACCTGAGGATATTTTTCCATTGACTTTTAGAGAGCATGGAAGAGAAAGGGAAACACAGAGAGAAACATCAATGTGAGAGGGACACTTCGATTGGTTGCTATATTTAAAATACTATACAAATGGCCTATTTTAAAATTAATATTTTTGTGCTTTATATGTACAAGGAAGAAATTATAGCCTTGCTTTTATTTATTCAACAGATGTAAGAAAAACTTTATCAGTAATGTTTAAACATAATTTCTGCTCTTCTTATGCTAGTGAAAGTACTCCATTACCTTTTGACCACTTAATCAACTCTTTATTGCCAAGTCCAAGGCGTGTATGTAGTCCTTACTTTATTGGAGTTCCCTGATGCATTTGACTTGGTCAACCATCCTGTTTGAAATTTTATTGACTTTTGTGATTGTCCCCACTGTTATCATTCTAAACTTCCATTATTCCTCTTCCTTGTTTACTTCAGGGGTTCCTTTTTTCTGGGAAAAATATTATTTATCAGTTTTGGATTTCTTCTCCTTATACTGTAAACACTGTTTCTAGGTGAACAAATTGATTTCCATAATTTCTACTTGCACTAGTATGCTGATAGTTCCCTCAATATTTATCTCCAACAAAATGACTTCTTACCTGAGCTATATATGTGTTCACTGCCTCCTAGGTGGCTCTACCAGTATCTTAAATTTCAAAGCCATATTCAGCATTTGCCTCTTCAAATGATTATTATTCTTATACCTTCTGCCCTAAGTGATGGTAGCAGAATGAACCAGTTTTTTAACCTGAAATTTGAGAGTCATCTGTGACTTCTCCTTCAACATCATCACCTACATCTGACTCCTTCCCATATGCCTTTGAAATATTTCTTGAAACTTTCCTTCCTCATTCTGTGTATTCCTATTGCCTTGGTTTAGGACTCTCATCAAATCTCTTCTGAAATACTGCAAAACCCTCTTAATTTATTTCTGCATTCCAAATATTGCCTGATTAGTCTGCAATTAAAGAAAAATTTTAAAATATCATCCCACACATATACTTGAAAGACATCAACTATATATAACAGGAATTGCGATTATAACATCAAAGCCATACAGAGACAGAGAAGCATCGATCAGACCATCAAACCTCAGAGGGAAGGTAGGGGAGGGTGGGGGGTAAGGGGGGGAGATCAACCAAAGGACTTATATGCATGCATATGAGCCTAACCAATGGACACAGACACTGGGGGTGGGGGGGTGAAGGCATGAGTGGGGGGTGGGGGGACAATGGGGCGATAAGGACACATATGTAATACCTTAATCAATAAAGAAAAAAAAGCCATAAATCCTTATTCTTGCATCTGTGTAAAATTTAGTAATCAAGCAAAATATGCTATTTAAATAAGTCCAAATATTCCCTCAGAATCCTTCTCAAAACAGAAACCTAACCACCAGTTACCATATAAGATTTGGCAAATAAGAGTAAATTTATTTGTTATATTCATTATGATAAACCCCTTAGGAAAACATAGGATTGTCCTTAATCTGACTTTTTGTCAATGTCTCCAGCTTCATCCCAAGACATTCCCCTGCCTCCAATTCTCTGTAACACTTCAGGGATAATTTCTTTCTCACATTATGCTATTTCTTGTCTCTGGGTTTTGATCACACTGTTTCCTTTGTCTGGAGGCTTTCTCTTCACACTCCCAAATTTTTGCCAGTTCTAATTCCAGTTCATTCTTATCTGACCTTGTAGAATCAACTGAGTTCTCACTCTCTTCCTGATTCCAGTCAGATGATGACTCAAATCCACGTTCCTGTAACCCCCTACACATTTCTCCATCAATATCTATCATTACTCTTACTACAGTCAGCTACTTTTTTCCCAATTATGTGTTTTTCTAACCCACTAGATGAGCTATTTTCAAGTGGTGAGCCATGGCAGGCACGCTGATTGCCTCAAGAATGTTTAAAACATGCAATGCCTCACTATTTAGTCATTGGCACTGACTGACCTCTTTTCCCTTAGATTTTCAAATTTAAAAAAAAACGACAACAGGCAACACAATATCCATCCGGTGTGAATGAGTCAAAATTATACCTACTGTTTTTTATCAAATCGGCAAAAAATATAATATCTATTTTAGGTATGCTGCAGAATTTTAGTAATAATTTTATGTGTGCATCAGTTGAAAACAATTGAAAATCACTGCACTAGCTGGATGACAGGCACCTTGAAACAGAAACACAGTTTTATTATTCTTGGCAATTTGAGGACAACTTAAACACATAGCCAAGCACCCTGTATGTGAAATTCATTAATTTTAAAAGTATTTCTGCATGTAGGAAAACATAGGTACATGTAGGAGAGGTTGTTAGTCTTTCTTTAAAGCAAAAGTCACAAACTCTTGATATGTACTCTTCAACCCAATGCAGTTCACCTTGGTCCATGTCCTTAATTTACGGTGTCAGTTTGCTATAGAAATTTGAATTTTAGACATCTGTGTAAAGCACAAAACACTAAATACATTTGGTGAGAAAAAACATTTTTTAATAATGAGTATAGAGAAAAACTTATTTTTGGAAATTGTTCCTAAGTATCTAAATTCTGTTTCTTTTGTCACGAATTATTATTATGCATCATACATAAAAGTTGTATATAATTTTATATTTATTTGTCCTTGCTCATGTTTAAAAGAATACACATTGACTTGATTATTTGTGCAATATAAATACTATTTATTCACCCCAGAGATGTGCTTTGATTTTATGTGGTTATGGAATATCTAATAAAAGTGTTTCAAGATATTTTATAACCTAATTTATCCTGCTTTTCTGCTTTCTTAGTCATAAACTGAAGACATAACTTTGCTGTTGGAAACGTAGATACATGAGCTCTGTATGGCCTGGAGAAACGTGCTATTAAAGTCCATTCTTATATATCAATATATTTTTTAGAGTTCTCAGTTCAAAAAAATTCTTTTAATTTTCTTGAACTTTTCCTTGTCTAGTTTTTTAAAAACTAAACAGAAATGATTATATGATTATACAGGTATTTTCACATTGTCTAAATCTTAATTCTTGATCAATGTGTGTGTGTGCACGTGTGCATGCATGTGTTTGTGTGCATTTTTTGGGGAAAAATGTGAGGAGAGAGACACCAGAGGAAAAAGAGCTCAGTTTCAAAATACAGATGCTGTGTAACTTGATCCAATAATACATGCACTTTTGAGAAGGAACTTAGGTGAACTGGATCTCATATTTTACATGGAATGTTTTTGAGAATCATAAGACAACAATTTGAAATATTTCTACTTGACTCACTGAAACAGTAAATAGCACAGAGCAGTTTTCTCTTTGGTGCCTGAATGCAATTTGGTGACTCCTAGAATCGGAATGTGTTGAAATAGAATTATTTTTCTTAAAATATGAAACAGTATGTACACCAGATCCATAGAGATGAATGGAAGGCTCTCCAGGTATAATAAAAAAAACTGTGGGGAGAAAATATCTGTGTGAAAAATAGAAATAATATTCTGTTATCCTTGTTTCATGTTAGCTGGACAAACTAACATCATTTAAAGGAAAAGCTGACCAAGGAAATGATTGGTTCCTGGCCTTAGTAAGCCTGTATCTTCATGTTTGAGAGTACAGATGGGAATCCTTGTCTCTGAATTAAGGTGCAGCTCAACTCATTTATTCCCTAGTGTTTCCTGAGCACTCACAGTGTGTCAGGGATGATAAGCAAACAGAACTGACCCTGCCGTCATGGAGTTTACAGTCTGTGGACAAGAGAGACAGATTATTCAATACTCGCACACCAAAGTAAATATTTTCAGTCGCAATTGCCAAAGAGAAGGAGTGGAGAGGAATGAGCCCGGTAGTGGGGGAAGGCCTGTCTGAGAAAGTGAAACGTTAGTTGAAACTTAGAGAATGGATAGACCTTAACCAGGCACAAAGAAAGGGAAGAGAGCTATGCAGTGTCTTCGTTATGGAGACCTTTTCTTAGGAAAGGTGAAGACCACACCTAGAAAGCACACATGCAGACTTCAGACGGTTATTGGTATCTGGATGGGTGAAGGGGAAATGGATTGGGTTGGGTGGAACTTTGGATGATAAAGAATGAGAACGCAGCCCTAGCTGGTTTGGCTCAGTGGATAGAGTGTCGGCCTGCGGACCGAAGCGTCCCAGGTTCGATCCCAGTCAAGGGCACATGCCTTTGTTACAGGCTCCTTCCCAGCCTGGGCCCTGGGCAAGGCTCCTGCAGGAGGCAACCATTCAATGTGTTTGCCTCACATCGATGTTTCTGCCTGTATTTCCCTCTCTCTTCCACCCTCCCTAAAAAATTAATGGAACTGATCATTTAACCATTCTGCCTTCACTTTCCTGAATAAAACCTTCTTCAGAACTTTTGTAAGTGTCAGTAAGTAGAGAACATTCTATGAAGAATTTTAAGATATGGCAGAAACATATATTATTACAGTTATAGTCATTCACCTTATAATGATGGGGATGTATTCTGAGAAATGTGTCATTAGACAAGTTTGTTGTGCAAACATCATAGAGTGTACTTCCACAATCCTAGGTGACGTAGTCTACAACTATAATTTTATGTTCCATATTTTTATGAGCATAGCAGCAGGCTTGTTTACACCAACATCACATCAAACACGTGAATGTAGTGTGTACTCTGACATACCTGCAGCTACAATAGAAATTTTTCAGCTCCATTGAATCTTATGGAGCCACTATGGTAAATGTGGTCCATCCTTGGCTGCAGTGTTGTTGTGAAGTGAGTGACTCTATTATACTAGATATTAAGCATTGAAAGAATGGACATGATGATGGACTAAACCAGTGGTCGGCAAACCACGGCTCGCGAGCCACATGCGGCTCTTTGGCCCCTTGAGTGTGGCTATTCCACAAAATACCACAGCCTGGGCATGTTTATTTTGAAGAAGTAGTGTTAGAAGAAGTTTAAGTTTAAAAAATTTGGCTCTCAAAAGAAATTTCAATCATTGTACTGTTGATATTTGGCTCTGTTGACTAATGAGTTTGCCGACCACTGGACTAAACCTTCTATTTTAGTCTTCAGAGGGTCAGTAAGGTGGGGCTTCAGGAACTGGGCTTTAGAGTGACAGGGACCCAGACCAAATCTCTGCCTTTGCCCCTTATAGTCTAATAGAGGCCCGGTGCACAAAATTCGTGCACGGGGAAGGGAGGTGTCCCTCAGCCCAGCCTGCACCCTCTCCAATCTGGGACCCCTCAAGGGATGTCCGACTGCCCGTCGGACATCCCTCTCACAATCCAGGACTGCTGGCTCCCAACTGCTTACCTGCCTGCCTTCCTGATTGCTCCTAACCGCTTCTGCCTGCCAGCCTGATCACCCCCTAACCACTCCCCTGCCAGCCTGATTGATGCCTAACTGCTCCCCTGCCAGCCTGTTTTCCCCTAACTGCCCTCCCCTGCAGGCCTGGTCACCCTTAACTGCCCTCCCCTGCAGGCCTGGGTCCCCCCCAACTGCTCTCCCCTGCAGGCTTGATCGCCCCGAACTGTCCTCCCTTGCAGGCCTGGTCCCCCCCAACTGGCCTCCCCTGCAGGCCTGGTCACCCCTAACTGCCCTCCCCTGTAGGCCTGGTCCCCACCAACTGCTCTCCCCTGCAGGCTTGATCGCCCCGAACTGTCCTCCCTTGCAGGCCTGGTCCCTCCCAACTGCCCTCCCCTGCTGGCCATCTTGTGGTGGCCATCTTGTGTCCACATGGGGGCAGGATCTTTGACCACATGGGGGAAGCCATCTTGTGTGTTGGAGTGATGGTCAATCTGCATATTGCTCTTTTATTAGTTAGGATAGAGGCCTGGTGCACGGGTGGGAGCCAGCTGGTTTGCCCTGAAGGGTGTCCCAGATCAGGGTGGGGGTTCCTTTGGGGCGTGAGGCGGCCTGGGCGAGGGGCCTGTGGTGGTTTGCAGGCCGGCCACACCCCCTGGTGACCCAAGCAGAGGCCCTGGTATCTGGGGTTTATTTATCTTCTACAATTGAAACTTTGTAGCCTGGAGCGGAGCCAAGCCTTCTGCTTGCTCTGTGGTGGCAGCCATTTTTTTTTGATTTATGTATCTTCTATTATTGAAACTTTGTAGCCTTGAGTGGAGGCCTAGGCCGGCAAGGGCAGGCGGAAAGCTTGGCTTCCTCCATCGCCGGAGAAACCCAAGCCTCCCTCCTGCTCTCTGTGGCTGTAGCCATCTTGGTTGGGTTTATTTGCATATTCGCTCCTGATTAACTGGTGGGTGTGGTTTGTGGGCGTGGCTTGTGGGTGTAGCGGAGTGATGGTTAATTTGCATATTACTCTTTTATTAGATAGGATGTGATGTTAGAAAGTTACTCAATCCCATTAAATGCCAGTTTCCTTATCTATAAAATAGAAATAATAATTATGAGCTTTAATTAATATGTATCAGTGTCCTAGGATGATGTCCAAAGCTAACTGTTTTTCCTTTTAGATATTTGCTTGCAGTACTTTTGTAACCGATTATGTGTTACAAAAATTTGCAAAGTGTGTGTTGTTATCCCATTTTATAGAAAGATCACATGGTGACATGAAGGGGACTCTCAGCCTCAAACTTCTACATTAGCAGAACCAAGGTGATAGCTAATCGCCTCCAGGATGCAGCATTACTGTTACTTTTCCCTCCTGATTTGTCTAACCTTCCCACCTTACCTAAAAATGTAACGCTTACTCATGTCCCCTTTGCCCTGCTTTATTTCTCTTCATAAGACTTAACCACCATATGTCATATCACATATTCACTTATAAATGAGTTCCTTACTTTTGGAAGTGTACTGGGCCTCTACTTCCAAAGCCATCCCAATAAGCATGCTCCAACTGTCACTTGCATAAAAAGGATCACTTGAGATGAATTTCCACACTAGATCTTTTGGCCAAAAACCAGTCGTATCATATTCAATAGAGGCTTTGTGAGCGAAAGGCCTTATCAAATTCTTTGGATATGAAGCTACTGTTGGAACTACAGTAGTCCCCTGTTATCTACAGGGGATACGTTCCAAGACCCCCAGTGGATGCCTGGAATGCAGATATACTGCTAAAACTTAGTCAACTTCTTCAACTCTGCTGGAAATGTGGCAGCAGCTTCATCAGCAGACTCAACTTCTCCAAAATTCTATATTTTTCAGTCTAAAACGTGTTCTTAAATTTGTGTAACCATCTCTTACTGGCAGTAAATGGCTTGGTGTCACTCATTTCAGTAGATCCCTTGCTGGTTTCTTCATATAGACTCACTGCTCTCTGGCGCAACATGTTGAGGTCAATTGGAACCCATTTTCTGTTCAGGTCTGCCACCCCAACATTTAGTACCTTTTCCATCTTAACTAAGCACTTACCCACACTGTGGCCATAGCTTTTGCAATTTGAGGTGCAACAGTGAAACTAGCACAAATTTCATATCCCTTCTTTATAATTTCCTGGATAGAAGATACATTCTTACTATAGATCGTAGCAACCTCTGCTTATTATTTTTCCTTTCTTTATTAAGTCAAGAACTTTTATATTGTTTTACTTAAAGAAGGTTCTTTAGGTCTTCTCCTTGGCATATTCTAATTTCCAGCATCACTACTCTTGCACTTTGGGGCCATTGTTAATTTAAAGAAGAGTTACTTGAACACAAGCACTGTAATGCCACGATAGTCGATCTGATCACCAAGACAGCTACTAAGTGACTAATGGGCAGACAGTGTATACCTGGTACAGTGTGGACACGCTGGACAAAGGGAATGATTCATGTTGTGGGTGGGATGAAGAGGAAGGGTCTGAGATTTCATCACACAACTCAAAATGGCATGCAATTTAAATGTTACGAATTGTCTATTTCTGTACTTTCCCATTTAATATTTTTGGATCATAGTTGACTACAGAAAGTAAAAGCAGGAATAAATGGGGTGGGGGTGGATTACTGTATTCTCAAATCATAATATGTTGAGGCCAGGAAGATTAAACTTTGGAAAGGTCAGGAGTGGCCTTACATTGATTCAGACAATCCTATGGTTGTTAGTTAAGAAGTGAAGATGGTTATCCTATGTAATAAAAGGCTAATATGCAAATAGACCAAACAGCGGAACAACCAGAACAATTGAACAACCGAACAACCAGTCACTATGACGTGTGCTGACCACCAGGGGGCGTGTGCGAAACATGCGGGTATTAGCCGCGGCGGGATGAGTGGGGGCGCCAGACCAAGGCAGCGCACTGGTCACTGTCATCGGGGTGAGCCTCTGGTGGTAACTGAAAATTCTTTGCTCCCACGTGCCACGGTCCTACCTGGCGCTCACACCTGCTGTCAGCTCCAACCCCACTCGCACCCACTGCTGGTGCTGGAGCCACTTGCACCCGCAGCCAACACCAGAGCTGCCGCTTGCACCTGCTGCTGGTAACCGGTGCCAGTCCCAATCACTCGGCTGCAGGCCCAATCGCCCCCGAGGGCTTCTCCACCTCCCCCTGCTCCTGAGGGGTGATCAGGGCAGCAGCTGCCGCTCACACCCGCTGACAGCACTGGCCCCACTTGCACCCACTGCTGACGCCAGCCCCAATTGCTCTGCGCCATCAGCGGGTGCAGGCGGGGCTGGCACCATCAGCACATGGGAGCAGCGGGAGCGGGGCTGCCGGCAGACAGGGGACCAGAGGCCATGGTGGGAGGGCCAGGTGGGGGCACGGAGGATGGGCCAAGACCTGCTCCTGTGCCTACCACAGCCTCACAGCCCACAGTTCCTTTCAAGGTGCACGAATTTGTGCAGTGGGCCCCTAAAAAACTATAAAAGCTTTGGGTCTTCAATACATTTTTGAAAAGAATCTGTGTGTCATTAACTAAACCACAACTTCCTGTCATAATTATTAAAGATACCAAGACCAAGAAACTATCAATAACCCTTACTCTGCAATATGGTTCAAAGTATGGAATTGGGTTCTTCAAATTGTAGAATATAGAAGAGAAAATTGACTGTGTCTAAGGCTACGGAGAAACAGTATATTTATTTATTATGAACAAAAATCTCTACTTTGCTAATAATGTCAGAAAATTTAATAATTTAAATTAAGCTTTATTTTTAATTTTGTGTTTATTCCTTGTGTTGTTCCAATAGAAGAATATAGATTTTCAAATACAAATATACTACTAGTAGACATTATTGACTTGAATCCTAAAGAGGAATTGGAAGTAAACCTCAAAGCTAAAAATGTGAAGGTTTTAATGGCCATTATCTCGAAATTGCAATACTAAGTTTAGTGGAAAATCAAAAGAAAGCATATACTGTGATAATAAAATTAGTCGTTACTCATAAATATTGTTATGCATCTTATTCATTTATATATCTCTAAAATAAGAGGACTTATCTAGACAATCAAAAGCATTTAACCCAATTGGCTTACATATGATACTGTACTTTTAAATTCTATTTTAGTAAATACATGAAGTTTAATGCTCTATTTGTGCATTATAAAAAGCATGCTTATTTTTGTGTTAGAGTTGTATAGTGTAGACATCATAAAGTTAGTTGTTCTTGTGTAGAAATGCTAAGGTCTAGTTTTCCTCCTATTCAAATGTGTTGAGCAATTTGCTTTCTTTGTAGAATATACATTTGTTGTGACCTCTTATTTTGATCAAAGAATTAAAGCCTTTAGGAATGAAAGCTTGAATATATATGTACAGCGTTTTAAATTCCCTGGATTGCTCAATATCCTTTTTTTGTGAGAGAGGAAACATTTTAAGTGTTTTGGTAGCATCCTAATAAGCAATAATAGTCTCCTCCATGGAGGAGAAGGAGAGCAGAGAACAAGGAGAATTTCTAACTTGTTTTGTATTAAATATAGTAACTTGACATTTGCTTCTTTGTCCTTCTCCACTGTCTACAAAGTCTTGCCTTCCACATTATGGTAATCTTCCCTTCCATTGGCAGTCATCTGTACCATGTATCACTCTGACACCTGTAGAAGTGTTTATTTGCCTTAACTCTGATTTTGGAGATATATAAAATGCCAAAACTCTAGTCTCTAGTAAAGGATATTTAAGAATAAAATGCACAATGGATTAGAAGTATGTATTTAAGTGTTTAACCATATTTGCTTGTTTACAACATAATTGTGTCCACCCAAAATGGTGTGGATGTGTGTGTGTATTTATATTTCTATGTCTTCAAATAAGAGTGGTGAACTATAATCATATGGCTTTTTATAGAAAAATGTAAATCTACTTTACAGATAACTGAAATTTTAACTACAAAGCATATTTCTTTGTAATTAATTCTGTGACTTCATTTCTCTCTTTTTATATATTTTCATTGATTTCAGAGAGGAAGGGCGAGGGAAAGAAAGATAGAAGCATCACTGATGAGAGAGAATCATTGATCGGCTGCCTCCTGCAGGCCCCCACTGGGGATTGAGCCCACAACCCAGGCATGTGCCCTTAACTGGATTCAAACCCAGCACCCTTTAGTCCGCAGGCCGATGCTCTATCCACTGAGCCAAACCGGCTAGGGCATGACTTCATTTCTCTTAAGTAGAACTGGGTTTAGTATGTTGCTTAAACTTTGGCACACAGAAAATTGTCTCAGCATTCTTTCTTCATGATTTAAGCAGAGTTGAAAACTTGGAGTAATAAAATCCAACAAATACATCTTATTACTAAATAATGCTTTATCTTCTTAAAGATACTAGCTACTTTAGCTAGACACACTCCAAATTCTCACATTATTTAAATTTCACTGGGTTGTTCAACATCCTTTCTTGTGAAAGAGGAAACATTTTAAGTGTTTTGGTAGCATCCTAATTAGCAATAATGTTCTCCTATTTGGAAACACTTTTTGTCTTTTTTATATATGATATAATTTAAATTTATAAAACTCATTCTTTGATATTCTGCAAAGGAAACATGAATTATTCTTTGACTTTGTCCAGGGAGGGGAGAGGCACCTCATTAATACTGTTAGCTTCCAGTGTGACAACACAAGCTGTTTCTGAGATTACAGCAACAGAAAACATACCACAGCTATTGTATTGCTGCTTGCTCTGTTCCCAGTCTCTTAAAATTCTAGGCCTTGATAGTACAGAGTTAGGTTCCTTGCTTACATAATGTTGAATCTGTTATTGCACTTTCTGAAAACAAGAGGTTACTGTTAACTGCAAAACAAACTGGGCCAGGGGTTATTATCTATCTTTTGAAAGCATTTACAAGAAATAGCTTAATAAATCATTTTTGTTTGTAGCAAAAATTACATTTTATTCATTAAGAATCACAAATGATCGTATTTTTGTTTGTTTGTTTTCTTTCTTTTTTTTTCTTTTTTTTTCAAGAAGTCTAAGCAGAGTGCAAAATAGTACAGATCCGTTTAGAAAGTTGGGGGAAGGGGCATTTGTTAAAAGGAACAATGGCAGATTTTCTTTGAAGGCTGTCCAGGAAACAGATTTGATGTGAAGTACTATTGGATGGCTTCTCTCATATCCAGCCAGCAATGTTACTGACTGGTTTGTCCGTTTTGCAGCTCATGTGCTTTTTTTCTTTATTTTAGTTTTCTCTTTCTGTCACTGATTTGTAAACAGTTTAAGATTAGAATCCTGTCATCTAATTCCCTCCACCAAGAAAAGGACTTTTGAATGAGGTAGATGCAATAAATGTTGATGACATAGGTTATTTATTCAGGCAGGAGTATGAACCTTCATTAAGAAGATGAAACTTATCAAAAGAAGAAAATACAATCCAGTCCCTTTATTTCTTTTCAATCATGAAAGTTACAAAGATTTAAGTAACTTAATGCTGTGGCATGAGTATGAGGCTGGAAGGTGGAAATTCTACCCTCAGTTCCAGGAGTTAGCTATGCGACCTTGCTTTGCTTTGAAAAGTCAAATCTCAGAGAGAAGGCAGGGGAGGGTGGGAGGGGGAGGTAAGAGATCAACCAAAGGACTTTTATGCATGCATATAAGCATGTGCCGGGGATTGTGAGTGGCCAGGGAGAGGTCAATGAGGGAAAAAGGAGACATATGTAGTATTTTAAAGAATTTAAATTAAAAAAAAGAAAAGTAAGGGTGTTAGACCCATTGATTTTTAATTTACCTTCTAGCTCTGAGACTAATTCTGTTCTAAAGAAGGGCACTAGAATTTTCTTACAGTAATTGCCTATGCCAGGTAATATTTCTCTTAAATTTCTATAACTTAGGACAAGATCTCACTGGCAACATAGACTGAAATCTTAGTATCTATATATTTTAATTCCACACAAAGGTGTAATTAAATCTAGAAGTTTGGGTTCATAATTTTTGTTCCTTATTAGGGTTTTGCTTCATTTTTGCAACATGATATGGTTTTACTTTTTCTTTTCCACCATTATCAGCTGTCAGTAGTAAAATTACCAAATTGGCTAATAGTTATAAACAATAGTCTTAATTACTATACCCATGCAGCAAAAAAACTCAATCCATATGTGATGCTCATGTGCCCTTTGTCACCTTCAGTGTTGCCAGAATCATGCAGATTTCTGGGTGAAATAGCCAATAACTTGCCACAGTAAACAGACCTCCCCTCCCCACCACAACAAACAGACTGCTAACACTCACTGTTGATTATAATGTGAAAGCAATGTCATCTAGTTTCTATTTCTTTTGCAGGGTATCCTTGATGATTAATCAGAAAACATCCATGTGCCTATAAAGGTAGGAAAAAAGTATTTCCTGATTATAAACTATGTTGTGTTTGTTCTATCCCAGTTTCAATAATTTACTCCTCTTGTTAGATGTAGATAGAATGGATGTTGTTTATTCTGAACAATTGAAAAGTGTACTAGCTCTACTTACTTGCTAAACTTGAAATCATCCAACACATAGTGCTGAATCTTCAGTTTGAACTTTTCCCCATACTATTACATATTATATATTACTAGAGGCCTCGTGCAAGAAATTTGGGCATGCGGGCGGGGGGAGGGGGGGGACGCGTCCCTCAGCCTGGCCTGTGCCCTCTTGCAGTCCGGGAGCCCTTGGGGGATGTCTGACTGATGGCCTAAGTGCTGGGCTGAGGCGGGAGAGGCTCCCGCCACCACTACTGCACTCGCCAGTCATGAGCCCGGCTTTTGGCTGAGCAGCGTACCCCCTATGGGAGCACACTGACCACCAGGGGGCAGCTCTGTGTTGAGCGGGATCAGGATGAAACTGACTCTCTGACATACTCCGAGGGGTCCCAGATTGTGAGAGGGCACAGGCCAGGCCGAGGGACCCCACTGGTGCACAATCGGGGCAGGGGAAGGACTCGGGAGGTTGGCCAGCTGGGGAGGGACCCTGGGAGGGCTCCAGGCATCTCCGGCCTGTCTTGCTCAGTCCAGATCAGACAGACCCCAGCAGCAAGCTAACCTACCGGTCAGAGTGTCTGACCCCTGATGGTCAGTGCACATCATAACAAGTGGTTGAGCAACCTTAGCATATCATTAGCATATTACACTTTGATTGGTTGAATGGACCACTGGATGACTGGACACCTCGCATATTAGGCTTTTATTATATAGGATGGTAGTTTATGTTTTACTGTAGGCAAAATTTATTCTTGCTTTTACATTTTTGTATGACCATCTCCATAATTTTAGGGTAGTTTGACATTAGTGTATGTGATTTCCATATATCAGAACGGCAATTTTATAATATACTAGAGGCCCAGTGCACGAAATTCATGCATGGGGGGTGTCCCTCAGCCCAGCCTGCACCCTCTCAAATCTGGGACCCCTTGAGGGATGTCCGACTGCCCGTTTAGGCCCGATCCCACCGGGATCAACCACTTGTTATGATGTGCACTGACCATCAGGGGTCAGACCGGTAGGTTAGCTTGCTGCTGGGGTCTGTCTGATCTGGACTGAGCAAGACAGGCAGGACATCCCTCTCACAATCCAGGACTGCTGGCTCCCAACTGCTCGCCTGCCTGCCTGCCTTCCTGATTGCCCCTAACTGCTTCCACCTGCCAGCCTCATCACCCCCTAACCACTCCTCTGCCAGCCTGATTGATGCCAAACTGCTCCCCTGCCAGCCTGTTTGCCCCTAACTGCCCTCCCCTGCAGGCCTGGTCACCCCTAACTGCCCTCCCCTGCAGGCTTGATCACCCCCAACTGCCCTCCCTTGCAGTTCTTGTCCCTCCCAACTGCCCTCCCCTGCTGGCCTGATCGCCCACAACTGCCCTCCCTTGCAGGCCTGGTCCCTCCCAACTGCCCTCCCTTGCTGGCCATCTTATGGTGGCCATCTTGTGTCCACATGGGGGCAGGATCTTTGATCACATGGGGGCAGCCATCTTGTGTGTTGGAGTGATGGTCAATCTGCATATTACTCTTTTATTAGATAGGATAGAGGCCTGGTGCATGGGTGGGGGCCAGCTGGTTTGCCCTGAAGGATGTCCCAGATCAGGGTGGCGGTTCCCTTTGGGGGGGTGGGTGGCCTGGGTGAGGGGCCTGTGGTGGTTTGCAGGCTGGCCATGCCCCCTGGTGACCCAAGAGGAGGCCCAGGTATCTGGGGTTTATTTATCTTCTTCTTCTTCTTCTTCTTCTTCTTCTTCTTCTTCTTCTTCTTCTTCTTTTTTTTTTTTTTTTACAAAGTTTCAATTGTGAAGTTAAATAAACCCCAGATTATTTATCTTCTACAAATGAAACTTTGTAGCCTGGAGTGGAGCCAAGCCTTCTGCTTGCTCTGTGGCAGCAACCATTTCTGTTGGGATTTATGTATCTTCTATCATTGAAACTTTGTAGCCTTGAGTGGAGGCCTAGGCCGGCAAGGGCAGGCGGAAAGCTTGGCTTCCTCCATTGCCAGGGAAACCCAAACCTCCCTCCTGCTCTCTGTGGCCGCAGCCATCTTGGTTGGGTTTATTTGCATATTTGCTCCTGATTGGCTTGTGGGCATGGCTTGTGGGTGTAGCGGAGTGATGGTTAATTTGCATATTACTCTTTTCTTAGATAGGATACATTAATGTATATTAATACATGTAATATATTGTTACAATATATAGATTCTCTCGTCCACCATAATTTTACCTTTTTGTTTGCTATTCTAAACCCGTAATTTCTTAAGGAACAGCCAAAGTAACCATAAGTATAATTAGCCATCAGTGATTTAATAATATAAATGTTAACTTGGAAGAATTTACTTTTAATAAAAGTGTCAGAAAATGTGTCTCTTTTCTTGGCTACAACTTATATGCAAATAAATTTAGAATTTCTAGTCTAGTAAATACGTTCTCTGATAATAGCTTAATTGTAGCTATTTCAGACCAAATTGTTTAATTATGGTGAATCACATGCAAATTGTTCAGATGTAGGTCAGCTTCCCACTCCTACATTCTAGCACCTCTTTTCTAATTCAGGACCAATTGCTCGATGCCTAAAAAAGGAAAAGAGTCGATTAAAGACAAGACAAAAACCAAAACTACAATGCCATAAAAACCAACAGTGGGCCAGGAGTCAGATGTTCTAATAAAAATGTCAGGGCAGGTTGTATTTATACAGGCCTTTGTTGATGATCTCTTATGTTTGCTGTGTGTTTGTACACAATGGTGTGCTCATTGCTCATGAGCTTTGTAGCTGGCAAAGCATGGTACCTCTAAGATGAAAAGTTTCCTCATATGCAAAATATCATTCTTGTTCACTTACTGAACATCCAGTAAAACAAGAAATGTATATTGAATTGTGACTCTTCTAATCTGATATGGAAAGAACATATTCTTTTCAGTGATCTGGTTGAGTGACAAAAGAGTAGGTCTCACTAGTGAGAAAGAATACCATGCATGTAGCTCTGGGTGAGGCCAACTGAGACATATCGCAGCAGTAGGAGCTAAGGAAATCCTTTGTTTTCCTGTTACATTATAGCTCTAATCTATAGTTGCCTTTGGTGATGGAGCATTGTACACCTTTCTGCTGAATGACTGAGGTTTTATGATACTATTTCATCTTTATTTGTTGTTTACTATAATTTCAAAGAAAAAATTTATTTCTGGTTATGAAAACATTGAAAAGTGATAAAGCAGATTGATGAATTTGTTGTATTTGCTGCCTTTTATCTTTTGGTGATTATTTCTGCTGTTTTTGATATATTGACAGAAAAATGTGAGCCTTGCTGGTTAACAATTTTGACTCTAAATCTAATAAAATTATAATTTTGTCTTAGTATAGACATAGGCTTTTTTGTTTTTAATTATAATTCTTCACTGGAGTTTGATTGTTCAATAATTTGAATTTATATTTTTATATAATTTGATTTTTAACATTTTCATAAAATTTATTTTGAACTAAATTATTCATTCTTGAAGAAATATTGTAGAATTGTTGAATTAAATTACTGAATTAAAAAGTGGCAGCAATTTTTCTAATTCTTAGAATGGGGGAAATAGATGGAGACTACTTTGTACTTCTTTCAATATAAATATTTTTTGTTTGAATTGTTTAAAATATAAAATAGAGAATTATACTAAATAGAAACTATTATCTTTCTCAAAGTTAGCTGCTGTTAAAATTGTGGTATTTATTCTTCCAAATTCTTTCATAATATACACAAACATCAGTATCAATATGTCCACACAATGCTTCCATACCATATGCATGATTCTGTGTTTTTAACATTTTAATTATGAACATCCTTCTAAGTCAATGTGTATTATCTATTTCACCTTTTTTAATGGATGCATATTAGGCAACTTTTTTTGATGTCGCATGATTTATTTAATAGGCCCTCTAAACAGTTTTTTAAAATAGAACTTTAAAATAGAATGAAAGATGGCCTTCCTTAATTACACTTTTGGCAGGCATACAAAAGAATAATTTCCATTTGAACAATGAATCAGGAAATTAAGGAGTGAAGAAAACGTGTTACAGTAAAGAGGCATAAAAATATTTTTAGGTAAGTGCCCATAAATGGTCAGGGGAAACAAAGGCTAATAATATAGATGATCATGCCACTGTGTTGAAGCTATATAAAAATTAAATTCTACTAATTTTCTCAAGGTTCACCCAAAATGACACCTCTTTCCATAAACATTCAGAGATTCTTCTCTTCCTCCTTATTCTCACCAGTTGTCTCACATATCCATAACACTTAGGGGAAAAATAGTTCTCATCATTTTATGTCACATACAAAAATTCATCTGGCATGTATATTTTTGCTCCAAATGAACTGTTAACCCCTAGAGGGTGATGAGTGTGTGTTATTCATCTTTGAGTCTAGCCAATGCTGAATAAATCATCATTCAGTTCAATTGGGTTGAAGTGTGAGAAAGGGGAGTGATCAGGTGGAAATGCTTGATTTTACCGGAATTTTACAAGATGTCACTATCTTCCTCTATATTTTAAATTACAGAGTGAATACTAATAAATTATTGTGGTGGATGAGATACATATAATATGAACAGTTTTTTATATAATCATGTTCAAAATCATACTTACAAGTCAAGTATCTCAGAAAAATATTTATAATTTATGAAAAAAATATTTGTATGGTGCTGAACTTATTAATATATTACCTCACATGGATCTAAAAGCACTAAGCTTGAAAGCATTATGTACATGTAAGAATTATTATTATTATTTTAAATTTTATTTTTATTGATTTCAGAGAGGACGGGAGAGAGAGAGAAATAGAAACATCAATGATGAGAGAGAATCATTGATTGGCTGCCTCCTGCTCGCCCCCTGCTGGGGAACGAACCGGGGCCCTTCAGTCCGCAGACCAGCGCTCTATCCACTGAGCAAAACCAGCTAGGGCAAGACATTATTATTATTATATTTAAGATAGCAATAAAGTTGGCTCTGTGGATTAAAATATAGATGGTTATTTACAAAATAGAAATAATACATAAAAGAAACAATTCTTTAGGTAAATTCTGTTAGAAGAAAGAGAGGATTGTTTTCAGTATTTCATAAAATGCTGCTTATTACTCATACCATTAAATGAATCTTTGACATTGTCTCAACCAGCAAAAGTAGTTATTATAGTGTGAATTATGCTTAAGGGGTTCTATGATTCCATATGAGTCTGAATTCAATGGTAATGTAAATTTAAAATAGCTGAACAGATGTACCAAGTTCAATTTCCTTTACAGAAAAAGTTAGGAATTAGTCAATATAAAAGTTTCTTTTGAAACTGAATGTAATACTTAGTGCATCATAGTTTTTTTGTTTTGTTTTTTCCCCTCTTCTGATTTGCAGAGGCCACTTCCCCCAACTCTGATTTTATGTTTTTTTTTTTTTCCTGGTCAAGTAGGTAAGGAGGAAAGGATCTTGGTCAGTCTATTCTAAGAAAAATATTTAAGCTTGTTGATAACCTTTACTTGAGGAGAATGTGAAACTTAGCATTTGAAATGCATACTTTGTCCTCAAAGAAGTCAGTGTCTTTGTTCTCAAAGAAACCAGTGTCTTCCCACTACCAGTATTTGGCCAGGGTTGCAAATGTTAGTACCTTCAGGACCCATGGATACGATAAAAGTGAGTATAAGAGACCAATATTGTAGAGTAGGGAGTGGTGTAAACTGATTAACATATAAGGGTTACTTCTACTCATTCCAGTGGAACTTTTTAGCAAATTGTATCTTCCAGTGACCATAACTTCTAAAGTTATAGGGAATTAAATATTGGGATTTTTATGTGAAATCTCATGGTTTCTAATATTGCCTCAAATATTTTAAATTGGGAAAAAAAAAAGAAAACCAGGTAAAGCACTAAAGACAGGCCTTAGGTATGTAATTTGCAACCCTTGCATAAATATTGTGTAAATACTTGTTCAATTAATGAGTGAATCATGGACCTCTGTAGAAAACAGGGAAATTATAGAGCACTCTAACCTTTGCTCCCTCTTGGGTATTAAAAAATTCATATAAAACTTTAAGGAAGACCATAATCATAGCAACAAATATGGAGACCAACCAGATAAACCTTTTCAACTATCTCTGGAGTCCACAAAAGGGAAAGCAAGAGTAGACTAAGTAAGTTAAGAAAGTGTTGTTAAAAGGTATTATGATATAGAAAAGAATGATGGCAAAGAAACATAATTTTAGACACATTTTTATCTGATCTCCAACTGACCTTATGCTACTAATTCATGATCTGCAAATCTTTTGTCTTTTATTAATCTTAAAAGAGAGTAGTGAATGAAGATAATGGATCAAAGGAAAGTCAAATACCTGGGAAAAAATAAAAATCAAACACACAAATTTTGTCATGTAATCATTAGTGAATAAACATGGATCCAATAACCCTTGGTTTGTTTCCCATTCTGACCTGTTTAAGATGCCTCCTCTTTGAGTTCTTCCCTACTTTCCTTGTGCACAGACTCACCCTTCCCTCTTCTATTTCAATTCATTGTTATGCCACCACACACATCACTGCACTTAATCGTATTCAATTACAGTTGCTCACACATCTCTCTTTCCAAGAATTAAAATCTTAAGACCAGAAACAATATCTTTATAACTTTTTTTAAAAAATCATAAAAATTTGCAAGTATAGCACAGAGAATCATTTGAAAGCAAATTCAACCTCATGCCTCATTACCCTCAACTGCTTTTGTATGTCTCCATAGAAACAAAGGCATTTTTCCACATAACCAAAAAATAAAAGCATCAAAGTTGTTTGCTAAGGTCTGGATTGTGTCTCACCCACCAAACTCATATGCCAAGGCCCTAACCTTCAATGTAATGGTATTTGAAGAAGGGGCCTTTGAGAGCTAAGCAGGTTTAGATGATGTCATAATGGGCCCTTATAAGAAGAGGCACCAGAGGGCTTCCTCTCCCCCCCCCCCCGCCTCTCTCTCTCTCTCTCTCTCTCTCTCTCTCTCTCTCTCTCTCTCTCTCTCTCTCTGCCATATGAAGGCACAAGCAAGAAATAGAGTTCTTACCAAGGAATAATATTGGCTAGCACCTTGATCTTAGACTTCACAGCCTCCAAATCAGTGAGGAATAAATTTCTGTTGCTGACAGCACCCAGTCTATGATATTTTGTTATGGCAGCTGGAGCTGACTAATATCCCAGGAAATTAATATCAGTATATTACTACCATCTAACCCTCAGATCCCATTTAAGTTTTATCAGTTGTCCAAATAAATTCCAATAACTGTATTTTAGAGGGAAATAATTTGTTTCCAAATGATTTGCCTCGTTTGGTAGTCATATTTTATTAGTCTCCACGAATGTAGGAAAGTTCCACAGACTTCCCTTGACTGTCATGTGCTGGGGTTCTTGCCCCAGCATTACAAAGGGTTCAGCAATGTGGAGAAAGGAGCTGCGTGTAGATTCAATAAGGAATCCAAAGATGAAAGATAATTTTGAAAGGCATTGGGGGTCAGAGGAGCTTCAGCTAAAGGAGCTAAAGACTACCCCTTGACTCAGGATCCCGTGCTATTTATTAACACAATTTGTCCTAAGACAAGGTGGTGACATACACTTCAAAGGGTAAGATTTACAGAAGCATTGTTAGATTTAGGAATAGCCTACAGCTGTTCAGGTGTTTGGCCAACAGGAGGCAATAACATGCAGATTAAAATGCCCTGAGCTGTCTGGCAGCAAACGATTATCCTTTTCAGGTTTGGGGGAGATGCTTTTTAGCCGTTCCCAAATGATTCAGCCCTGCTGACATGCCGGAATTGGCTTCCGGAAGTCATGTCCTGATACTTTGAAGATTACATTCCAGTTGTTTTGCAGTGACCCTATTTTATGCAAATTTGGATCCTAACACCTAGGACAGTGTCTGGTATATAGATTATGTTCAATAAATGCTAGTTGAGAAATAAATTCATGATTGCAAACCTCTGTGGAGAAACTCTGACTTTGAATTACTTGAGCAATTCTAATAGCAACTATTTCAAATTTTAAAAGAAATATGTACAAAATAGGAAATAAAATACTCTGGAGTCTTCCCATGCTACTACTGATGTACATTTGTTAATTTATTTAGTGAGTATGCATACACTGGCACCAGTTAATATTAATTTTTTTAGAGCTCTGTTTCTCAAAGCCTGGTGTGTGGACTGCTTCCAGTTCACACACTATTTCTGAGTCATGATGATATAAATAACAAAATTGGGAAACAAACATTTAGAAACTGTTAGCATTTTGACAAATTGATTCTACTTTTGCTGAATCTAATAACTCTAAAGTTACATATTAAACATATTTTTCTGCATTTTCTTCTTTATTCCACTTATGTAGTAATTAAGTTAATTACATTTTCCATATTATTGATCCACAGTGGATAAGGAATGGTACAGTTTATGGTCATTCACATGAGAGTAAAGTGGAATAAATATGAGTCAGAACTTGGTGGAACTTGATCTGGAACCTGAAGAACGGGTAGGATCTTTCTAGTTTAGAAATGGAGAAATGAACAATTCAGGCATAACAAAGTATAAGTATGTGTGTATGTGTGTGCAAGCATTTTTGTGTGCCCATGTGCCTGTGTGAACTTGTATGAATGCTCATGTGTTTTGGTGGCACCAACAGATAGGAGTCTCAAAAGACAGTAAGAGCTCATCATTTCAATATGGGGTGATAGCAACTCCTCCCACATCTGTTTGCACTGCATCCCAAAATATTGGTTCCAATAGCATTGCCCTGTTTAGAACATTCTTTTGTTCTCCCTTTTCTTTCTGAACTCATTCATTCTTTCTCTTAATCCTCAGAAGCCCAGAATTACCATTGCTGGCAAAACACTAATAATCTCCTTTGACCAAGAAAGTGACCAGTGCTGCTATTACCACCTTTAGATGACAGATCCTACCCACAGCTTCCAAATATTTAAATGAACAGGAGAGAAACATGGGTAGAAAAGAGGAAAATGATGAGAGAAAGAATAGAGTATATGAAATAATGGTAGGGAAAGAAAAGTTAAAGGAAAGAAATATATGATTGCATTAACTTTAATTTACATTGGCAATCTTTTTTTTTCACATCGGCAACCGTGAAACTCGGTAACATTCAGCTCACTTCCAAACATATTTATTAACAGCTGGATTTGAGAAGTTAGGATAAGAATAAGGCTCAAGAACTTGTCCTATAATGACTGCAGTGTCTTAGATAAGACAGATAAGCAAACATTATTTCAATATAGTGATTGGGCCATTCATTGGGATATTCACAGGTACAGAGGAAAGGTGATGGTCCAGATTTCCAAGCTTCTTTGAAAAGATGGTGACCATGAAGGGCCTTGATGAAAAATAAATTAAATTGAAAATAACAAGATGAGGAATGAGCACAATTTAATAACCAGCTTTCAGTCCTGGAGCTGGTACACTGGGGAGCTAGTACATATTTGTTCAATGAATGAGTAATTTAGTTAGTTAGCATTAGCTGACCAATGAGAGGTAAACACAACTCTAGGAAGAACTAGAGAGTCATGGAAGCATAAAACATTATGTTGAGTAGGGGGAAAGTAAGATCTGTAGTCCTCCAAAGTGTAGTAAAAATAGTGTGACAGAAAGAGGTGAATTGAGAATAGTGACAAAAGAGAAAAGGTATTGGAGACATTTCCCTGTAATCACAAGTCCCGAGCTTTATCTATGTGTAACAGGCACACAGCATTGTGAGATTTGTATTGTAGTTTGATTGTAGATGATGAGGTGTGGAGGAGACAAGACAGACACTGTGACATTAATTAGGAGGCCATTTTACTAGTCTTGGCAAAAATGACAAAGATCGAATAGAGCAATAAAAAAGGGACAGAATGTGGGAAGGGCACTGGTGGTTAGATTTAGGAATCACTTGAGAAATAGAATCAGTAGAACTTCTCACTTATTTAAGGGATAATGGAGATGAAGAGGTAAATCAAAATGTAAAGGGAAGGTTGAAAGCTTGGAGAACTCCCGTATTTATGACTCGGGTTCCTAGATGCATAATGATATCCTAAATTAAGCTAATGTATATGAAAGGACAAGTAAGTATTTGCAAAGTAGGGAGAGATATAAAAAAGAATCCAGTTTTATGGAATGAATTTGAGGTGCCTGTTGAGGAAGAGAGAATGTCAAAACTGGAGAAGTGTATGTATATTTCTGTAAGTATGTGTGTACATTTAATATACAGGTATACATATATATGTATATATATAGCAATGGTATATAAATATGTGTCGATTCTGTCTGTATAGTCATGTAATGCTCTACTTTCCATTAACTTATTGCTGTCAAATTAACTTATTGCTTGAATATATCATTTGAAACTCTAGTAATTCATTCCATATTTCAAAATATACCACAGACAGAGAAGAATGCTGTCTCTTGAAACGAGTTCCAGACTTGTGAAAATATCATGTGTCTTTATTGCCAAAGCAAAGAGGAAAATTTTGCCAGTTACATGCCTGAACCAGTTTTGGTTTCAATTACCTAGATTATTGAAGCAGAAACAACCTTTGTGACTAATTTATCCTTATAATTGCCTTAGCTCTCTGCTTTGCCTTGCTTATGGACATATTCCATGTCCTACTATTATTAGAAAGGAAAAGTCACTTCCTTTTTTGGTGGTTCCAGAAAAAATATTTAAAATATACTTTTTAATTCAAAGAACTATCCTTTCCTAAGCCTCTGTATTTAGAGAATGATATACTGAACAAAGTGAAAAGTTAAACAGTACTTACCTCATTGCCATCATGTGATAGTTCTGTTATCTCTTACTAATTTTTACAATAAACCTCAGTGACTCGGTCTCATCAGTACTGACCTTTCAGTATCTCCTGATTTAAAATGTCCTTAAATACCAAGTAGATTCTTGAACTCTCCACACATTTGAGTCAGTGTTGTGAAGGTTAGGTCCCTAATCATCTTAAGCATCTGCAATGAAACTCTGAAATGAATTAGTCAATGGGAAGAGAAAAGACTTACCCCTTGGCCTCCCAACAACAAATTCAACTTTTTCATACAGCAGTGGAAAACCTTAGGATTTCAACTAAATGGAAGCATTAACAACAATGCAGCCATCATTATAATCCTAAATATTTCACCCATAATCCCTACTCAGTAATTCTTTTCAACCCAGTTAATGAAAAAGCAAGAATGGTAAGATAGTGCATGAATAAATTATGATTTTTCTCAAATTACCTTTCTGGGTTATCTTTTATGAAAGAAGTAGACAGCATTTGTGTGATACAACTCATTTTCCCTGCATGCTGTCAGTGAGAATGAATGTCAACTTTTAATAGTCAATTTCACTTCTATCAAAAATATATATAATCCTAAATGTATAAATTGTCAACCTCAAGTAAAATAATTAGCAAATCACCAAAGCAAATTTGAGTTTATTTGAGAATAGCAGAAAATTGCATTTAGGGACAAGGAATCTATGGTGGTCATAGGCAAATCCAGAGAACAAAGGAGAGGGGTTTGCTGTTACTGGAAAAAGGAGGAAGTCGGAGGGGTGGTTTTGACCAAAAGTCCTTTGGAAAAGAGTGAGTGTTCAAGACAATGATGACTTCTTATTGGCTGAGTTGTTGATGAGCAAGGATAAACATAATCCTTGATCTCGGTGAGGAGTGTAAAAGACATTTTTTCCTATTATGGTTTGCCAAGATAGGAGAGGTAGAGCATGAGAGTTTCCCTAATAGGGCTTCCCAATTCTATTTTAAATGAGGTTCTTTTCACAAAATCTAAATTGAGTGTTTTATAACTCAATATTTAATAGCCCAAATTTATAAAGCATATAGGTAGCCTACCATCATTTACTTTCTTCCAGGCAAGTGTTTTTCACTTTGGGGTTTCATCAGTGAGTAAGCATACATTATATAATAGGCACTATAGTAGGCTTTGGGGACTCATGGGTACAGTCAAATTTTCTGTCTACCAAGGAATGCATACAGATGTAAGAGCTTTTAACTCTAATCTGGCTCAAAATCCTCAGGTATAGCTTCCTAGAAGAAGGAATATGAAGGTACAATTTGAAGATTCAGGTCAATTAACAAGACGGATAAGGGAGTTTCAGACCATAATAATATGTGGGATAACTTCTTTAATAGATGGCTTGTATTGTGAAAGAGAATGATCCAAATTCTAGGAAAAATCATTCCAAAATAAAAGGAAAAGCACCAAAATCTTGATATTTATTTCATTATTACAAATCTTATTTTTAAACAATCCATTTTAATTTGACTCACAAATGTTCAAACGCAGCCTGTTCAATTATGAGCACAAAAACATGATCGATGCTACTCAGGACTCAGGATCCCACTTTTTCCTCCCAGATTTAAAAAAATAATTTTATAGTACCCTACTTACTTAAAGAACATCTTTCTCAAAGTGTGAAGTTTTCAGTGATCTAACTCACTCAAACATAACAATATTTTATTTTGCATGAGCTCATCAGAAAGTCAGTGAAATAAAAATAAATGGGAGTAAAAATAAAAATGACCTTAAAAACATATTGCTCAACTCTTATTTTGTTTAATGTCACCTCCATGTGAATTTGCATAATCAAGAAGATTTCATTTTCTATGTTGTAAAACAAAGTTACAGAAAGGTTAAATGACCACAGAAACATAGTCTGAGAAAGCATTTTTTTTTTCCTTTGAGAATTAAATAGGTTGTAGGCAGCTATTAAATCTTATAAAATACATCTTAGTCCAATATTTTAGTCAAGCTAATATTCAACTTTTAATTAGGCATACACATTAATGAGATCTCTTTAGGATCAATATTAGTAAGACAATATGCAGTAGAATGAATCAATCCATAGCTTTGAAGACTTTCATGATTCATCATTACTTAGATTTTGCTATATTTCATCATCATTAAGATATTATTCAAACGAATCAATGAACTTTTATCATAGCTAAAGATAAAACTTAACTAGCTAATTTGATAATAACCTGTTCCTAATTTATGTTTTCAGAAAATTTATAACCTTATTTTTATTATATTATCATGATCAATTTTTAAAATATATTTTGAACCATGCTCAAGTCATAAATAAACCGATAAAGCCTGTATTTTTATAACAGTCATTTGAATTCATAGTAAAAAATGAAATTTTTTAGAAATTTGCATCAACAACAAAAATAATATATTATCATTGAGATAATTTGATGATCCATCATTATTCATGAACACTTTGGATGGGTGATCCTTTATCAACCCAGAGCATGAAGCTCTGCTCTGTGTGTTTATGGCCAATAAATATCATGAGAATTTGGAATGCTTTTAAAATAAAACCTTTTAAAAATTTCTAAAGGAAGAAATTAACACACACGCGCGCACGTGCACACACACACACACACACACACACACACACACACCGGGAAAATCCTCTTCTTAAGTTCTAGTCTTTCATATGTTGTTTGCAAGAGGACAGGGCAGGGATGAGAGGAAGGTGGGATAGTGTGGCTATTTGAATGATTGTTAAAGAATTTTATCAGCCAAGACTGGTATTTTCCTTAAGCTTTTTGGTGTAATATATCATTAAAATAAGTGTTGCTTATTTTGCTATTGTCCCAGTCTACTTTTAGCAAGAGGCTTGAATCCAATTTCATGGAATTTATTTTTAATTTAATATTTTTTAAAAAATCACTTAAGTTTAACTACTAACATATTTTTCAAGCTTACACTCTCATGAGCAAGGAAAGAAGATGTATTTTTAGTATTAATAACCCATTAGAATATAAAATTTTTTGTCATTTTAGGTTTAAAATATGGAATTTGTGTATTTGTGGCGATTAAAAAATTAAGAACGCCTGCACTATAGGTTTCATTAAGAAAATGAAGTGTTCTCTTTGTAAAAATTAGACCTTTGACACCCAAATTAATCAGATATTCACTTTTTAAAAAAGCATTTTTGTGATGTTTATTTTCTCATTTATCCACTTACATACCCATCTTTCTTCTTGGACACTTTGATTCCATTTAGCTTGAGCTTCTCCTTACTCCTTTGAGATTCCTATTGTTTTGATGAAAAGAGACTTGTTTTTATCCCTGATATTCTTATTCCCTCTACACCTTTGCAATGTTGGCTTTACCACCATCTGCAGAATAACTCTCTCTTCAGTCTTCTCCCTGCATTCTCCATGCTCTCCTCATCCCACCTGCCCCCACCCTGCCTCTGAATTGCCTGATCAGTGCTCTTCTTAGGCATTTCCACACTCTCCTATTCCATGAATAGGAATCAAGCAGAGAAGTTCATTGCATTAGTTGGTAATGAACTCTCTTTTATATTTTATAAGCTGAATTATTTTGGTATTCCCAGAACCATACTAAACAATGACAAGGTATGTTCTAGATGTGCAATAATGTTTATTGTGTGAAGGAATGAATAATCCAACCACAATGAAGAAATATAGACATTCTGCCTGTTTTACTATTAATTTAATTAGTATTTTGTCATGAAAATAAAATTTCTTTATAAAAATTTTGCAACAGCTCAATATTTTATTTTATGTCTGTATCTGACTATCACTTTATAGAAATATTCATGTGCATTTCAATTTTTCTTTTGGATGCATTTCCAGAAGAAAATTACTATCATCCTGAAATTTAGGCCATTTGATACATTCTGCAAAAACAATTTTTCTTCTGGATATATTTCTAGAAATAAAATTACTATAACCCTGAAATTTAGGCCTTTTGATGCATTCTAAAAAAACTTTCTTCTAGAAAGATAGTACCATGAGAAATTTGCAAGACTTCACCACCTCTCCCTTACCCATATTGGTTTGTGTAATTATATCAACATTAAAAGTTTATAATTTATCATTTTAAACTAGATTTTTCATCTATACTAGTTAATGGATAATGTTTTTAGATGTTTAATATCATTTCTATAACAGTCTTTTAGCTTCCAGCTTTCTCACTTTGCTTCTAATCCACTACTACGACAGTGTTATTTCTACAGAACATTCCTGAATGCATTGTGCAGAGAATAGCAATGATTCCTAGTTATCTACAAAATAAATTACACATTTGTGGTTTAGATTACTATCACTTTTACAGCCTATTGAAATCTCCTTTCTCTTAACTAAATTTCTCAACAATCCCTCCACATACCCTATAATTGTGTCAAACTGGTACATTTTCTTCCTGATTTTTACCAATTGAAATCTTAACTATATTTTAATATTTGGTAAATATGCCCTAACATTTATGTGAGATCCCTGTTATCTAATGTTGCATTTAGTTTTATATTTTCTTGTTCTTGGAATTTAATTTTACCTGAAAAGTCCCAATACTAACATTTCAGAAGACTCAGAGCATATCCTACTGTTGTAAGATTTAATTACAATCGGTAGAGCCTTTTTAAATCTTATGTTTTAAAATAACCTGAGGTCTACATACCTAAAAGTTCCCAGCAATGTTTGTCAAATTTGTTTGCTAAGTCTTTGAAAAATAGCTTAAAGATATATAAATAATAAGTAATTGAACCAATTAAGATAATTTAAACTAATTTACATATGATAGTTAAGTTCTGCATAAGAAGTGTACATTTCAATTAAAATTATGCAAAATAACTCTCATAACCGTCACCAAATGGTAGTCATTAAACCCTGTTTATTTCTGTACTATTCTTGGGATATATGTGCTTCATTTTTGATATTCTGCTACCCAGTCAGCCAAATGCATTTCTTACCGAAGAAAAAAATGAGAACATAGTAATCATGATATGCACTAAGTATACAAATTAATTATTAATGGAAAAAATAGACAGATTGATTTGATAATCACTTCTATTGGCTTAAATTTAAATTTGAATTTAAAGCTATAATTTCAAAAACTAGAATATAAATCAAGTTATTTTCTTCCATCTGTTAATACACCTGCCTCATTGTATATATATTTATATTTGCACTTAAATGTATATTTATATCTTATTTAGTGTGGTATTTGCACCTAGTGATCAGTAAATTGTGGTAGTCTGCTTAATAACTAGTGTTAGGTCCAATTATAGGAAGTCAATCAGTAATTTTTAAATTATTTAGGTGTTTTGTTTTTTTTAATAGACACTCTCTTCTTCTAGCCTAGGTAGAGTTTGAATTTTTTGAAGTAAAAGAAAGTGTAGTTATTGGTTGAGATGAATTTAGAGTGAAAAGTAGTAGAGACAAGAATCCCAGGTCATACCCTGAGTTATCAGGATCCACATTTATTAGTGACTTTGACTTATCAGATGTAGTTATCAATTACTCTGCTGAAGAGAGTTGATATTTTATATTATTTGGCTCAATTCATCTAAAATAAAATGTCTTTCTGGCAAAAAAAAAAAAAAAAAATTACTCTGGCTTCGCGGTAAAGAACTTCATCTCCAGAATCTTCAAACACCTCAGTACACCAAGTACAATTCCAATAGTCTTCAGACCACACAAATAGTACACTGTTCAATACTTGATTTAACAAAATAGAGGCATTAGCACTCACAATTTTGATTCTTTACTTATTGGCCAGACTTGTTAAAGCAAAAGATCAAAGACTCTGTTTTAAAAAGAAAACCTCCACACTAGAAAAATGGTGAAAAGCTGAGTTTAAAATTAAATCCTAAGCCTCATAGGTTTGGCTTTTCAACAGCTCAAACCTCAATTTTTGCTTTAGCTGCCATTTGAAACAAAATGAAATTTGCCAAACCTAAGTGCTGTGTGTTGTTAGCTTTTTTGGTTTCTTTGTTAACAGTATTTCCCCTTTTAATCAGCCTGTCTCCTGCTTTTATTATTTTCTTTGATCTCTGTTCTCTTTTAATTTTCCTCTTTTTTCTTCTGTGTAGTCTCTTTTTTTTCTCACATCCTTTTCCTTCATCCTCCTCTACATCATCACACTTGAATCTAGTAATTAGACCTTATAGCAATCTACTGTTTTTTAATGCTTGGAATAAACTTGTATAGAAAAAAAGAAAAAAAAAAAAAAAACAACAACTATGAAACTTTCTTAGTACCTTCATCCCACTTCCACTATTTTCGTAATTGATGAAACTCTAATAGATGACATTTGAGTGGATATTTTCAATATATTAATTTGCATCATGTTATTCTTAGTACCATTTTGGAGTCTTTTTTTTATCTATATCCTTACCATTGACAAATGTTATTAGAATCCTTTCCTATTTCTCAGAGAAGTGATAGTTTTCATCTTTTAATTGTTCCTGATGCTTTCATCTCACATCACTATGACTTCGTTTTGCTTTATTAAGAATACAAATGTTCTGTAGGAAATGTGCTCAGGAATCATGGAAGATAGAAACATCTGTGAACCTAAGTACAATAGAAATTCATCTTGCTAGGTGGCACCAAACCACAACACTTCAGACCACACAATGTATTTCGTCAACACTTATGTTAAACACATCTTTAAAAAAAAAAAGAAAGAGACAAACAGACAAACAAAAAACCTCTATAGCCAAAAACAAAAGAAAACATAATCCACCAAAATATTTTAATTTTTCACTTTTCGGTTGGCGGTCTTTGCATCCAGCACATTTGCTTTAATCATAAAAATTCCTTTCTTAGAGAAGGATAGAAAATGCAAGCTAACTAGAGTAAAGCATGTAAAAAAGTTCTCAAGGTGAACAAGGATCCCTGCAGACACCATGGCGAGGAGGCTGGCACTTACCTCTCTCCAGGGACAGTGTCTTTTGGCCAGGGATACCCTCCTGTCTGCTTTGGCGCTTGGAAATGTTAACAGTTCATAAAGCTAAACTCAACATTGTCCTTTTCACGTGAGAAGAGTATGAAATATAGCTCACAAAATGGGATTCGCGAATGTAATTGTGTGCAATATTGGGGCGGCGGAAGGAGACTAGTTACTATACCATGTCAAGGATTTGAGTTTCAGGCACCAGTACATTATTAAAAGAATGATTCGGGTGTGCTCATCTCCTGGGAATGGATGCCTTCGTGTTACCGAACTTGGGTTATTCTTAAAAGGCTGCTGAGCTGGACATTGGTTAAGAAAAGGGACTCTTAGGCATTGCATTGTTAATCATTGAGATTTTTCTCGAGGCAGATGAAACAGAAGTATTGGTATATCATCTCCTCTCTTTAGTATCGACATAGAAATAACGGTTATTTTAGAAAATTAAGAGCAGGAAAGAAGGAATAGAATTTTAAGTTTAACACCGAAGTAATTTCTGGAGAAGTAAAAAAAAAAATATTTTAGGATGGTGACATTTTCTTTATTTACTTCTGTGTTTGCTGAGCTTTTCCTGTATAGTAAAGTTGTACAAAAAATTAACAGTAACCTTGCATTCTATAGAGAAAACAGACCACACACCTTTTTGGGTTATTTTTTAAAAATGCTTATTTGAATTTGATGTGAGAAAAATATATTTCAGGGAACAATCCTACAATGCTCAAATGAGCACATGTATAAAAATAAATTATCACATCTCTCCTCATCACTTGCACATTATATTACAAACAAGAGAAAAACATGTCCCCCTTATTTCCCAAGACCATCCCATGATTTCAACCTTTCCAGTCTTCTTTATTCAAGCTTTCATATTTCTCAGTTCCCATCCCTATGTATTTTGAACAGTCTCCTAAGCTGCACTTTTTCAGATTATTTTATTAATAGTATTTTATTAATATTTTATTAATATTTCAGATTATTTTATTAATATAGTTAATAAAATAGCTATTACCAATATTATCAAAATACTATTTATCAACATTAATATTGTCTATGTAATATTAATATTCATTATTCCCCATTCATCAGAGATAATATATATACAGGCAGATAGATAGTTAAACAAGAGTGAACAGGATAGAGCTGTGTGAATACAAGGAAATAATAAGATCCAAGAAATTAGAAATCTCAGTTAAGAGAGCTTCTGCTGGACCCCTCATTGCTATTTCAGTTGTTTGGAATAATTTATCGGTGATCCCTGTGTTTTTAAAGTAATAATTACAAAATATAATGTACCTTTTGACTTTAGAATGTCTTTTTTTTTGTAGATCTATACATTTTTTACCAGAATTCTAATGAGAGCTTATTTCTAGAATTATAATTGGCATTTAAAGAAATGTACAGACAAAATAATAAATTGAATTTTTAAAAAAGGACAAAAGCCCTCTTAAAATGGTTAAATCTGTCCAGTACTCACTAATGCAGTTTAACGTGACTTGATCACCCCTGAGGTGTGTGTCATTGTTACTGATCATGGAGCTTGAAAAACTTTAATTGCTAGCTTATTTAGTTAAAAAAAAAGAATTAGAAAAAAATAGATCCCAAAATAATACCTTTCTAAAGAATTATTAAAGGTTTCCTTATTACCAAGCTTCATTATACTAGAAAAATCCTTAAATGGTGTGTAGTATTTAGGGGTTAGTTTCTATATTTTTGAGTAGTTGTACACAAAAATTCTCATGGTTCTGAAATACTATCCTACATGTATTTGTAAAAATTCAAAAATTATTGTATATTATAGTTTTACCTTTTAAACTGAATACTACGTAACAAATTTTAACTTTCATAGCAAAAAAATTATTTTTACAGCTTGAAAACCACTTCCATTACCAGAAAAACAAGAAGAAAATGCTTTGTGAATTCAAAAGTGGGCAGAAATATAATGCTGTAATTTTTTATTGCTTGTGGAAATGCACTGAAATTGATCATTCATTTTTAAGTGCTTTTCTGTATTTTAGTGCAGGTTTTGTTATAGGAAAAGGTACCAAAGTAATTAGCATAGTCCCTCTCCTCAACTATGTAATGATATAATTATGGAAATGTGTCTAAAAACCAGGAAAGAAACTTGAATAATACAAAGCCATTTTACCAGGAATAGAGTTATTAAGGATATCGGTATTGAGAGGAGACGGGACCTAATGATGGTGGGCATAATAAGAGAGCTCTTCATGGAGGCCTTGGGATCCTAACAATGAAGACTACATAGAACTCCCTTAGTGACGTAAGGGTAAAGTGGATTCCCGTATGAGGTGCAGCTCACGAATGAATGGATGTGACCTTTCACGAGACAATGAGAAGGGGAGTCAGAAGTGTTTGCTGGTGAATCTCAGTAAATAAATTGAAATCCGGATGCTGAAACAGCTTATGTACAGTCTTGACATCTAGATAGAAGAGTTTGTGTTTGGTGTGGTTTGAAAAGAGACTTCGTAGTAGATTTTTTAATAGAATGAAAGTAGCATTTAAAATGGATTAGTCTGGAAGTGGTATGCAATATATGGGTGACAGTTGAAGGGTGGAAAGAAAAGGCAAGAGACAGCCTGGAGCCACGAAGGTCCACAGGAAGCAGTTGCGGTAAAGCAGGTGTGGAGTGAGTGATAAGCTTTTAGCTTCAGGTGGCAGCAATTAGGATGGCGTGAGAAGAGAGGATACCTGAGGCATTTAATTTACAATAACATCATATATCTATAGTTTAATCTTATAACTACCCTAATGTTTGGTCTGAAGGTTGTTGGTTTAGCTCTGTGAGCAAAATATGTTTTTGTTAATGCATTCCTTATCTCTCAGTTAAAGGCGTTATTAAATTCCACATTATCCTGTCTACACAAAGATAGCACTACATAGTATTATAGAACTACTAAGAGCATGTACTTTGAATCATTTTCCAACAGTGGCAGTAGAATTTGCTGAACCAGACATACCCATCCCTATTAGGAACAACAGCCAGTACTTTTGAGGTTTTGGGCAATGGTTAGTGACCCAGTTGATGGTTGGGGACTGAGACTCTGTATCTATAGAACAGCAGGTAGCAAATATATAATGGGTCCCATCCTCAGTAGTTTCATAAATTCCATCTATGAGCAGCTGAACCAATCTACCATGTATAGTGTGAAAGGTAAGTTAGCTGCCAGAAAGATGTTTTAAAAAGTAACACAATTTCTTTACAAGCTCACGAGTTCTGTGCATTATCAGAATGCAGGGTCCAAATTAAATTAATAGCCTAATTGATGCTATTATTTGAATCTTATTAATTATAAAAGAGTACATTTTCCATTTTTAATGTATTAATTCTGTCGTGAGACACTTTGGTTTTTTCCATGTCTTGGCCACTGTGAATAATGCTGCAATGAACGTAAGGGTTCATATATCTTTGCAAATATATGGTTTCCAGTTTTTCAGGTATATACCTGGAAAGGGATTGCTGGGTCATATGGTAGCTCTATTCTTAATTTTTTGAGGAATCGCCAGACTGCTTTCCACAGTAGTAGTACCAGTCTACAATCCCATCAGCAGTGAATGAGGGTCCTCTTTTTTCCCAAAATCTCTCCAACACTTGTTATTGCTTGTCTGTTGATAATGGCCACTCTAACAAGTGTAAGGTGGTATCTCATTGAATGGTACATGTATACACAATTCAATACTACTCAGCCATAAGAACGGATGAAATAGCACCATTTGCAGCAACATGGATGGACCTTGAGAACATTATGCTAAGTGAAATAAGTCAGAAAAAAGCTAAGAACTATATGATTTCACTCTTATGTGGAATATAAAACTGAAAATTTTGAACACAAACAGTAGAGTGGTGATTGCCAGAGGGAGGGGATGAGGGAAGAAGGGGGTCCTAATATAAGGTGACGTAAGAAGATTTGACTTTGGGTGGTAGGCACACAGTGCAATTTATAGATCTTGTGACATAGAAACCCACACCTAAACATATATGTTCATGCTGACCAATGTCACCCCAATCAATTTAATAAATAAATATTAAGCAAATAAAAAATAAGGTATTAACTCATATTGTGCTTATCAATTAGAATGCCCTTTAGAGGTCATTTATGAGATGGAGTTCAGCAATATGAGCATGAGGATTCTTTTCATGAAGTGGGGATTTTTTTTTCCTGGTCATTGGAAGGATATGGTCTATACTGAATAAAAGTGTGGATGTTAGCAACGGTGTTTTGCTGGGTCATTTCTGTTGTATGTTTGTTTGTTTGTTTGTTCGATTTCAGATTGGACCAAAGAATCTTAATCATTGTATACTAGCATTTGCTATATAGCCTCTAACCTGACTAAGCGGTCAAATCATGATGGTTTTGATGTATCAAATGTTATGTATGTTGTATCAGCAAGGGCATGGTCAGTTCTATTTGTCCTGCTGTTTTAACAATTGATTTCTCATATCAATAAATTGACAATTAAGTAATCTAAATACACTTTTTTATTTAGCTCAAAGTATTGCATTTAATATACGTTTTCTCCCTTGGACATTTATACAACTTCATACCAAGTCCCTGTGTATCTAATAGTCTATTTTTTGCTATTTGTACCGCCCTAAAAAGAATGTTGTTTACATAATAAATACTTATGTGTTATGTTGCTATAACTCATAACTGGAGTCCCATGTATATTGTTGTATATTATTTCTACATCGTGGATCATAGAAGAATTCTAGAGGTGCAAGTAAAATATTGTCTGAGTTTTATATAATGAAATTAGTATTTTTTAGTGCTCTTTGAACCTTGTGGTTGCAACTTCTATTTTAAAAAGACATGAGTGACCCATATTTGAAAATATCCAGGAAATTGCTCTGGGCAATACAGGTCTTTCATTTTTAAAATGAGAGGATAAAACTTGACTTTATGAGTTGTACTTGCCTGAAGAAAAACTACGTTGGCACTTTGGTATGATCCTGATAGGTAGTCTAATTGTCCTTGGCTATGAAATGCCTAAGAAACCTGGGGGGAATTAGATGTAAACTACATAGAGGTCACTATTTGGGGCCAATGTATCTATTCCTTTTTCTTGTAGATATAGTGATAATTAAAACCTACTCAATGTAGGGATTACCTACTTAAAGACAAGGAATTGTTTTAAATACAGACTTTGTTACTCATGATGAAGGGAAGTCATAAATTAGACAGGAACATCAAGATGGTAGAAGTGAAATGGTGTCAGGATCATGGAGAAAAAAGGCATCGTAAGCTTCTCCAAACACCCAAAATAGCCAACAATGGATAAAATGTACAGCAACACTTAATAAGTGTTTTTATAGTTTTGATGATGAATTCAGGTAATGAAGACATTGAATATAATTATAAAATATATTTAAGATGTTAAATCAAAATACCAAGATCAAGAATTGATTGCGACAGATCTTACCATACTAAAAGGGGGGGGGGAAGGGAGGGAAATAAAGCAACTGTTTTAGATAAAGCCTTAAATAGATCTGCTTTTATAAACTCCTCACTCTGATGAATTAATACAAGTCATGTTGGGGTAAATTTAAACCAGGGACTTGAAATTATTACTCTGAAATATATGAGCCTGAAGTTTATCTGACAATAGCTCATGTAAATAATTTATTTCTGTTAGAAAAATTCATATAAATAAAAAGTCAGTGTCAGAAGATCTAATTAAATTGCACAAGTTGGAATTTTAGTATTTTAATACAATTTTCATTCAGAAAATAAGTTAGAAAAAGAGTCATGTATTTATTCAGCTCTAAAAAGCATGGATAACTCCCATTGTCTTACAGCAGAGAATACAATTTTAAAAAAGGAATTTCTGGAAACAAGTGGCATTTTTTTTGCCTCTGATTACCCACTTATAATGTAATACAGATTGTCCAAACACCTTAATCATCATGGAGCAACCACTTAATTTATTTTGCTTTTTTATTTATGTCTTAATATATTTTAACAATATAATTGATAAAATTTATTTGCTAATCACAAGATGTGCATTCTCAGGATACTCTATTAGTAATCAGTTTTTGTTGAAAACATTATTTTGCTTTGTTTAGGGTTACTGCTATTTTTTTTTCAAGAAATTTTTTCAATCAGTCTATGTATAATAGGAGGAGAATGAAGAGCAAAGAAATAAAATGTGGACCATGAGTGACTGAACAGAGAGTGTGAAGACCTTTAGGAAGAAATTAGGGCACTGATTCACAAATAAGAGAAGCTGGTAATAAAAACAAACAGAACTGATCAACCATGTTAGTGGTGTGTGTGTGTGTGTTATGTGCTGTTGAGTCAATTCTGACTCCTGGCAACACTATAAATGAATGAGTGATGGTACATAATGTCCTGTCCACAACAATTCTGCTACTCTCTCGTAGCTCATGCTATAGCTTCTTTTATGGAGTCACTCCATCTCATATATGGTCTTCCTCTTTTCCTCTTGCCTTTTTTCCCTCCAGCATTACTATCTTTTACAAAGACAATTGTTCCAAAGATAATTGTTGATGTAGAATACTGGATATCCATGAGAGAGCTTATAAACACTACAGGACATGTGTACCAATGTGTGTGTGTGTGTGTGTGTGTGTGTGCATGTGTGTGGCATGGGAGACATAGAGGAAGGAGGCATTGGTGTAGTTTTTATTCAGGATCATTTTTTATTTAGATGCAGTTACCAAAATGACATTAAGATTTCTGAAAAGAAAAGACAATACATTTTTTTACTGTTACAAATACATTAAATATAGTACATCCAAAATTATTCTAAATGTTTCAATACAATTTATAAACACATAAGTCTTCAGGAAGTGAAATCAGTGATTGATAGTAATTGTACATCTGTTATTAATTAGCTCAGTTGGTTGAGTCATAGAACTAATGAGGCTGAAGCCTGAGTCGGATCCCTGTGTGGGCCGGTGAGGTTTGCTCTCTTCCTGGGTCACTCACAGACAACAGTTCAAACCCAGGACAACTATCTCATAACTGAGCGCCACTAACCATAAAAATATGGGCAAGAGAAAGTGAATCTAACAGTATTTCTGGAAGACAGTCCCCAACTGTACACAGTATCTTCTTGTTAATGATTTATCAGTAATGATCATGTATGAAGAAAAGATTTAGTTATGCATTCAGTACTGCTTGCTACAAAAGGACGCCCAGGAAACTCTCCCTGGCCTCCTGCCGCATTGGAAAATAAATAATACTAAGAATTATCTAAAGAGACCATGGAAAAGGACAAATTCATAACCACAAATTGAATCTATTTCAAATTGCCAGGGAAGCAAAATTTCACATGTTGATTTTTCTTCAATAGGTTATACGGGTTATTAAGGGACCTGATAAACACATACTCTACAGGCTCTCTGGAGTTCTGAAGCAACTGTGCAATAAAACAAAGGAGGGAAAAGAGGAGGCAGATGGAAAACCAAAATATGACATTTGCTATGGACTAGATTGGAGACTATAGCTTAGACCCACAGGTATATGGGCTTTTGGATAATCTCATAATTAGACAAATTTATCCACCTATTTCGACTAGAACAACTAGATCTGCCTTGTGGGACAGTCCCCATTTTATCGTGGGAAGGCCATCCGCCCAAAATATTATGGCAATAAGGAAGTTGATTTATGCATGGGTAGTTTTTGTTTTTTTTTCTTGAAAACATATCAGTCAGATTAGGTCACTTGGAATTTGTGTAAGAGGGGAGAGACATGGATCTCTCTAAGTGGAAGAAAACATCAGGAATGGAAAAGATTCCTGGCATCCCCTACCTCACCTACACAATTTTTTTAAATTGAATAAATGGCCAGTATAAGATAAAAAGTGGTGAAAATGCCAGAAATGACAACTAACATGCTTGCACATTGTGGTAGATAAATGCATGTGAACTGTTTGAGAACCATTGTAGCTCTTTAGTATTGCGGTCCTTCCTGATGCTCTCCCAGATTTCTGAGGGAGAATGGGTCACTTTCTATCTTGATCATAAATCTGATTATTAGTAAATGCTAGACTGGTAATATCTACATACCATGATGGAAAACTAAAATTCAAAGCAAATATTTTGGTGAAATAATTTATTTTACTCATTCATCAACATTAATAATAAACTCACATAACCGTAGTCTAATGAGATATCCTATGCAAATACATATTTTAAATACCACATTTAAAATGTGATATTTTCCCTCTTGGGGATTCACAATACCATAATGCATTTATCTCATGGTTTACTTTATCACTGTCTTTCCCACATATTGATAAGGCACCCCATTGTAACTGGTATTTGGAAAATTTAAAATTGAGAAACACTCATAAAAATCATGGTATAACCAGGTTCTTTGCAGTAATATTTTTTAGTGTCTAGTTTATTACTAATGAGGAAGAGAGAATTTATCCTCAAATTATGTTTGGTTTTAAAAGGAATAAAAGCATGGCGTACCACGTGGAGTGTTTTTCATGCTGTAGAAATAATAAAAGCTATTTGGTATGTATACCCGCAATGTATAGAGAAAGACTCTAGGTGTATGTTTTCATTGCTGCAGTTGTGATTTTGAGCATTAATGGCTACCATTATACTAATGATTTTCATAAAGCAAACTCCACATTTGTCAATTTTTTTTAGGGTATTACTTTGGTCACTGAAGTCTAAACTTTGGTATAAACTCTATCATTATTGTTTCCCCAGGAGAAAAACCACTTTGAAAGATTAACTTAGTTAAACAAGTGAGAACATCTCAATGTTAATTAATTTGACAAATTTTTATAGGGCACCTCTTTTGTGCCCAGCACTCTTTAAAGTACTGTGATACAGCAGTTGACAAAATAGACAAATATTCCTGCTCTCATGGAGTTGAAATTCTAATGAAAGAAACTAACCCTTCTTCTACTTATCAAATATTTTGAAGTAAATACCTCTGAAAATTTAAATAAATAAAAATATTTGTCATCAGATTAAAAACCCCTAAATGGAATTCTAAGCCCAATCTTATATAATAAAAGCCTAATATGCTAAGTGTCTGGTTGTCTGGTTGTCCATTCAACCAATCAAAGCTTAATATGGTAATGATATGCTAAGGTCGCTCAACTGCTCGCTATGATGTGCACTGACCACGAGGGGGCAGACACTCTGACCGGTAGGTTAGCTTGCTGCTGGGGTCTGGCCGATTGGGACTGAGAAGGGCCAGACACGCTCTGAAGCCCTCTCGCCATCCCTCCTTGGCTGGCCAACTTTCCATGTCCCTCCCCGGCCTTGATTGTGCACCAGTGGGGTCCCTATGCCTGCCCTGTACCCTCTCGCATTCCGGGACCCCTGGGGGGATATTGGAGAGCCAGTTTCAGCCCAATCCTGCTCAACACAGGAGCTGCCCCCTGGTGGTCAGTGCGCTCCCACAGGGGGAGCACCGCTCAGCCAGAAGCCGGGCTCATAGCTGGCAAGCACAGTGGCGGTAGCGGGAGCCTCTCCTACCTCCGCAGCAGTGCTAAGGATGTCCAACTTATGGCTTAGGCTCTCTCCCTACAGGCTCCCAGACTGCGAGAGGGAGCAAGCCAGGCTGAGAGACCTGCCCCCCTGAGTGAATGAATTTCGTGCACTGAGCCTCTAGTAAATAATAAAGAGGCAGGAGTATTTCAGTTGGCTGAACACATGTATTTATTCTTTTACAGAAAGGCAATAATTATAAGATTATACCCAGTATAAAACCTTTTATGTAGTGTAGAACCTGTAGAAAGTTCTCCTTATGAAAACAAGTGACTAAATATTACTCTTTTGATCCTTTTTGTAGCATTTTTCTCTTTTGTCCCCTTGTCAATCTTAAGAAAATTTCTAATAATCAAGGCATCATAGTGGCCTTTATTATCTAATTCATCGGCACTATATGACTGAATATAGCTGAATTTTCAGTCACTAAAACAATAGACTAAATTGACTATACTAATTTCATGATTCAAACACTTAAATGCCTGTATTTTCCATAATACTTTTATTTTTAATACACATGCCATTTTGTTCAAATATAAGGTTTTATGATAACTGTCTAGTGTGAGCCTTTACTTTCTAACATCTATACCTTTTCAACTATCCTGAACAAATATAGGTTAAGACAGAAAATATGTCCTTCCCTTAGTAAAGGAAAAAATCTGATAACCAGAGATTCATCATTTTCCATTAGAACATTAAATTTTAATTACACTTTAAATAGATGCAATGCAATCTAATAGAATAATGTTATGTGTTCTTATTGGTTTTCTGGATTTTTAATTTACTTTAAAGGAACCTTTATTACAGATTAATTAAATATTTTAAAAATATCAGGAAAGAAACCAAGATGGTGGCATAGGTAAACACCTAAACTGCTGCCTTGCACAACAATTTCAAAACTACAATTAAAAGACAAAACAGACATCATCCAGAACCACAGGAAGGCTGGCTGAGTGGAAATTCTACAACTAGAAGGGAAGAGAAAAGCACACTGAGACTTGGAGGAGCTGCAGTAGGCAGAGATACTGAGACGCGCGCACAGAGAGGACTGGCAACTGAGAGCACAGCTGGCTTTCTCAAGCGGGAGGGAGACAAAAGCTCCCGACTGTGATGAACTCCAGTTCTGGGCGAGACTCTGGGGACCCAGACTCATACGGGGTGAAACTGAACTGTCAGGAAAGAGAAAAGCACACTAAGACTTAGAGGAACTACGGAAGGCAGAAGTACCGAGGCACGCACGCATGTGGAGAGGGCGGGCAACTAAGTACGTGGCTGGCTTTCTCAAGCAGGTGGGAGACAAAAGCTTCTGAATGCACTGAACTCCAGTTCCGGGCAAGACTCTGAGGACCCAGACTCATTCGGGGAGAAACTGGACTGTCTGGCAGCGGGCAGAACTCAAAGGCGGCTTGCTCTCAGAGGTGCTTGCAGCGATTACCATGGGACACTGAGACACAGGAGCCTATTAGGGCAGGGCTTATGGGAAACCAATGCTGTCTGCTCTGCCCTGAGACTCTGCCCCATTCAAGCTGAGCACAGAGGCTTTTGCAAGTCTTCTCCCATAAGGGTATCTCCAGCACAGAAGTTCTCCCAGCATAGACACAGCTGATCCTCATAGCCAGTTGGCCTGGAGGTCATTTCCTCCCAGTGATACTAACAACAATCAAGGCTTAACTACCACAATACTGTGCACACAGCCCACAAAGGGGTGCACCAAGAGTGTCCACCTCAGGTAACTGGGGAGGCTGAGCCACTGGGCCCTATAGGACACCTAGCACACAAAGCCACTCTATCAACTCAGGGAAGCAGCCAAAATGTGGAGACAAAGAAACAGATCACAATTTAAAGAAATGGAGGAAAGCAAACCACTGGATATAGAGTTCAAAACCATGGTTATAAGGTTTTTCAAAAATTTTCTAGAAAAGGCCGATAAATTTAGCAAGACCCTCAAGCATATGAAAAAGGACCAACTAGAAATTAAGCATACACTGACTGAAATAAAAAATATTATACAGAGATCTAACAGCAGACTAGAGGACTGCAAGAATCAAGTCATAGATTTGAAATACAAAGAAGCAAAAACACTCAACCGGAAAAGAAAAAAGAATCCAAAAATATGAAGATCGTGTAAGGAGCCTCTGGGACAACTTTAAGCATACCAACTTCTGAATTATGGGGTTGCCAGAAGAAGAGAGAGAGCAAGATACTGAAAACCTATTTGAAGAAATAATGACCGAAAACTTCCCCCACCTGGTGAAAGAAATAGACTTACAAGTCCAGGAAGCCAACAGAACCCCAAACAAAAGGAATCCAAAGAGGACCACACCAAGACACATCATAGTTAAAATGCCAAGAGCAAAAGACAAAGAGAGAATATTAAAAGCAGCAAGAGAAAAACAGTTAGTTACCTACAAGGGGGCACCCATATGACTTTCAGCTGATTTCTCAACAGAAACTATGCAGGCCAGATGGGAATGGCAAGAAATATTCAAAGTGATGAATAGCAAGAACCTACAACCAAGATTACTCTACCCAGCAAAGCTATCATTCAGAATTGAAGGGCAGATAAAGAGCTTCACAGATAAGAAAAAGCTAAAGGAGTTCATCACCACTAGACCAGTATTATATGAAATGCTGAAAGGTATTCTTTAAGAAGAGGAAGAAGAAGAAGAAGATAAAGATAAAAATTATGAACAACAAATACATATCTATTAACAAGTGAATCTAAAAATCAAGTGAATAAAAAAAATCTGATGAACAGAATAAACTGGTGAATATGATAGAATCAAGGGCATAAAAAGGGAGTAGACGGACAATTCTCAGGGGCAAAGGGGTGTAGGGGTGTAGGGGTGTGGGAAGAGACTGGACAAAATTCATACACCTATGGATGAGGACAGTGGGGTGGGGTAAGGGCAGGTGGGGTGGGAACCAGGTGTAGGGGAGCTATGGGGGGAAAAAGAGGAACAATTGCAATAATCTGAACAATAAAGATTTATTAAATTAAAAAATATATCAGATAACATTATATATTTTAAATAAATAATATTTTATATAATCATAATAAAGTTGTTTTATTATGACTTTATATTTGTGGTTTGTAAAAAAATTAACCTGAATTTATATTCAAATACTGATTAGATTTAGGTATCAATCTCAAGTTTCCATTTAAGGTGGATATATAAGAAGTTTTATGAAATCTAAGATTCACAGACATTTAAGTTTGTACTATTCTCTTTAATAATACATTTAGTCTTCCTATTCTTTATAGGGTTAATTTGATCTTTGGATAAGTTGTTAACAAAAATGATTCCACTACATTTGAAAGGAATAAAATTTAATCATGAAGATTCATAATTACATAGAAAAAAATCTTTAAAATGCTTTTCAAAACTAGGCCTTTTGTTGGTGAAAATGATCACCAGAAGAATCTTTGGTATGTTTATTTATTATGCTGATAAAACTGAATGGCAGTCTAATGCAACTTGAATTCTCACTGAACGCTGTAAAACAGAGCTCCAGGCGTTCCTCACATTCCCCGGGTTCTTCTCTGTAGAAAGCAGTTAATTCAGATTTCACCAAATGCAAAACTATTTACTTGTGCTTATTTTTAGTGAATTTTATTTCCTGACCTCAAAAACCCCAACGTCTAGTGGTCTAACCGAGACTAGAGAATATTCAATATAATTATACAGGAAACATAATTTTATATTCTATGCCTCCTCCTATCCTCACTACTCCCACAGGTGGGGGAGGAGAACAGGGGAGGAAATGGAGACAGGAACAGAGAAACAGAAACAGAGACACAATCGCAGAGAGAGAGAGAGAGAGAGAGAGAGAGAGAGAGAGAGAGAGACAAGAAGAAAAGACACAAGCTAAAATATTTACTTTTTACCAAACTTACATGCTTAGTGAAAAAAACAAAAAACTAGGCCTTGGATAGGGATCAGATAAACTGTGTTCTTGGACTTTATATTCCAGATACATTACTTTAAGCAAGTAAGTTAATCACTCTGACCTTCCATTCATTGATTAGTAGAGGACAATAGTAATGCCTGCCTTGTGCCCTAGCCATTTTGGCTCAATGAATCGAGTCCACCTGTAGACCAAAGGGTCCTGGATTTGATTCCCTTCAAGAGCAGTCTCCTCCCCAGCCCAGGTTCATGCAGGAGGTAACCAATCAAAATCTTTCTCTCTGTCTTTCCCTCTCTCTTCCACTCTCCCTAAAAATCAATGGAAAAAAATGTTCTTGGGTGAGGATTAACAACAACAACAACAAAATGCCTGTTTTGTTTAACTTTTAAAAATGTTATGATTGTCAAACGATATATGTAAAATATAGCATTATTTCAATGCACCATAATGGTAGCATCATTGACATAAGTCATGTTGCTGGAAAATATTGCTAGAGAGCTTTTTTGTTATTAAGTATTTCAATTGGGCATACAAATCTGAGGCTGAAGAAAACAACTAAAATAGCTAATGTTATTTTAATGCTTACCATATACTAGACATGTTCTAACTCCTTTAGGTGAGTTTAATTATTTAATTCTTTCAACAGCCTAATGAGGTCATTATTATCTTTATTCCTATTGCAAAGGAGGAAAAAGTGAGCACAGATTGACTGAATGACTTATCATCACAGTGCAAAATGGGCCTCAGATGATCTGGTTTACCCATCTCAACGGGCAGGCTCTTCTGTAGGATTCCTCCACACAGCTGGCCAGCCCCTGTTGAAACATATCTGAGTAAAGTCATGAGGCAGGGCATATGGGTGTGCTCTCTTGGGGAAACTGCCACAGTAACTTCCCAGTCTTTAAAAAGCACTTCCTGGAATTAAGTTTAAAGTAATTTCCCTGTTACTAGCAAGCATACATGTCTGGAACTATAGAAAAACAACTTCTACAATTCACTACTTTTTTTTTCTTTTTTACAAAAATATTTATTTATTTTAATAAGGTCAATGTCATTTCTTGAATTCCAGCTAGCATCAAATAACAACCAGGAAAAGAAAAATATTTGACAAAATGTTATTCAATTGAAATGAACAGTGGGAAGAAAAACTCTCTTAAAAGAAGTATATTAAACAGGGAACAGAGAGATCTAAAAAATTGCAAGTGGTGATTTTACACTAGTTTTAATAAAAGTAAGGAAATTCAATTATAATTTGGACAAATGATAATGAAGGGAGTAGGAGGGAGTAAGTTCTGAAATAAGTTCTTAAATATGATAGGACCTTACAAATGTATTCTTAGATTCTTGTGATTACGTACTAGTATATGATGAAAGGCATTTTGTAGTGTAATCTAAGCAATAAACCTTTTGAAATGAAACATATTGACTGTGCTTGCTCAACATATGTAAGAAATTCTGGTCTATGCACATGCACATGCTAACATTTCAGAAGCTCAGACTGAATAGATAAATAGATCCATTCGCCACTTATCTTCTAGGAACCTCCATTATCAAACTCAAATACCTGCAGCTAAATACAGTGATCATTGATGCATTGTTTGTGAAGTGAACAAAGCAAATGAAATTAAATAGTCAACTCTGTCCTTAACTCTAACTGTACTCTAAGCTGTCTTCTAAAACAAGTTTGATTTCAAGTTGTTAGATTCTTTTTATTAAACCAAAGTATACTGGGCATCTAAATATTATTTTTAGTTTGCTGATCTAGATTCTTCTTTTTGTATCATAAAATAACAAATAGTAAGATGTTCTATTTTAACTGAAAAAAAAATAGCTGTATCTACACTAATAAGAGAGAAAGATGCAAATTGACTGTACCTTTGTGATGCTCACCAGCCAATCAGGAGTGAGTATGCAAATTAACCCAACAAATATGGTGGGTTAATTTGCATACACAGGCGCTGAGTGGCCGGGGGCGGGGTGGGATGCAGGCGTTCCGCACCGCCCCAGCCTCTCTGGGCCTCTAGGCAGCGTGGGAAGGTGGAAAGGTGGCTCTGGGCCAGAGCAAAGGCAGAAAGGTGGCTCTGGTTCGGAGCAAAGGTGGTACCAGCAGCCAGGGGAAGGAAGGCCCATTCTTGCATGAATCTTCATGCATCGGGCCTCTAGTTTAAATATAAGTAAATGACACTACAAACAACACACACACACACACACACATACACACACACACTCTTCTCTTTTCATATTATTCCCCATTTTCAAATAATAAGAAAACACATTTGAATGAACAATTAGTGGAGTTTGTTCATTAGAAATAAATTTCACAATTATTTTGAAAGCATAGAATTGATACATAGTTTACCTTATAGCATACTTAAATTATTTAATCAAGCAAAACATACAACTAATGATAATTTATTCATGTATATGTATCACACCTAAACTTTATCTTTTCTATCTTCTGCCCCAAACTGGGTATGCTTCTGTCTGTGAGCTAAAATAGATACTACACTAAAAGCTTACTTCTTTAGAGCCTTCTAGATATCAACACACTGAATGTCAGACAAAGCTCTGCAATACATCCTATCAAGTATATTATTCTTTTACTACTTAAAGCACAGATTGAATTTTGAACTATGTCACAGAATTGTTCTTAATTTCCAGGTTTTTATTTAACCACAATGTCTTAAGTGTGCATAAAGCTTTTCTATGTTTTGTTTTTACCCCTTGTCACCCAAATTTCTCTTTATACCTGTTTCAACCACATTCTACATTTTTTTCCAATGAACTTTTTACTTTAAATGCTTTATATTCATGAAATATTACAAAGATAATGGTCCCATTCATCCCTCCCTGTTTCCCCATGGTTAACATCTTGCATTAGTATTATACAATTGTCACAATTAATGAACATATATTGACATATGATCAATTAACTATAGCCTATATACTTTATGCAGATTTCCTTAGATTTTGCTTCATATCCTTTTACTGTTCTAGGACCCCTTCCTGGATACTACATTACATTTTGTCACCATGTCTCCACATTCTACTTTTAAAGGTACATGTGACAAATGTCATAACCTGTTGCAGGGTTGGGGAACTTCTGTTCTGGCAAGGGCCATTTGTATATTTATAACATCATTTGCCGGCTATACAAAATTATCAACTTAAAAATTAGCCTGCTGTATTTGGTCAAACATTTAATTAACTCACCCCTAATGCCTTGGCAGAACCAGACCAAATGAGTTCACTGGCCGTATATGGCCCCCAGGCCAGATGTTCCCCACCCTTGTGAGTTAGAGTAAAAAACAGCATTACGTTAAAAACACTCTGACATGTTTTATCATTTCCACAAGATTGTACGCATTTGGAAGGCATGGGAATATTTCTTGATATCAAATGGAGAAAAGTTTGCAAGCAACAATATGAACAGTGAATTCCTTCTGTAGCCCCTGAGATGATTCCACTTGTAAGCATCTCATGGAATTTTCATTTGGTTCTCCTAGAGAGATGAAGGAGACAAAAAATGATGCAGTCAGATCAATGGCCACCAAGATGACAATATTCTGGAGAATTCCCATGATATATCTGGGGTAAATTTAACACAATTGAGTACAGATGGCAAAATATGAATAATCCATGTTTTGCTAATTCTGCCCACTCTTGGTTTAACCCAACCCCTTTAAAGAGAATTTATCATCACACATACAAGGGATATGCAAACCTGGAGGATGACATTACACCAGCACAGCCACAAGTTAGTGGGGAGGTTGAGGGCAATTTTATCTAAAAGCAAAATTATTTTAAAGTGTCAGTAATGGACAATATGTGAGTCAGGTCATATGGGACTTTTCAAAGGTAGAATGTGCTGTCCAAAGGCTTTAACACTTATTTCCAGGGATGCAACTGATGAAGTCATATGAACATTTGATATCAAGTCAAGAGTACCCTTGTGATGCTTCCCATTAAGTGAAAAGAAATATCTTGGCTATTTCTGTCTTTGTTGCTTAACCCTTCTAATACAAATGTCCATTTTGCTAAACAGGTTCTTAAAGCCCTTCATTGCCATGAAATCTAAAATTAGTTAATATATAAAACAGCCACTAAGTGGGCAAGAAAGATGCCAGATTTCCAAAACTTCCATACTTCATATATGAGCCTCACTTGCTATGTGAACCAGAAAATGAAATGCCATGCATATCCTATATAATAAAAGGCTAATATGCAAATCGACCAAGCAGTGGAACGACCGATCGCTATGGCATGCACTGACCACCAGGGGGTAGACGGTCAATGCAGGAGCTGAGCTCCCACAGGGGGAACACCGCTCAGCCAGAAGCCCTGAGCTGGGCTCACTGCTGGCAAGTGCAGCAGCGGTGGCAGGAGCCTCCCCCATGGGGAGTGCCCTAAGCCATCAGTCAGACATCCCCCAAGGGCTCCTGGACTGCAAGAGGGCACAGGCTTGGCTGAGGACCACCCGCCCAACCCCCTAGTGCATGAATTTCATGCACCGGGCCTCTAGTCTAAAATAAATGCTCACTTTAAATAAAGTCTCATCAATAAGACAACTAACAGTTTTACCAGTCTACATCATTTCTAACTACACAAATTTATTAATTTTAAACTTGATATGATTTATCTTTCCAAACTCTTAATGCAATGGTAGGAAACCTATTAAAAGTCCCCTGGAAGGTGAGTGTTTATGACATACTCTTTGAATTTACGAGCTTGATTTTTGTTCTTAATCTTAAATCAGTTTATTTCTAACCCCTGTAATCTGGTTTGTGTGCTTTCAGGGGGATGATCTTAGTACCTCAAATTCTTAAGTCAATCAAAACCCTAAAGAATCTGCTAATTACTTATGGGCCAAATCTCTAGATCTGAGAAGAATCAGATATTCAAAAGCAGCAAATGAGGCTTTTTTAATTACTTAGAAAAGACCCATATACTGAAAATTGCATGTTATTCAATATCTGTGTTTTGGAAAAATAAACATTGAAATGTGCAATTCCATAGTTACTGCAAAAGTAATGGTTAAAACCCTAAGCCACTTAAAACACCAGTGTTACCAAACACTTAAAAACAGCAGTCTTTCTGCCACATGATGGGTAGTGTTATACTAGCATAATTATCTAGTAAAGTGGTCGGCAAACTGCGGCTCGTGAGCCACATGCGGCTCGTGAGCCGCAGTTTGCCGTTCTGTTGACTAATGAGTTTGCCGACCACTGATCTAGTATAATCAACCACACATATATGAGCTGAATCAATTCACATAAATTCCTTAGAACCAGGCCTATAATTTGAGAGTGCTCAATAATAATTAATATTTCTCTACACATCTATTTATTAAAGGTTTTTAACATCATGACTTTTAAGTATACATATTAACTGATATCAGTAATGACAAAACCTCATTTTGCTTTATGGTCAGTATTAGAAGAAATCATATTTTTTTAAAACTTTTCATCCCCTCCCATCTGATAGAAAGATAATGAATGGTCGTGAGTTTTTAATGAGTCTTGGTGTGTAGTTGATCAGGAGGGTAAAAATAAGAAGCAACTTATTTTCTACATTAATTATTTGAAGTCAGTAAATTAAAACAAAGGGCTTTGATCTCCATCTACTCATTCTAATTTTTGAAGGAAATTCTAGACGGTATTGTCTGAGGACTTCAGAGAGTTTTTATGTATATGATTTAATAATTGCTTTTTATAGTATTATTTTTTTTTTTTTTTTTTTTTTTTTTCAAATTTTTATTAAGGTATTATATGTGTACATATCTTACCATTGCCCCCCCCCACCCCACTCCCATACATGCCCTCACCCCCCAATGTTTTGCATCCGTTGGTTAGTCTTATATACATGCATATAAGTCCTTCAGTTGATCTCTTATTTCCCCCACCTCTCCCTAACCTTACCACTGTAATTTGACAGTCTGTTTGATGCTTTACTGCCTCTGTAACTATCATTTTGTTCATCAGTTTATAATGTTTTTCATTATCCCCAAATGAGTGGGATCATGTGGTATTTTTCTTTCATTGACTGGCTTATTTCACTTAGCATAATGTTCTCTAATTCCATCCAAGTGCCTACAAATGGTAGTAATTCCTTCTTTTTTACGGCAGCATAGTATTCCATTGTGTAGATGTACCATAGTTTTCTGATCCAGTCATCTGCTGATGGGCACCTAGGCTGTTTCCAAATCTTAGCTATTGTAAATTGTGCTGCTATGAACATAGGGGTGCATATATCCTTTCTGATTGGTGTTTCTGGTTTCTTAGGATATATTCCTAGGAGTGGGATTACTGGGTCAAATGGGAGTTCCATTTTCAGTTTTTTGAGGAAACTCCATACTGTTCTCCACAGTGGCTGCACCAGTCTGCATTCCCACCAGCAGTGCACGAGGGTTCCTTTTTCTCCGCATCCTCGCCAACACTTGTCGTTTGTTGATTTGTTGATGATAGCCATTCTGACAGGTGTGAGATGGTATCGCATTGTTGTTTTGATTTGCATCTCTCGGATAATTAGTGACTTTGAGCATGTTTTCATGTGTCTCTTGGCCTTCCTTCTGTCTTCTTTCGAGAAGATTCTATTTAGGTCCGTTGCCCATTTTTTTATTGGATCCTTTATCTTCCTTTTATTAAGTTGTATAAGCTGCCTGTAGATGTTGGAAATTAAACCTTTATCAGTGATACCATTTGCAAATATGTTCTCCCATACAGTGGGGTTTCTTGTTGTTTTGTTGATGGTTTCTTTTGCTGTGCAAAAGCTTTTTATTTTGATGTAGTCCCATTTGTTTATTTTCTGTTTGGCTTCCATTGCCCTAGGGGCAGTATCACTGAAAAAGTTCTTTTGGCATATGTCTGAGATTTTGCTGCCTGTGGATTCCTCTAGTATTTTTATGGTCTCCCGTCTTATATTTAAGTCCTGTACCCATTTTGAGTTTATTTTTGTGTATGGTGTAAGTTGGTGATCTAGTTTCATTTTTTTGCATGTATCTGTCCAATTTTCCCAACACCATTTATTAAAGAGACTGTCTTGACTCCATTGTATGCTCATGCCTCCTTTGTCAAATATTAAATGCGCATATTGGTTTGGGTCGATATCTGGATTCTCTATTCTGTTCCATTGATCTATATGTCTGTTCTTGTGCCAGTACCAGGCTGTTTTGAGGACAGTGGCTTTGTAATACAGCTTGAAATCTGGTATTGAGATCCCTCCTACTTTATTCTTCTTTCTCAGGATTGCTGTGGCTATTCGGGGTCTTTTTTTATTCCAGATGAATTTTTGGAGAGTTCTTTCTAGGTCTGTGAAATACGCCGTTGGTATTTTAATGGGGAGTGCATTGAATCTATAGATTGCTTTGGGTAGTATGGACATTTTAATGATGTTGATTCTACCAATCCATGAACATGGTATGTTCTTCCATCTGTTTATATCTTCCTCTATCTCTTTTTTCAGGGTCCTGTAGTTTTCCGCATATAGGTCTTTTACCTCCTTGGTTAGGTTTATTCCTAAGTATCTTAATTTTTTTGGTGCGATGGAAAATGGGATTGCTTTTTTAGTCTCTCTTTCTGTAAGTTCATTGTTGGTGTATAGAAATGCCATAGATTTCTTGGCGTTAATTTTGTATCCTGCTACATTGCCGAATTCATTTATTAAGTCTGTTAGTTTTTTGATGGAGTCTTTCGGGTTTTTTATGTACAATATCATGTCATCTGCAAATAAGGACAGCTTTACTTCTTCTTTTCCAATTTGGATGCCTTTTATTTCTTCTTCTTGTCTAATTGCAGTGGCTAATACTTCCAGTACTATGTCAAACAGGAGTGGTGAGAGTGGGCATCCCTGTCTTGTTCCTGTTCTTAGGGGAAATGGTTTTAGTTTTTGCCCATTGAGTATGATGTTAGCTGTGGGTTTATCATATATAGCTTTTATTATGTTGAGGTATGATCCTTCTATTCCCACCTTGTTGAGAGTTTTTATCAAGAAAGGGTGTTGGATTTTGTCAAATGCTTTTTCTGCATCAATTGATATGACTATGTGATTTTTATCTCTCAATTTGTTTATGTGATGTATCACATTTATTGATTTGCGGATATTGAACCATCCTTGCATTCCTGGGATAAATCCTACTTGGTCATGGTGTATGATCTTTCTGATGTACTGCTGGATCCTATTTGCTAGAATTTTATTGAGGATTTTGGCATCTACATTCATGAGGGATATTGGCCTGTAATTCTCCTTCATTGTGTTGTCTTTATCTGGTTTTGGTATGAGGGTGATGCTGGCTTCATAGAAGGAGCTTGGAAGTGTTCCTTCCTCTTGAATTTTTTGGAATAGTCTGAGGAGGATAGGTTTTAGTTCTTCCTTGAATGTTTGGTAGAACTCTCCTGTGAAGCCGTCTGGCCCCGGGCTTTTGTTTGCCGGAAGCTCTTTGATGACTGCTTCAATTTCTTCCATAGTTACTGGCATGTTGAGCTGTTTAGATTCTTCCTGATTGAGTTTTGGAAGGTTATATTTTTCTAGGAATATGTCCATTTCCTCCAGGTTGTCCAGTTTGTTGGAATAGAGTTGTTCGTAGTATTTTTTAACAATCCTTTGTATTTCGGCGGGATCTGTTGTTATTTCACCTCTTTCATTTCTGATCTTGTTTATTTGGGTCCTCTCTCTTTGCTTCTTGGTGAGCCTGGCTAGAGGTTCATCAATCTTGTTTATCCTTTCAAAGAACCAGCTCTTGGTTTTGTTGATCTTTTGTATTGTTTCTTTGATCTCTATGTCGTTTATCTGTGCTCTGATCTTTATTATTTCCTTCCTTCTGCTTACACTGGGCTTTTCTTGTTGCTCTTTTTCTAACTCTTTGAGTTGTTGGGTTAGGTAATTTATTACCCCTGTTTCTTGTTTTTTGCAGTAGGCTTGTAGAGCTATGAACTTCCCTCTCAAGACTGCTTTCGCTGTGTCCCATAGATTTTGGATTGTAGTGTTTTCATTGTCATTTGTTGTCATGATGTTTTTTATTTCTTCTTTGATCTCTCTGGTAACCCAGTCATGGTTTAATAGCATGCTGTTTAGTCTCCATGTGTTTGATTTCTTTGGGTTGTTTTTATTGTAGTTGATTTCCAGTTTTATGCCACTGTGGTCTGAGAAGATGCTTGATATGATTTCTATCTTCTTGAATTTGAAGAGATTTTGCCTATGTCCCAACATATGGTCTATCTTTGAAAATGACCCATGTGCACTTGAGAAGAATGTATATTCTGTGGCTTTGGGGTGAAATGTTCTGAAGATGTCAATTAATTCCATCTGGTCTAGTGAGTCATTTAGGATTGATGTTTCTTTGCTGATGTTTTGTTTAGAGGATTTGTCCAGTGGTGATAGTGGGGTATTAAAGTCTCCTACTATGATTGTATTGCTGTCAATCTCTCCCTTGATATCCTCCAGGAGTTTTTTTATGTATTTGGGTGCTCCTGTATTGGGTGCATATATGTTTACCAGAGTTATTTCTTCTTGTTGGATTGCTCCCTTTAGTATTATGAAATGGCCTTCCTTATCTCTTGTTATGTCCTTCACTTTGAGATCTAATTTGTCAGAAATAAGTATTGCTACCCCAGCTTTTTTTTCAGTTCCATTTGCCTGGAAAACCTTTTTCCATCCCTTCACCCTCAGTCTGTGTGCGTCTTTTTTTCTGAGGTGGGTTTCTTGTAGACAGCAGATATATGGGTCGTGTTTTCTTATCCAATCCGTTACCCTATGTCTTTTGATTGGGGCATTTAATCCATTTACATTTAAAGTTATTATTGATAGGTACTTATTTGTCGCAATTCCTATTCTTTACCCCTGTGTTATTTCTTCGCTTCCTGTTTCTTTCTTTCTTTTTTTTTTTTTTACAGCAGACCCTTTAGCATTTCTTGCATTGCTGGTTTGGTGGTAATAAATTCCCTTAGTCCTTTTTTGTCTGTGAAGCTCCTGATTTCACCTTCAATTTTGATTGACAGCCTTGCTGGGTACAGTATTCTTGGATTCAGCCCCTTCCTTTGCATGACTTTGTATATTTCATTCCATTCCCTTCTGGCCTGATGAGTTTCTGTTGAGAAATCAGTTGTTAGTCTGATGGGGGTTCCTTTGTATGTAACTTTCTGTCTCTCTCTTGCTGCTTTTAAGATTCTTACTTTGTCGTTGGTGTTTGCCAATTTAATTATAATGTGCCTTGGCGTCGGTCTTTTGGGGTTCATTTTGCTTGGGACTCTGTGAGCTTCTTGGATTTGTGTGGGTTTTTTCTTCCCTATATCTGGGAAATTTTCTGTCATTATTTCTTCAAAGAGGTTTTCTATTCCTTGCTCAGCTTCCTTTCCTTCTGGAACCCCTATTATGCGGATGTTGTTTTGTTTCGTGTTGTCCCAAAGTTCCCTTAGACTCTCCTCCTGCCTTTTAATTTTTTTTTCTAGAAGTTGCTTTTCTTGGGTATTTTTTTCCATCTTGTCTTCTAGCTCACTGATACGGTCCTCTGCTTCTTCTAGTCTACTCTTGATGCTTTCTATTGAGTTCTTTACAGCAGCGATGTCATTTTTCATTTCTTCTTGGTTCTTCTTCATTTCCTCTTGGTTCTTGCTCATATTGTCGAATTTGTCTTCCATTCTTTTCAGCCACCTTATGACCATTTCTCTGAATTCTTTTTCTGGAAGGTTGCTTGCCTCCATTTCGTTTACTTCCTTTTCTGGTGATGCCTGTTTTTCTTTCATATGCGGGCTGCTTCTTTGTCTCCCCATGGTCTCTCTTCTCTGGGTGTCTGGTTATGTAGTTCTCTCTCTCCTGGGTTGATTTAAAGGCACAAAATACAGCACTACCAGGTACAACTCACAAGGCACTGAACAGGAATGTATTCACGATATTAATAACCTCCAATAAAGGTGACCACCAGAGAAAGGCAAATTAGGTGATAGGAGAGAAAGAAGAAGAGGAAAAAAGAAAGAAAGAAAGAAAGAAAGAAAAAAGGAGTGTGAAAATGAAATTGGGAAAAGGGAAAGTAAAGAGAAAAAGAAAAAAAAAAAGTAAGAGAGACAAGAAAGTGACTAAGAGAGAAAGGGGAACAGACTATATATATTGGGGATAAAACTCCAATAGAACAATCACTAATCCCAGCAAATGCCAGCAACAAGTGCCTGGGGATTAGTACAAACTACAACACCAACTAATACGGAGTGAGGCAAGGGAAAGCTGAAGCACAAAACAAACAAAAAAATAAACAAAAGAAGAATAAGCAAAACAATCTCACAAAAAAGCATAAAAATTGGGTATAATTTACATTCAAGCAAACAACAACAAAAGGACAGAGAGAAGGACAAGTTTATGGATAGCTCAGACAGTGAAGGGAGAGGTGTATGTGGACTTGGAGCAGGGGATTGGAGATTAGATATGTAAGTAGGGTGAAATTTTAACAAGGGGTAAACAGAAAGAATAGGGAAAATCTAAAGCAGTAAAAGGGTAAGATAAACAGGACACTGAAAAGGGGGAGGTTAGGAAGAGAGTGATGGCCTAAAGGTAGAGTTGAGATAGAGTAAAACGATGCTAAAGGAAAGATAAAAATAGAATGTAGAACCCTAATCCCAAAATAAAATGAAGAGAAAGTAAAATGACACTTAAAAAAATAAAATAAAATAAAATAAAATAGCAGTAGTAATAATACGGATTGAAAATAAAAATGTAATCATTAAAAAGGTAAAATCAAGTGATGAAAAAAGAAAAAAAAAGTTTCTTGATTAAAAGATGCAAAAAATGAAAATAAAAAAAAAATAAAAAAAATAAAAAAATAAAAGGTAAAAATAAAATGTGAAGTAGTGAAGGTCATTCACTTCCTCTGTTTTTCTGTTTGGCACGCCTGTTTCTCAGTCCAGACAGTATTGCAGTTCCCTGCGATCCACTGCTCTTCGGTGTTGTAAGCCAGTCCTGATTTTAAGCAGGCGGTGTGTCTTAATTTCTCGTATTCCTTTATTTTTGATTACACAAGAGTCAATTTGTGATTCAGCCCCTGGGTGGCAGTGTTTCTGGATTGACTTCCGGGTCTATCTATGGCCTCTCTAGGCAGTGTTAGAGCCTTCTTGCCCTGTGGCACTCTTTCCCACCGGCCTGTGGGCGTGGTCTGCCTCAGAGCTGACTCTCTGATGTTCACTCCCCGCTCCGATCCCCGGGTTCCAGAAAAACAACCTTCCCCTGCAGTCTCCCAGGGTGTCCCCAACTGGGTGATCCTATGTATTGGGCTTAGTAATCAGAAGCCAGAATTTCAAGAGGAAAAAGCCCAAGTGTGCGCACTCCGTGGCTGCGCGTAAACCCAGGCACCCAGGGAACGCAGGGGCTGCGCATAAGTCTGGACTGCCTGAAATTCTTAGGGTGTCCCTGCACTTCAGATCAAAATGGGTTGCTTTTTAGAGTGCCCTTCTCTTAGCAGCTCTGAGGACCCCTTTCCACATTCACAGATCACGCCAGCCCCTACAGCCACGGATTTTTCTAGGCACAGACTTCCCTGGTCCTCCAGCTCCCGCGAAACGCGCGTTCCTCTCTCCCGCCGGGACCAGAGACCTCACCTTATCTCAGGCGAAATCTGACCTTTCCGTGGTGGAGTGTAGAGCTCCTCTGAACCCGTGTGCTTGCGCCAGTTGGGGAGCGTTGTTCTGGGGCTCGCAGCTGTTCCTGGGGTGCCGCAGTTGTGGATTCTCAGGCTTCAGATAAGCTCCACTTTCCGGATCAAGATGGCGCAGACTCCGCGTCCAAGCCCGCAGCTCCGGGAGGGGACCCAGCCGCAGTGGGTGCTGCCAGGTCAGGGGAACCCCGTTCAGCAGTCCCCCGCCTCCTTCTGGAATTCAGCTGTCTCCCAACCAGCCAACAAACACTCCTTGTGCGACCCTCAGCTGTTCTTTCTTTCTGCTCCGGGACAAGGCTCAGAACACGTCTGTCTATTCCGCCGCCATTATTCTATAGTATTATTAATTAAGCATAATTTTGTGGGGTAAAACCCTAGTTTTAAGAAAAATAGTGATTCCAGTAGATGCCTACCCTTTTACCCACATGGCCTCCAAAGACTATTTTGACTTCAAGAATATACAAGTGGTTATTGACTATCCTTCCTCCCACCTTGGCTTTGCTTTTGAATTTTTCTTTGTGCTTCACGTGGTTTTATTTTTCCCTGATTTAAGTTTCATTTTTAAAAGATTAACTGAGGCACATTAAACATTTTGAGTTTATTTGAGCCAAAATTGATTCCAGTTGTGCAGTGCCAAACCAGAAGTGGTGAGAGGAACTAAGACACTTCTAGGGAAAATACTTTCATGGAGAAGACAAAGCAAGGGAATTGTTGGGTAATTGCCTTATGTGGGAAGGGCTAGTTCAGGGGTGGGCAAACTTTTTGACTCGAGGGCCACAATGGGTTCTTAAACTGGACCAGAGGGCCGGAACAAAAGCATGGATGGAGTGTTTGTGTGAACTAATATAAATTCAAAGTAAACATCATTACATAAAAGGGTATGGTCTTTTTTATTTTTTATTTCAATAGTTTTATTCATTTCAAACATTTTAGCAAGAAGAATGTAAACACTAATTATTATAATTTGAAACTTCAAAAAATGGAGGAATCATAGCACAATAACATACCTTATATTGAAGATGGCAAAGGCAAAATAAAATTGCCTAACAAAGGAAAGGTACAAAAGCCTTTCAAATTAAACTTAAATATAATAAAATAATTTAAAACTAAAATAAATAGAAAAGAACAAAATGTGTAAACAGTAAATTAAACATTTTCTTTAGTGCAACTTCCAAATTATGCCTGGGACGTAGATGTAGATGGCTATGTAGACTGGGTTGAAAGGTTTTTGGTCTTTAAAACATCAACTTCAGTGGGAACAGTGTTGTTGGTCTCCTTTTTAGCTAATGCTCTGATACTGTGCTCTCCAGGGGCGTGTCCCCATACATCACCACGATAACGTGTCTACGCATTCCCAGGGTGATGTCGGGGGACCCGTCCGTGGGCATTACAAGGAGCCTCTGGAAGATTGAGAGGTTGTTCCTCCTACTGAATGGGCGGATATAAATCGCCCACTCAGAAGAAGGAGCTGCGGCCGTGTTTCCTGACGTTGCCATGTTAACACTGCTGCTGGTGAAGGAGCGGAGGGGAGAGCAAGAGAACCCTCCACTCTTTCGGCTCTGCGGGCCAGATAGAACAGCCGAACGGGCTGGATCCGGCCCGCGGGCCGTAGTTTGCTCACGGCTGGTCTAGTTGGTTGGTTGTGATTAGTTGTCCTTAGTTTTCCATATCTTCCATATCTTAACCTTGAGGTTTTGGTTTGTTTAAAGACTATACAGGCAGTCCTCAGGTTACTGGGATGCAACTTATGTCATTTTGTGGTTACGTCACCATCTCCCATTTACAATATTTATAAAAAAAAAAGTTCCATCATTTCGACATATGTACATATGTGCTTTATGATTTTTATTATTTATTTACCACAAGACAGGAATTGTTATCTTTATTTTAAATATTTTTTACTGTTTTACTTCATTACTGCTGTGTATGTACTCCATGTGAGTGACATAGGTGCTTATGTAGGTGGGTTCCGACTTACGACGAAAATCGCATTACATCACGCCATAGGAACGGATCTCCGACATAACCCTAAGACTGCCTCTATGGCATCAAAGCCACCCCAGTCTAATGTCCTCCTTGTTTAATTAATTTAACAATTTCAGCCCAATTTTTACTGTCATGAGATACTATCTCCCCTCTCTCCTGCTTTTTAAAGACACCTTTGCTCTCTCCCACTCCCTAACCACCACCATGCAAGGAATACCTGCTACCACAACATGCCACACTGTTTCTTATAGCCATTTTATTTATACTAGAGGCCCGGTGCATGAAATTTGTACACGGGAAGAGGGTGTCCCTCAGCCCAGCCTGCACCCTCTCCAGTCTGGGACCCCTCGAGGGATGTCCGACTGCCCATTTAGTCCCGATCCTAAACGGACATCCCTCTCACAATCCAGGACTGCTGGCTCCCAACTGCTCACCTCCCTGCCTTCCTGATTGCCCCTAACCGCTTCTGCCTGCCAGCCTGATCACCCCCTAACCACTCCCCTGCCAGCCTGATTGATGCCAAACTGCTCCCCTGCCAGCCTGTTTGCCCCTAACTGCCCTCCCCTGCAGGCCTGGTCACACCCAACTGCCCTTCCCTGCAGGCCCACTCGCCCCCAACTTCCCTCCTCTGCTGGCCTGGTCCCTCCCAACTGCCCTCCCCTGCTGGCCATCCTGTGGCTGTCATCTTATGTCCACATGGAGGTAGGATCTTTGACCACATAGGGGCAGCCATCTTGTGTGTTGGAGTGACAGTCAATTTGCATATTACTCTTTTATTAGATTGGATAGAGGCCTGGTGCACGGATGGGGGCCAGCTGGTTTGCTCTGAAGGGTGTTCCGGATCAGGGTGGGGGTTCCCTTGGAGTGTGGGGTGGCCTGGGTGAGGGGCCTGTGGTGGTTTGAAGGCCAGCCACGCCCCCCGGCGACCCAAGTGGAGGCCTTGGTACCTGGGATTTATTTATCTTCTATAATTGATAGTTTGTAGCCTGGAGCAGAACCAAGCCTCCTGCTCGATCCATGGCTGCCACCATTTTTATTGGGATTTATTTATCTTCTATAATTGAAACTTTGTAGCCTTGAGTGGAGACCTGGGCCCACCAGGGTGTGCAGAAAGCTTGGTTTCCTCCATTGCCGGGGAGATCCAAGCCTCCTGCTCACTCCGTGGCCGCAGCCATCTTGGTTGGGGTTAATTTGTATACTCGCTCCTGATTGTCTGGTGGGCGTGACTTGTGTGTGTAGTGGAGTGATGGTTAATTTGCATATTATTCTTTTATTAGATAGGATACTAGAGGTCCAGTGTACAAATTCATGCACAGGTGGGGTCCACCTGGCCCAGCCCCAATAGGGAGATCGGGGCCAGGCTTGTTGGGAGGAGGAGACGGCAGGAGGTTGGCCGGCTGGCCCGGCCTACCCCAATGGGGGCCCGATCAGGGCCGCACCAACTAGGGGAAGGAGCTGTGGGCGATTGGCTGGCGGGCCCCGACCCCGATTGGGGTGGAGGGACCAATTGGGAGTGGGGCCGGCAGTGGGGAGGGGCTGTGGGTGGTGGGCCAGACAGCCCCACCCCTGAATGGGGTGAAGGTGACCAATCAGGGGTCAGTGGCTTGGGGAAGGGCCATGGGAATTTGGCTGGCCAGCCCCACCCACAATTGGTGTCAGAGGGCCAATCAGGGGTGGAGCTGGCTGGGGGGAGGGGCCGCAGGCCAATCAGGGTGGTGGGGCCAGCCGTGGGGAAGGTCTGTGGGCTGTGGACCAGCCGGCCCCGACCCTGATGATGTGGGGGTGCTGATCGAGGGCCAGTGGCCTAGGGGAGAGGCCATGGGTGGTTGGCCAGCCAGCCCTGCCCTTGATTGAAGTGCGGGTGGTGGAGCTCCCTGGAGGGAGTGGTTGTGGGCTGATCGGGGTGGTGGGAGCTCATCAGGGGTGGGGCTGGCCAGGAGGAGCGGCTGAAGGAAGTTGCTCAGCCGGCCTGCCCCCTATTGGGGTGTGGGGGTTTTCAGAGGTGGGGCCGGCCAGGGGGAAGGGCCATGGGGTGTTGGCTGGCCATCCCGCCCTCAATTGGGGGTGGGAGAAGCCAATCAGGGGCAGGGCCAGCCGGGGGGAGTGGCTGAGGAAGGTTGGCCGGCTAGCCCTACCCACTGATCCTACGGGTTTGCTGGCCGCAGTGGGTGTCAAAGCGACTGGTCATTTGGTCATTATGGTGTCCTGGTCGCTGGCTTTTTATATATATAGGTTGTACACTTCTGGTCTAGATAAATTTGAAAGTTTTAAGTACTTTGCCTCATGTAATTTCCTTTTTTAATGATTATCAGGACATGTGTCATCAAAGAGGCCCTATAATAGGCAGCACTATTTCTCAGTAAAATTATTAAAAAAAAAAATTAAACAGTTTAGATTGGAAAGATAACTTTATCCAACTTTTTATTTTGTCAAAGCTCCATATTTTAGCAGTAAAACTTCTGTTTGTATCCCTTGACAACATGAGAAAAGAAAACATAGATGGAAGGACAGTGAGGGGAACTCCTGAGTGGGAGGAGTTAGCAACTTTCCAATGTAGAAGATGTTGTAGAAGAAAATGAAAAGGAAACCAACGGAATCATGGCACAATAGAAGATTCCCAAAAAAGTAATTTAGCTCAAAAGTCAGCAAACCATATCCAGCAGGCCAAATCCACAACCTGTTTTTGTAAAGTCTACTTGCTAAAAATCATTTTTACATTAATGCATGTTGGGGAAATAAACACATACTTTGTATGAGAAAATTGATGAATTAAGTTTTGCTGTCCATAAAAAAGTTTGATTGGAACACTGCCACATTCTTTCATTTTTTGTGGGTTTATGACTATTTTCATACTTCAGTAGCAGAGTCAAGCAGGTGCAACAGAGGCGTTATGATGTGCAGCACCCAAAGCATTTATTATCTATCCTTTTACTTAAATTCTGCTGACCCCTGATTTGAAAAATTTTATCAAGCCAATTTTCCTAGCTGATCAAATTATTGTTTACTGAATATTGTTCTGGGATTTCAAATCCAAATAAAACAAGAGTACATTCAGATTTTTCCAGGAGTGTTTTCTTTACAATAACACAATAGCAGTGCAAACAATCAGCCAAAGCAGTTGCCTTGGTGTATTTATTACCTAAAAAATATTATAATAAGTTATTTATTTCATAATAACTCCTATGCAGTTGCAAGGCATAAACAGAGAGGTACCCTGTATTATTTACCCAGTTCTCCCCAAACATCTTAAAAACTGTAGTACAATACCACAACCTAGATATTGACATCGATACAGTCAAGCAGTGGAATATTTCCATCCTCATAAAGATTCCTCATGTTATCCTTTTATACCCACACCACTTTTCTCCCCCTCCCATACCAGACTTAACTCCTTAACTACTAATCTGTTTCCATTCCTATAATTTTATCATTTCAAGAATTTAAAGATGGAATCATAGAGAATGTGACCTTTGAGAAGTGGCTTTTTTTTCACTCAGCATAATTCTCTTGAAATCATTCAGAAGAGTGTATCAATAATTTGTTCCTTGTTGTAGCCCATGATATAGATGTACCAATTTGTTTGATTACTCATCAGTTCAAGGACATCTGGGTTGTTTTCAGTTTTTGACTAATATGAAAAAAGCTGCTATAAACACTCATGTACATGTTTCTGCATGAACATAAACTTTCATTTCTTTGGGATAAATGCCCAAGAGTCAAATTGTGGGGTCTTATGGAAAACATATGTTTAGTTTTTTAAAATAAAATATGCCAAACTTTTTCAGCGTTGCTGTACCATTTTATATCCTACTCAGCAATAGTTTAAGTGGTCCAGTACCTTCACCAATGTTTACTATTGTCACTAGTTTTTCATTTTTTGTTTTAGTTCTTCTAGTAGGTGTGTAGTGATATTTTATTGTGATTCTAATTTGCATTTTCCTAATGGCTAATGATTATTAACACCTTTTGTTGTGCTTATTTGCCATCTGTATATCCTCATAGATAAAGTGTCTCCTCTTATCTTTTGCCCATTTTCCATTTGGATTGTTTTATTTTTTACTGTTGAGTTGTGAGAGTTCTTTATATTTTCTAGACACTGTTCCTTTTCAGACATGTGGTTTGAAAATATTTTCTTCCCGCTTTAGCTTCTCTTTCCATCCTCCTAATGGAGTCCTTTGTGGAGCAAAATTTTTTAATTGTAATAAAGACCAATTTATCTATTTTCTTTATGGATTGTGATTTTGGAGTTAGTTCTAGGAACTCTGCACAGGTTCAGATTCCAAAGAGTTTGTTCTATGTTATTTTATTATTTTATGTTACATTTTAGTCTGTGACCATTTTGAATTAATTTTTATATAATACTAGTAGCCCTGCGCACGAATCCATGTGCCAGTAGCTCACCAGTAGCTCGCTGCTGCCCTCCAGTAGCTCTCTGCCCACTGCCCTGCCCTCCTGTAGCTCCCCCCACCCCATCTTCATAGCTTGCTGCCCTGCTCCCTCTTGTAACTCTCCATCACCCACTTGTAGCCACTACCTCACTGCCAGCCTCTGTAGCTCTCTGTCCTCAGCCCCACCCTCCTGTAGCTCCCTCCGCCCCACTGCTCCCCCCATAGTTTGCTGCCTTCCCCCTCCTGTAGCTCTCTGCTGCCCACTTGTAGCTCGCTGCCCCACCCTCATAGCTGATCTGTAATCCGGTCGTTATGTGGTCGGTCATTACGCTTCACGGCGTAAGGAACATTTGCATATTACATCTTTATTATATAGGATGTGATAGATATCAAAAAGCTCTCTCTCTCTTGTGCCATTTGTTTGTTTGTTGTTTGTTTGGTTGGTTTTGCCAATGGATATCCATTACTCCAGCACCATTTGTGGAAAAGACTATTTTTCTTCTATTAATAGGTTTTGCATCTTTGTCAAAAATAAAGTCAGTTGAGCATATATGTGGGGGTCTATTTCTAGATTTTTCTGTTCTGTTCCATCTGTTCTGATCAATGTACTATTCCTCTACCAATACCATGCAGTCTTGATAACAATCAAATGGTAATCTGTATTACTATATTTCTTATTAATAATATATTACATGGACATATATTATGCCTAATATTAGTATATTAAGTAATATACTATTATATAGTAAGTCTTGAAATTGGATAATTTCTTTTAATATATGTTTCCTAATTGTTTCAGCTATTCAAGTTTCTTTGCATTTCTATTTAAAATTTAGAGCAATTTTATCTAGCTCTACAAAAAATCATGGGATTTTGATAGAAATTCTAATAAACCTATAAATCAATTTGGGAAGAATTGACATCTTTACTATGCTAGACCTGCAATCCATGAAAAAAAAAAAAAAGTCTCTCCAGATCTCTTAGGTTTCTTTCATCAGCATTTTAGAGTTTTTATAGCATACAAATTCTGTACATTTTTTAAATATGTATACCTAAATATTTCATTTTTTGAGTTTTTTAAATTAGCATTGTATTTCTCCCTGTTTATTTGTTTGTTTGTTTGTTTATGTGTTATTGCACTACCTAGAATGAAACTTGTAGCACCATGTTGAATATGAGTGATGAGAAAGATCATCCTGCCTCACTGATGATCTTAGAGAGACAATATTTAGTCTTTTAACATTAAAAAGAATGTGCCCTACAGGTTTGGGTCGGTGAATAGAGTGTCAGTCCATGGACTGAAGGGTCCTGGGTCTGATTCCAGTCAAGGGCACGTACCTGAGTTGTAGGCTCGATCCCCTGGTCTGGGCATGCGCTGAAAACAAAAACAACCAATAGATGTGTCTCTCCCACATTGATGTTTCTCTCTTTCTGTCTCTCAGCCCCTCCCTTCCACTCTCTAAAGCTCAATGGAAAAATATCCTTGGGTGAGGATTAATAAAAATAAATAAATAAAATAATGTTAAGTGTAGGGTGTTGTTGTACAATATCTTTACCAAATTGAGGGGATCCCCGTTGTTCCTACTTATCAGCGAGGTTTCAATCATGCATGAGTGAATGCTGAATTTTGTCAAATATTTTTTTCTGTATCCATTGATATCATTGAGTGATTTTTTTTTCTTTAGCTTGTTAATGAGTTGAATTACATGGATTGATTTTGGAATATTGAACCAGACTTGCACCCCTGGAACAAACCTCAACTGGCCATGCTATATAATTATTTTTATATATTGCTAAATTCTATTTGCACATATACTATTAAGATTATTCTTGAGTTTATATTTATGGGAGATATTGGTACTTTTCCCTTTTTATACTGTATTTGTCAGTATAATTATCATAAAATAAATTGAGAATTTCTCCTTCTATTTTCCGTCCAAGCTGTGTAGAATTGGTGTTAAAACTTACAAAAAAATTGTAAGAGTGATTCACCTAAACCATCTTGGAATTGAGATTTTCTTTAGAGGGAGTTTTTAAATTACAAATTTAATATTCTTAATAGTTATAGGGCTATTCAAATATTCTAATTCATATTGGGTAAGTTGTGGTCATTTGTGGTTTGAAGAATTGGTGCACTATAAGTTAAATTCTGAGGGTTAGTATTCATAGTTTTCCCTTCCTTATTATCTTTGGATTTCTACAGGGTCTGTAATGATATAGCCTGCTTCATTCCTGAAATTGGTAATTTGTGTCTTCTATTTTATTTGTTAGTTTTACTGGAGGTTTACCACCTTTATTGAGCTTTCAAATAACTAACTCATGGTTCCATTAATTTTTCTCTATTGTTTGTCTGTTTTCAATTTCATTTATTTGTGCTCTTATCCTTAATACTTCTTTCCTTCCTTATTTCAGACTAGAAGCCTGGTGCTCGAAAATTCATGCACTCGGGGGGCGGGGGGGGGGGGTGGTGTCCCTCAGCATGGCCTGTGACCTCTTGCAGTCTGGGAGCCCTCAGGGAATATCTGACTGAAGGCTTAAGCCCGCTCCCCTGGGCCTAAGCTGTCACTTCTTATGCTTTCTCCTGCCACCACTACTGCGCTCAACAGCTGTGAACCTGGCTTCTGGCTGGGTGGCACTCCCCCTATGGGAGCGCACTGACCACAAGGGGGCAGCTCCTGCATTGAGCATCTGCCCCCTGGAGGTCAGTGTGCATCATAGTGACTAGTTCTGCTGTTCGGTAGATTTGCGTATTAGCCTTTTATTATATAGTATTGGCTTTGCTCTTTTTCTTGGTTCTTAAGGTTGGAACTTTGATTATTGGTTTGAGACTTTTTCTCTTTTCTAATGTATGCAATTAGTACTATCAGTTTGCCCCCTGAGCACTGCTGTGGCTGCATCCCACATATTTTGTTATGTTGTATTTTCATTCACTCCGATGTATTTTTTCCCTTGAAACTTCGTCTTTAACCTACGGATTGTTCAGAAGTAAGTTGATTACTTTCCAAATATTTGGAGATTTCTCTGTTATCTTGCTATTATTGGTTTCTAGTTTGATTTCATTATGGTCCAAAAATACAATGTATGGTTTTGCTTACTTTTAGTTTATTGAGATTTGTTTTATGGACCAGGATATGGCCCATCTTGGAATATGTTGGTGGGAGCTTTAAAACAATGTGTGTTCTGCTATTTGGGGGTAGTACATTCTAAAAATGTTATTAGATCCTGCTGGTTGATGATGTCCTTGAGCTCTGTATTCTTGAAAACTTTCTGTCTAGTTGTTGCAAGAGCTGTGTTGAAGTTTACAATTATAATCATGCATTTGTCTTTTTCTTTTCTCTTCACCAGTTTTTACTCTGCATTTTACAGGGTTTTTTGTGTATAAATATTTAGGGTTTGTATGTTTTCTTGATGGATTGTCTTTTTTTAAAATTTTATAATGTTTACCTCTGATTCTGATAATTTTCTTCGCATTAAAGTCTCTTTTGTTTGATATTAATGTTACTACTCCTGCTTTAATGAATGTTTGCATGATATATTGATGTTTTATCTTTTCTTATATTACACATTTGCTTGAGTCTCTGTTTACTTTTTTTAAAGTATATTTTCTCTGTGTGGTTCAGATTTGGGAATTGCTATTGCTCTATCTTTCAGTACACTGATTTTTTTTTCCCTCTTCACTTTTTTATTTCCATTATTGTATTTTTCAGTTCTATAATTTCCATCTGGTTGTTCTTTATATCTTCTTTTATTTTGCTAATTGGTTTAATTATTTTAAAAGATGTTTCAACCATGTTCATGATTGCTCATTAGATTGCTCATTAAAGCGTTTTCATGATAATTGCTTTATAATCTTTGTGAGATAATTCTAATATCTCTATCATCTTGATTATTGTTTTACATTTAGTTTGAGCTTTTCTTTCTTCTTTGTATGACAAGTGATTTTCAATTGAAATCTGGATGTTTTGGGTACATGTTATGAGACACTGGATGCAGAGAGAGTACACATTGTCACTGCCAGGTGTAGGTAGAAGTCTACGTCTCCCCCTCCAGCCACCATTCACACCTAAGTAAAAGGGCTTCATGTCACTGCTGGGTGGGGTGAGGGTCTCTGTCCCCCAATAGGCCTCTAGTCATACCTCCCTGGCTAGAAGGCGGGGGGAGTGTTTTGTTCCTATTCCCATTGTGGCCTACCCTGGCACCTTATAGGTTGAAGAGGAGGAGGTAGCATTGTTGCTGCTGGGAAATTTCTAAGGTCCTGACTTTCCACTAGGCCGCCTCTGTTAAATACAGCCTTAACAGGATTGATGAAGGGTGCCTCATCACTGCTGAGCTGGGGTGGAAGTCCAGGCTCCCTATTGTAGTCTCTGCACTGGCACTGTATTATGGTGGGTGTGAGACGCCCTCATAGGAATGAAGGTTTCAAATCCTACTCAGGCTTCCCTATATATACTACCTGGGGTTAGGGAGAGAAGGTTGGGATGCTTTGTTTGAGTCTAGCAAGGATAGGTCACTAGGCTTCCCATTGGGACTTTGCAGGGGTGGGGTTTGTATTTCTGTGGTGTTTGTCTGGAGCAAAGTGATGTTTTTCTAGATATTGCCCTTCCCTGGTCCTTCATCTAGAAAGAGCAATCTTTGGCTGGGCTTTTCTGGGCTGGACCAGTTGGTGTCTCTGGGTCCCAGACTTCCTCAGCTGCAAGTTTTGGATATCTGAGGCAAAAATAAAATCCAGGGACCTCACCACCATGTAGTTCTGTGGGTCCTAAGGTCCCTGATTGGTCTGTATTCTTCTCTCCATCTTCCCAAGTCTCCTTACATATGTTTTTATATAATGTCCAGGATTGTTTCTAGTTGTATTTAGCAATAGTATTAGGAAAAACTGTCTATTCCATTATCCTGAAAGAGAGCGTTTCTTGTTTCTTTTTCTTTTCTCTTTTACTTCATTTTTTTAAGTTGAGAGAATAATATACAATTTTCACATTAGGTTCTTTAAGGAAACTAAGCAGAATTATGAAAAACTGATTAGTAAATTTTGTGTTAAAAAGAGAAAACAAGACAGAGAATGCATCTCTATCTCTAATTTGTTTTTTAATATCCATTTCACTTCCACTTTCCAATTTATAATTGTGTGTTTCTTGGCTAGTTTGATGCCAATAAATGCTCCCTTCGGACTAGCAATACTTAAGTTTAGAAGTGAATTTTTCTCACTTGAAAGTTCTTCCTGAATGACTGCCACTTGGGGCGTGCCCATGTGATTCATTGCTGTTCCCCTGTGCTTATTATACTTACTTAATAAATATCTGCTGAAAAAGTGAATGAGCGCTAACAATTAAAATTTTTCTATTAAAGATTATCTACTTTTTTCTTGCTGTGCTGAGGCATGGGACACATGTGTCTACAAACCATGCTTGATTCCCTACCAGGCACTCTCAGCATATGTTAGGACATGAGCAAAATTGTCCAGAATTTCACAATCTAGAAAAAAGCAATTTTAATTTCTGCACATATGTTAGTTTTTGTTTTATGGTTTAGAATTGTGTGAGTTTTTTTTTTTTAATTACAAATAGGGAAGACACCAGAATAGTTCTTGTGTGTATTGGTGTGTGTGTGTGTGTATGTGTGTACGCGCGCGTGCACATTTCATTCCTATTGCTTCTAAAGAAAATGACCTTAAAAAACATGATACAAAAAAAAAAAAAAAGACCACAGACCATTTTTAGGATGTGTTTCCTAGATCCCTGAATTTATTTTTGGATGATTTTCTTTTATTAGACAAGTCATGGTTTGATTATCTTTTTATATCTTTGTCATGCATTCTGCAATGTGTGTGTGTACATGGAAGAGGGATAACATTAGTCCATCATTTTGTAAAGTCCTTAATATAACTTTATTTTTTTTGCAAACAAAATTATACTTTAGATAAAGACCCTCCCATCATCAAAACATTTTTTTTTTAATGCAGGTAAGAGAACATGAATCTTTTCAGTACTACTGACTGTGTTTGGCTTAAATACTAGTAAGACTTGCTTCTCCGCGTGGCTTTAGATTCTGCTTAAGGAAATGGTGAAAGATTTAATTCACTGTACTTTTGTTACGAACGTGTGGAGTATGGACATGTTTGTCCATGGGAACTTTGGTCCTCCTGCTAGAATGGAAATCCATTGGGGAGGGGGAAACGTTTCATTTTATTGCCCAAGAGCTGTTGATACACTCCCTGCATCTTTCAAAGGCATTTTTCATGCAAGACAGGCAAACTGTAGCTTGTGAAGGAACAGAAAGAGCACTTCTTACATGAGTCAGTCTCAGCAAACAAGCACAGCAGCTGTGCTAGGTGGCGATGAGATTACCCGGGGACCCAGTCGCAGGGTTTTGTGTGGTCTAAGAGACAACTGGCTCTTCTCTCAGGGGGCCACTTTGAGGGAGATGGCAGCAATCACGCATCCCCACTGCTGCCAGTGGCTCTTGTGGCCATGTAGGACAAAATCAGTGCCAGATAAAATCAGAAAGTAATAAAAAGCAAGAGGGCTCTCCGAACTTTTAAATCTTAATGTGAGAAATGAAAACAAATGTCCTGGGCATGTTGCTTGTTGCCTTCAATCGTGAGGAAAAGGAAACAGAGAAAGGGGTGCCTTAAACTTAGAAAACTTGCAGGGCGGTCAGTCTTTTCATTTGAGAACCATTTGGGTGTGTTGTGAAATAAAGTTGCAGAGTAGGCATGTTCAGACTTTTTTTTTTTCTTTTTGCTACATTTAGTAGGAAAGATCCTTCCCTCCCCGCCCCTGAACTACAAGAAGCCAGAGTTTTCTGTGCAAACAGGCATTGAAGAATCAGATTCACTTTGGACGACTCTTCACATTCCAAGTCATCATTGCATTAGGCAGCACAATTCCATCTCTGGTTGATGGGCAGAAAAAGTGGGCAGCTTGCCAGGTAGACGTTTCCATGACTCCCAGCCCCCAAAGGTGATGCGTTTTTTTTCTTCAGCTAATTCAATGAAGAGTGGGCTGAACTTTGGGTCTAAACGAGACAATAGCTGCCTTCGCAGTATCAGCAGAATGGTTGATGGGAACGCACTCTACATTTGGCAGAGAATCATGTGACCTTACGACTGAGATTTTGTGATGGTGCCAACGGAGACTTGGATAGCAGCAACCGTCCTGACTTTTTTCTTCTTTTCTAGCCCGGCTCAGAAAATGGTGGATCTTAATACTTGACTTTAGCCAGACTCAGCAAGCGACTGAGCTTTGAAGCACAACTTCGCCTTTATTCTGGGTTTTTGGCAGGCCACCAGGAGGCTGTCCCTTTCACGCCTGATAAATTCTGCTGCTTATCTCTAAATAGGAAAAGGAAAAAAAAGGGGGAAAATATAAACAGAATATTGAGGCATAACAAGTGAATCCTAAAATTGTGTGTGTGCATTTCGGTTTTTTGCCTTTTCTTACTGCTGATTTTTTTTTTAATGTTCATATCCTTTCTGCTTGCTGAAGAATCCAAGGAGGCTTTTTTTTTTTTGGGGGGGGGGGTGGTTTATAATGAACAGGCATTTGAACTGGGCAAACAGGACGACAGCAGCAGTGATCATGAGATCATTGCAGCAATGTAGCAAACTGGCACCCTGCCTTCTCACCCTTTTGGTTCAGGAGACCAACGTGTGCAATCCTCATTTCTAAAGTCAGCACAGCCTGGAAGGATTCCTGGTCTCTCCCACCTTGGACCACTGTGCTGCCAGGGACGGCAAGGATTGGTGCAGCTTCTGCGCAGTGCTTTGTGCCTGGAATACCGAGGAGGAAGAAAAAGAAGACGAGCACCCTGGTCCTTTTTGCAAGAAATAACAGGAACCCTGAAGAAGAAATGCAAAAAAAGAAACCAGAGTGTGTCCCACTCCATGCAACAGTGACGAAAAAAAAAAAAATGAGACTTTCCTGCTAAAAACAAAAACAAACAAAAATCCAAACCAAAACAAACTAAAAAAAAAAAAAAAAAGCAAACATTGGCTTGTATAACTACAGAGGCATCGAGCTTTGTAAAGCAGCTTTGTAAGGCAACATAAGCAAATGAGCCTTCTTTCTTTTTATTATTTCAAAAATATGGCCTAATTAGCAATGTATTGCACTTGGTGAAATCGCACCTTTCATATCAGGTATAACTTTTTTTGTTGTTCTTTCTAAGCCTGCTGTTCTATAAGAGAGAATCCTTGAACTTTCAGTTTACTCTTAACTCATCACCCACTTTACTCTTATTAACTTTTTCCTTTTGCTCTCTTGCTCTAATCCTGGTTAGAATAGCAATTAACTAAAATAGAACAATCTCTATGAAAAAGTTGGTACATGTTTTAATTTCTGATATACATAGAAGTTTTGGAAAGACATTCATATGTTATCTGTGCTTCTTGCGTACAGGATTAGTTTTTGCTATCTAAGAAAACTGAGCATTTAGCCCTATTTGATAAAGAAACTAAATCTTTCATGTGCTTGTGACTCATAATTTTAAATGTGAAAGAAGAAACTTTTTGAACTTCTAAATAAAAGTGTCATATTAGAATATGCATTAAAATGCTGGTAAATAAAATTAGTTAGGGGGGATTTATATTTAAATATTTTACCAGGATTTCAATATAACCAAATAGGGCTGAAAAGATTATGTTCTCAGTTGCTAAGTAGAAAAGAAGCTTGTTCCACAATAATACTGTCTTTTAAAATGAGCATTTGTGCATTGGAAACAGCCATTGAGTATTTTAGTGGAAAAAGTACATGTAAACTTGTTTTAAGTTTCTAGTAATGTGTTGGCTCAGCAGATAAATACATTGCATTCTAATAATTATGTCTGTTTGTATAACTAAATTGTTGAGGAATTTAAGCATTTTATAGTAAAACCCAGTTTTGCTTCATTCAATGGATAAGGATTAACAGATCTATTCCACCTATTTTAATTTTGATTAAAACTTTATAATTATGTTTAAAATTGTTAAAAAATAAAATGCTTTTGAAATTATAGCATGTATAAATGAAGCCTATAATCTGTATATTACAAATTGATATTATCATATTTTCCATGAAAAGACTAAACGTTAGCAAACTTGTGCTTTTAAAATCATATTTCATTATATTGAAAATACGTAGGGGAAACAAAGAATAAATATAGAACTGGTGAATTCTACTTTCTTTTTGGTTATTCTACAAAGAATTATGGGAAATAACAAACATCCTATATACTGATAACATTAAAATAAAATGCTTTATTAAGTTTATGGGTTATTGTTCCCTAATTACTTTTTTTAAATAGCTCTTGTTTCTTTATGCTGCCTTAGCTAATGGAACATCAACTTTCACAGTCCTAATTAACATTTATAAACCTGTTTTCATGTTTCAAGATCCTTCAGTTGAAAAACATTATTTTAAATGTTATTTTTAGAAACCATTAATCTCTACACTCTTAATTATCTTATTAAGCTCATGCCAAATCCAAATCTCTTTTCAGCTTTCACTAGTTCATTGTACAAGACCTAGTCGCTTCTTTAACAGCCATGGCTCCTTTCACTTTCAAAACTGTTCCTGTGAAAATAACCCCAACCAAAATGAATGCATAAATGCAAACTATGAAACCACATTATATGTCATATGAGTAGCCTTGGGTGGGGCTCTATGAGTTTCCAAGCCTTAAAAAAAATAGTTTAAAAGGTTTTGCCCATTTTGATATTGTATTTTCTTCTCGATCGTCCACCTTCACTCCCACCATCCACCCAGATGCTCCTTCTAGACAGCAGTTGTCTGATATTTCTCCTTTTGTGGTTGTTTTAGGGACAAACTTAAAATGGATGTGAGAAGTGAAGAAAGTGATCATAGGAGAAAATCATCTCAGGTAAAAATAAAAATTTAAAAAAGCAATTAATATTTAATATTTTGAAGAAAAAACAAAATAATTTTGACTGTGTTAGTTATAAGAATTCGTTTCATATTCTTTATGAATCTAGCTGTTGGAATTTTAATTGATGGTTTGAGAATTTATATTACCCGCCTCTGAAAAATTTTTGTCTGAGTTTATGAGCAATATACTGTTTGAGTCACCTTGAATGTATATCTAGATATCCATACATATAACATAGCTGAAATATGGTTAAATAAGAAGTTGTTTAGGAAAAAAAAAATTCTTTTATAATTTGTTGTGCCATATAAAAGGAAGTGAAATCTGGGAGGAGGGAATAAAGTCATGCTTTTTTAAAAATATATGATCTAATAAGACAATGAAACCAAAATATACATTTTTATAGTTATGATAAACCCAAAACAGATGCTAACATTTATTTCACATCTGAATTTGTGAACTTATGTTGAAATATTTTACTATAGTTGAATGCATGAATCTTGAATGTTGACTTTTTAAACTTATTAATAAGTAGAAAATTTGAAAGCAAATAATGGTAGAAATTATGGAGACCAAATTCTGTGTGTAAAGTCTATAAAACACATTTTATATTATTTATTTCAAAATATGTAAATATACAATAATTTTTATGTAGTGCTACTATTTTTCACAATGAAAGTATAATTGAAAAATGCTAAATATGTGGATATGAGTAAAACAATAATGAGTGCACAAGTTATAATTTTGTTGCTGTTGAGTTTAGACTCTTAAAAAACATATATGTGGCTGGCTTTATGTTTATTCTTGTATGTTTGATCATGGTCTGGTGATATGAATATTTTTAATAACCTTTTTGCCCAAGTTGTGGACAAGATGAGAGATGTATGTAGTCATACATATGTTTTAAATATATCATTTTTGAAAACTACATTTAAATGTATGGTGTATAAGAGAGATGCTATCCTGTTTTATGAAATAGATCTGGAGTATAAATGTTAGCGCTCAGGAGTAGTAATAATGCTATAAATGTGTGATTAATTTTATTTTTCTGATATTTCCTTATCTAAATCTTGTTAATTTCAGTATTATTTTAATACGGCCAGCTATGTATATATTTAGGACTTTTAAATAACTTCCTTAAGTACTCTGCCTAGTCAACAAAATTTTACTTATTTTATGAGAAAGTTGTATGTTATCAATTCCTTGAAACCACTAACTGAGGTTTTATAAGAATTAGAACAAACACAGGCTAACTCTTACACAATTAGCTTAATAGTTAATTTTGTCTTAATTATAGGCTCATAACACTATATCCATGCCTCACAATTACATAATTCATACATGCATGTATGGATTATTTTTTCTTTTAAAACTCATCATTAGTTAGAATAGTCTAATTCTAAAATACTATTAAAACAAAAGTAATCTGTGAAAAATCTTTCAATATAGTATTTTTAAATTCTTATATATATAAACCTTCATTTAGTTTAGAATACTTATGAAGGCCGTTAGCTGAAGATAGGCATACTTAGAGCATTTCAGCATTTAAATTTTTTATACTAAAGAATCAGTATTATTATTTTCATCTACTAATTTCATCAGATATTTTCAACAAATTCTACTTTAATAAGGAGCCCATGTGAGATGTTGCCCATTGGCATAAACCCGTAGATCCGATCTTGTGGTGAAGTGGACCGCACAAGCTCGCTTCTATGGGTCTGTGTCAGTGTGGTGATGTGACAAAATCCCATACACAATGCTGCTAACTAATATTTCCATCAAACTCCTGTAAAAATCTAGTTGATTACTTTTGAAGTAATTATATTTTGTTTGTTTTTTTAATGTGTATATTAATCCTCATCTGTCTTACAAGGCAGGTTTAATTGTTGACCACTTGGAAGAGTTTGTAGCAAAGCCATTCAAATTTGAATGCACAGAGTAAATTGTTTAGGAAACTTGGATTTTTTAATAGCAAGTTATGAACCAAGATCTGAATAGAGCCTGTCCAGAAATGCCAGTTCCCATTATAGTGGTTAGTGTACCTCATCAACTTCAAAAAGAAAATTAAAGATGATGTTTGGATTTATGTGTTACTAGTAAGCCTTTTTCTTATGAAAGAAGAAGCTGAGTGCTACTGACTTTTAATATTATTAATTGCTAGTACAGCTATGCCGGGAGAGATGTCAGAGGACATTTTGTTTGACCTATGCTGGAAACCCAAGAGGTTAGGATAATCCTAGTAGACACATATTAAGTTAATTGGTAAAATGTTAGAACATTATATCTACATCCTTGCCAAGCCCTTAGGTGTATGGCCGCCATATTTGGAGGAGCTGACTGAAGATAAGATAAGGAGTTTGAAGCGACAGTGGAAGCTGTGTGCATCCGGGTTGAGGTAGTAGGTTGTATGGTTTAGAGTTATACCCTGGGAGTTAACTGTACAACCTTCTAGCTTTCCTTGGAGCACACTTGAGCCATCGAGGAATTCTTCATCACTTTAATCTAATTGAGCCAATTTCTGTGCGAGAAGGTAATGTGTCATGAGTATTTTTAATAAATTGAGCCTTTATTACATTGAAATGATCTTTTGTTTCTAAATATTAGAGTATTCCATTATATCTACTTATAAACACTGGAAAAAATGTATTTCTTATAGGTTGTTACTCAGTGATCCAACATTTTTAAGAACTAATGAGTGGTGACTTAAAACTATATTAATATTGCAGCTTTTTCACCCTTAGATTCACAAAATTTGGCACCTAATTTTGTAAGTTGATCATTGGACTTTCTTTATATTTTTATTGGATACTTAGATAATACAGTAATAAAAATGTTAGAATATTATATCATGCAGTGTCAATGACTTCTGTAGCACATTGCCTGAGTCTTTCTTATGACACATCACTTTCTCCCTTATGTTGTGTTAAGTGCTTGCTTATTTTTTCCATACTAGACTGTAAGCCCCATGAGGGCAAAGTCCATGCATATTTCTCATTGTATCCCCTGGAATGCCTTACACAAAGTAAGAACCAAATATTTATTGGATGAATGAATAGAGTATAAGATTTCACTATGTGATTATTTCTATTGCATATTTGATTTAATTACAGTGGTGGTCACAAATCGGAGTATTGTTTATTGTTTCTAAAATTTCCCTAAATTTAATTCCCAGACTGCTCTGACTCAATAACATACTTGACTTATTTTTTGACTGTGTCGAGTGTGTTCACTCATCCTAGACATAAAATTTTAAATTTAAAGGTGCTTTATCCCTAGAATAAAATAATAGAATAAATTTATTTTTATTAAGTTCATTATAGTTTATAATCTTAAATTTAGATTGTGCATATTTCTTTTGAATTTTTAAATTTCTTAATTTCCAGATGAATGGTTTGTATTTTAGCATCAATTTTAAAATTAGCTTTCTGTATTCTGTATGCTTCCCTTAATCTTCTACCCTTTATACTTGTACAGTATATCTGTTATATAGACCAGAAACAACTAAACCAGAACCATGTCAAGAAATCTATAATAATAAAAGCATAATATGCTAATTAGACTGGACATCCTTCTGGACGTCCTTCCAGACGACCTTCCAGACGAAGCCTCAGCAGCAGGGGCCAAGGCAGAGGCAGCTGCAGCGGCAGCAGGGGACGAGCCCCTTGCATGAATTTCATGCATCGGGTCTCTAGTTGATAATAAATAAGTATATGGGGCATAATTTGAGGTTTAGATCACATTTTTGTTTAAAGAAAAGACACCCACAGTAATCTGTTTGTACAAAGCAAATGAGTCTCTTTGGAATCCATTAGCTTGCTGTCAACTTTAATGGCAATGAATTTTGCAATTTATATAGAGAGGCTCGTTTAGGTAGATCGTCTTTCAGTCACCGAATTAAATAGTTGTAGATATTAGAACTAATTTAAACTCTAAGCATGAAACATTGAATACATGAGAAAAGATTTATAGATACAGATATATGTTAAAAACTATTGAATACATGAGAAAAGATTTGTAGATACAGATATATGTTAAAAACCATTAAGACCCTGGTGGTGTGTTGATGAGCTTTCTAGAGAACACTGGCATTCAGAATATCTCAGAATTTAGAATTTACCAATAATGGTAGTGAAGAAGGAACTTTTGAGGCACCAATAGGAAGAACACATGAAACTTAGAAAGCCAAATAGCAATGATTTCAAGCAAAACTATTTGACTGGCATGCAGAAATTAAAGAAAAGTAGTCTCTAAGAAAGAAAAGTCTTTTGAAGGATTAATCAAGAGAAAATGAACAAGAGGCAGGAGAGAAGAGAGCAAGAAAGAGACTGAGAATGGACAGATGAAAAAGAGAGTGACTTCTAGCAAAGAGAAACAAGAAGTGTCTAAGAGTAGCAGTTCAACACAAAGGTGGAAGAAATAGACAACTGAATGGTAAATAATTAAGTTTTTGTGACTAATTTAGCCCTTGAGAACTAGGATACCTTTCTTGTGTGTGAATGTATGCATTTGTGTGTATTCCAATACTTAGTTTATAAATTTGGAGACCAAGTCATGTACACATTGATGGCCCAAATAGAATACTATTGCCAATAAATTCCTGTTTCTGTGCAGTGTAATGAAGTATATCACAGAAACCAACTATGATGTGTGGTACAAGAATAATCTCATAAAAATACTATGATAAATGCATCAAATTGTGGGTCTCTTATCTACTCTATCTAAAGCGAGCTGGTATTATAGAAGAATGGCTGAAAAGTGGCAAAGATGTAGCTATGACATATTGTATTAGTCATGCAGAAATCATCATTCTAAAAGGCAGAGGATATAATTAGCATTAGTAAAGAAAATAGGGTGAGAATATGACATGGGAGAGTTATGCTTTCACTGGTGATTAATAATATTTTTTCTCTTCCACCTGTTGGGATTTTTTAACTTACTATTTTTTAAAAATAACTAGAGGCCTGGTACATGAAATTCGTGCACAGGGGGGGGAGGGAGGGTGTCCCTTAGCCCAGCCTGAACCCTCTCCAATCTGGGACCCCTCAAGGGATGTCCAACTGCCCATTTAGGCCTGATCCCGATGGGCAGTCATACATCCCTTTCACAACCCAGGACTGCTGGCTCCCAACAGCTTGCCTGCCTGCCAGCCTGATCACTCCCTAACCACTCCCCTGCCAGCCTGATCCACGCCTAAGTGCTCCCTTGCTGGCCCGATTGCCCCTAACTGTCCTCCCCTGAAGGCCTGGTCACCCCAACGGCCCTCCCCTGCAGGCCTGGGTCCCCCCTAACTGCCCTCCCCTGCAGGCCCTATTGCCCCCGACTGCCCTCCTTTGCAGGCCTGGTTCCTCCCAACTGCCCTCCCCTGCTGGCCTGATCGCCCACAACTGCCCTCCCCTGCTGGCCATCTGTGGTGGCCATCTTGTGTCCACATGGGGGCAGCCATCTTTGACCACATGGGGCGGCCACCTTGTGTGTTGGAGTGATGGTCAATTTGCTTATTACTCTTTTATTAGATAGGATGTTTAATGATAAATGCACAAATTGATAGGATTATATTTAAAGAAACTAAGATTCAGGGCCATTGCTGGTGTCACTACCTAGAAATAGTTAAGTTAGTTTAAGAAACTATGGGGAAATATATATTTATAGAGTTAACATTTAATGGGGGAACAACTATGCAGATTCAATAATTTCCAGTAATCATATTTTACTGTATACCAAGGTTTCCACATTTGGTAACAGAGGAAGTGTGACAATTTAGGAAATAATTAAATATCAGTAAATCATAATCTACTTAACCAATGTCTCTTGATATTTTGGGATACTAAATTGGATAGATTAGATAGATGATAGATAGATAGATAGATAGATAGATAGATAGATAGATAGATAGATAGATAAATAGATAGATGATAGATCTTTATGTCTGTAGTGGCTTGATTTACCTTAAATGCTTTGGGAATGAGGCATAAAATAGTTGGAGTGGGAAGGAAAGGAGGGAAGGAAGAAAGGAAGGGAGAGAAGAAGGAAAGACAAGGAAAACCAATTGCAAAGCAATTGATTGGGCCTTACCAGAAAAGCCTAATTTAGTTCATCATATTGAAATAATTGGCCAAAGTAACTATGGGAAAATCAGAAAGCTTATTTGGTAATTGGACTAAGTCTCCTTGAAGCAATCCAGCAGTACATGAACTGTTATTAGAATGAGTCACATTCTGTATAATCATTTTGTTTCTGTTATTCCCTGTTTTCAAAGGCTGATTCATGAGCACAGGTGATTCTCCAAGATCCCTCAAATGATGTGATACAGGATTCTGCCACCCTGAGCATTATTTTACACCCACACCTAGTTTCTCTTCAACAGAATATAGGGATAACTCTTGAGAACACTGATCTTGACTACACCCATGCCAGCCCCTAAAAGATCCCTAGGGAAAACCTGTGAATGATCATTAGGTGAAGGTCCTGAGGTATTAAGAGAGCATTTATCTCTTGCTTGCTTACTAATTTCTACCATTCACTACACCTTCTAAGCAAACCCATTACTTGATAAAGTTTTTCAAGATTCTTAAGTATCACCTCTCTATCCAAAAAGCCTCTACTCTTTCTCTAAGAGCGATTTTTGCAGTTTTGAATCCTCATAGCCCTTGCACCTTTTATTCCCATAATGTTTTTCTAACTTTAATGAGTAGTAAATACAAATGAAAAGGGACTATGACTTACTTTTGTACCTCCTCTAATGTATATACTTTAACAGTTAGATTGAGTTAAACTTTAGGTCATTTCTGAGCAATGATGAGAACCTATATGCATCTTAAAATAGACTGTGCTTCATCAGTAAAATCTTGTGTTAATCAAGATATTTCTCCAGAACATGTCATTATGAGATATGAGATTTTTAAGACTATAAGCTCTGTAGGTTAGATTTGGTTAAGCATGTGATACACCATGTGAATGTGATTTATGAAACTAGCTTATTCTACTATTTATAATATATCTAAGCTCTTCATGTACAAAAATATCTTTTTCAAAACTCACAACTCCTACATAGTGTTCAGTTTATAGGATGAATTCAAGAACTCTTTGGTGAATGAACAAAAAAAATTTAAGTGAAATAAAAATATTACGTGATACAGGAGCGATTCTACATTTAAACTTTAAAATTTTAATTCTTCAAACTTTAAAAAATTAGATATTAAGACAAATTAGGAATATCACTTTTAACTTTTGGGAAGACAGATGGGAGTTCTTGATTTTTAAGTTGGCACTGTTTTGTGTATGCCTTTATTTTTAACCTCACACTATGCTGTGTGTAATGTGTAAGTTAAATAAACTGCCCGTGTTTCCTCCCTACGTCTTACTCCCTTGAACTCTCAATTATGTTTCTCTTCACTCAGTCTCTTAGAAATCTTACTTGACTGCAATCATATTGAGCCTTGTGTTTCCCATCACTATTATCCTCCTATATAATAAATAGGTGATATGCAAATTGACCATCACACCATTGCACAAGATGGCCACCCCCATGTGGTCACAAGATGGCTGCCACAAGATGTCCAGCAGGGGAGGGCACTTGTGGGCAATCAGGCTGGCAGGGGAGGGCAGTTAGGGGCGACCAGACCAGCAGGGGAGGGCAGTTGGGGGGGACCAGGCTGTCAGGGGAGGGACGTAAGGGGTGACCAGTCCAGCAGGGGAGGGCAGTTAGGGGCAACCAGGCCATCAGGGGAGGGCAATTGGGGCAATCAGGCTGGCAGGGGAGCAGTTAGGCATTGATTAGTCTGGCAGGGGAATGGTTAGGAGGTGATCAGGCAGGCAGGCAAATGAGTGGTTGGGAGCCAGCAGTCTCAAATTGTGAGAGGGATGTCCAAGGGGTCCCAGATTGGAGAGGGTGCAGACTAGGCTGAGGGACACCCCCCCCCAGGGCATGAATTTTGTGCACCAGGCCTCTATTGTTTAGATAATATACTAGAGGCCCAATGCACGAAATTCGTACGGAGAGGGAGTGCCTTAGCCCGGCTTGTGCCCTCTCGCAATCCGGGACCCCTTGCTCCTAACTGCCTGCCTGCTCACTCCTTACCGCCTGCCTGCTCACTCCTTGACACTCCTTAATACTGCTGCAGAGGCGGGAGAGGCTCCCACCACCGCCGCTGTGCTCACAAGCCATGAGCCCAGCTTCTGGCTGAGTGGTGCTCCTGCTGTTGGAGCGCACTGACCACCAGGGGGCAGCTCCTGCATTGAGCATCTACCCCTGGTGGTCAGTGCACGTCATAGTTACTGGTTGTTCTGGTTGTCCCGCCATAACGGTCACTGGGCTTTTATTATATAGATAGTAAAGTCTGATTGTAAGGTGCATAATTCATGTGTACTTTTACTTAGTAGGCACTTAAATAGTATTTGACTGAAATTTAAAAAAATATATAGATTTACAAACTGTAAGAACCTTAGAGATAAACTGGACCATTTTCCAGATGACCTAACTGAGTGTTCCATGATCTTGCCAGAATCAATCCACTAGTATAGACACAGCCTAGATTTCTGTTCACATAGGTAATCTATCTAAGATGAAATATTTTATGTTTGCTATCAATAGATTTTCAGCTAGTTTTCAATTGCTCTCAGTAGATAATTGGTTAGTGTCATTAAACAAGTTTTAATTAGTTGATATGAGATAATAAGGTTTTATTTTGGAAAGACTACAAAAAGATAATTTATCATCAGACTCAAATATGATACATATATAATTAATATTATTTAAAATTAACTTCATATCCTTATAGTTCTTTCTTTTCAAGTACAAGTACAATCTTATTCTTCTAGGCAGAGAGAAAATTCTCTACCTTCTAGTTCCACTGTGTTATAACCCCTTCTTCCAGAACTCTTCTCCATGGGAGAGGAGTATGGCCTAGCATTTGTGATGTATGATAAGTAAAAAGGGAATAAGTAAGAATTGGTTAGTTAACCTATTAGTATTGTGTTGCTTAGGAGAACAAAAGTTAATTTGAAATGCTAACCATAACTTAGTCTGACGTAAGAACTCAATTGCCTATGCCCCCCATGAAATATGCAAGATATAATTATGTCATAAGGATCAAGAACTTAAATAACTTTAGGATCTAAGAAGTATAATAAGATAGACTTTAAGACAAAAGGAAGTAATGGAAACTGTGGTAGACCAAGGAAGGCATACTCACTTTCAAGTTATTCCAAAATGACTTCTTCTGTCAATCTAAATTTGGCCCATGAGGGCAGCCAGTTTTCCATTTTGGTATGCAAGCATCACATAGTACAGCAATGTTTCAATAAATCTGTTCTTTTGATGAACCTAACAGCATTTTTACAATTGAACTAGACAATTTAGAACATCTATGATATGTTCAAATAATTCTAAAGTGTATAAATAGGATAAATTCTTGCACACTTCTGTGTAATTTCAAATATACGTGTTGCTGTTATTTTAAGTAGACAAGTATGATCCATGATAGTATATATATTTTCTTGACCTTAATTGAATAATAAAAGAATATTCATTGTTCAAGTAATACCTACCAATTGCAATATTGTCTTGATCCTATTTAATAGAAGTAATTGTAGTGGTCCTAGTAGTAATATAGGTATGTAGTTTTAAGTTCCATCTGCATCTAAATCTCAATGTACAAAACTATAAAATCCATATACTTCTTATTCCTCATTATTAATGCCAAAGACAGATGGATAGATAGCAATTTCAAGTCAGAAAAATCGAAAGATTAAATAAAGTGAACGCAAAGTTCAAGTGTTCTCATCTCAATATAATCTTACACTCATGCAAGTGTATATAGTTTAAGAGTAAAGTAACTGGTATTATTGTTAATTATATTTTATTGTGGTATAATTAAAGAACCAGTTGTGCATAAATCTAGAACTAGAACTAGATCAGGTTCCTGTCTTACACTTAATTTAATCTGATAAACTAAAATCTGGTAAGTAGAAATGACACAACCAATTATGACAACACTGAGTTTATAGTAATAAAAGAGACATGTGTTTGTAATTTTGCTATGTGTAGCACAAGCATTTTTATTTAATACAATTGGAATTAGTAGTTGACCAGTTAATCCACAAAGATTTTTGAAGAAACATATATTAAAAATTAACATATATATATATAATACATATTTTGTTTACATTTTAAAACTTGAAAAAAATTTGAAAGCTTGATTATATATTTATTTGCCAGTGTTTTTTCAAAATCAAGAAATATTTTGAGTTTCGGTTGCTGTTCACCGATCTTCATCATTTTAATCTCATAATGCTTCATCTATGAATTATAATTTTTGTTGTTTCATAAATGTCTTTAAGTATAAATCCAATGCAAAGAAATCTGAAAGCAGAATCCCATGTTCTCTATGATTTTTCTAATTTTTTAAATTTGTTCTACCTACATCTAACTCAATAGCATTTTTTAAAATATGTTTTTATTGGTTTTAGAGAGACAGGAAGGAAAAGGGAGAGAGAGAGGGAAACATTGGTTGCATTCCATACACATCCAGGGGTAGAACCTACAACCTGGGTATGTGCCCTGACCAGGAATCAAACCGATGACTATTTGGTGCACAGGACGAATCTCAACCAATTGAGCCCTACCAGCCAGGCTCAATAGCAGTTTTAAAGGGCCTGAATTTCAAAAATTCTCCAGTATATCTCATCTCTTATTATTTTTATACTCATACTTAAATTGGTTTATATAGTATTTAATTACATTATACAATTTCATATTTACCCAACAGGCATAGACCGGTTTGGGAATAGTCATAATTGACTACCTACCAGAAAGCCTACAAATCATTTGTTGAGAACAGAAATACTTGGGTGTTCTAGAACTTTCTAAGGTAATATAATGTTTTCTTCATTGCCCTAGACAGTAGCCACAAGCCATATGTGGGTATTGAACATTTGAAATGGGGCTAGTGTGATTGAAAAACTAAATTATACATTTAGCTAATTTTTATTTAAGTAGTTATGTGTGGCTAGAATCTAGTGCATTGGACAGTGCAATATTGGAAAGTGGCTCTCTTGCAGTTGGCATGCCGGGAGCATCTGTGGAAAATGCCAGGTAATCTGTAAAGTGGTGCATAGTTAAGAGTACTTCTGTAGTTGAATTAGTTTTGAGGAGAAAAATCGCTTTGGAAACTCAAGTTGATTTGAAAATCAATTGGTTTTGTTTTATTTATTTTTTTTTTGTTTATTTTGCTCCTATTTCAGTATAGATTTAGCTTTCTGGATTTTAAAACTTTATGCATACGAAGGAAGTCAAAATAGTAGGAAGTGCAGAGGTTTGAAACTCTTTCTGAAGCATTCCATCAACATAAACCTACTTTTAAAGTAGTCATTGCTTCTCACATTGGTGAACATATATATATTTCTGAATTAAGAGCATAGATCCATCAAAACCACAGGATGAACTTATTGAGTCTCTGAGCCCTCTAAAAATACGTGTAAGTACTTTAAATATATGTGGGTGTGTTTATTTTTCTGAGGAAAATGTCCCAGCTCTTGTTAAGTTATCTTAGGAATCCATGATTTCTCAAAAACTGTAAGAATAGTGCATTTGGGTTGCTGCTTAATACCTTCTGATGTACCAGGAAGTTGATTAAGTAGTAAACTTGATAGCATTGAAAGCCTTCTCTTACAAATATTATAAATCTGTCTGTCTGCTTGTTTGTCTACCAATCTATCTATGCATCAATTCACATATATTTAAAATTATAGTTTATATATGTAATTAAATATGTAAAATTTTAATTAAATATTATATGGTATATAATATGTATGCAATTAAATTAATAATATGCATAATTTAATTAATTGGCTAAACCTCTAGAACAGTGGTTCTCAACCTTTCTAATGCTGTGACCCTTTAATATAGTTCCTCATGTTGTGGTGACCCCCAACCATAAAATTATTTTTGTTGCTACTTCATAACTGTAATTTTGCTACTGTTATGAATTGTAATGTAAATATCTGTGTCTTCCGATGGTCGCAGGGGTCCTCAAACTTTTTAAACAGGGGGCCAGTTCACTGTCCCTCAGACCGTTAGAGGGCCGGACTATAGTTAAAAAAAAAACAACTATGAACAAATTCCTATGCACACTGCTGGCCTGGGACAAGTGGGCTGCTAAGCAGGACAGGCAGCGGCACCCGGCGGGCCGGATAAATGTCCTCAGCGGGCCGCATGCGGCCCGCGGGCCGTAGTTTGAGGACACCTGGTTCGGCGACCGTGCTGCTATAGAGCCTAAGACCATCGGAAAACACAGATATTTACATTAACGATTCATTAACAGTAGCAAAATTACAGTTATGAAATAGCAACGAAAATAATTTTATGGATGGGGGTCACCACAACATGAGGGGCTGTATTAAGGGGTTGCGGCATTAAAAAGGTTGACAACCACTGCTCTAGACCATGGTTGAGAAAAGAAAGAATAGTTTAATTCCTTGGGAGGATTCAATAAAATTAGATTCAAATAAAATAACTAAAATTACTGTCATATTAAATTTGAATTTAATGTTTCCAGTAACATAGTTTGTTTGATCCATCAACTATTTATCCCAAACATATCAGGTAGGATGGCTTCCAATGTGACACTATTAGTCCTCTTTTAAATGTGAGAACACCACAATCAGGGGCTTATAAAATGTCTTACAACCACATAAATGATCCTAGGACTGAAACAAATATGTCCTATCAAAAAGAGTTGATTTCAACTACTTTGTTATTATCCCTCCAGTGATGGAGGCTCACCACTTGAAAGCAGTAGGTACACACAGTAAAAGTTTGAAAATAAGACTTACCTTACTTCATTCAGAATTAAAGTCCAGCTTCACTAGTCAAAGCTTCCTAGACCAGTGTTTCTTTCCATTCAGAGATCCACACAACTAAAATTCAAAGACCTCTTTTCTGTTTCTGATTTTTCAAAATATAGAATAGCGTAATGTTGCCAGACCTACCTGACAACAGAAAATATAGTAATTTCTAACTGGGAATTTATCAGTTCAGTGTGGTAGAATGTTTATTTGATGACAAATATTGAGCTGCATCTATTATATAATGATCACTTCTGCTTTTAAAGTCTAAGTGTTTCACAATACAGGAGTACAATAAACAGACTACTTGAGATTAACTGATTGGTATTTGAGAAACATCTAACATTGTTCCTTACATAATCTAGGAACTCAGAGAAGGCCTTTTTTTTTTTTTTTTTTTTCTCTCCTCCTCTAGTAATGTTAGCTTGACACTGCTTATTATTCACTGGGTTTTAAGACCGCTTAGAACAGTGGTTCCCAACTTTATTGCTTGAGTACATGAAGAAAGAGGGGACTGTGTGGTAGGACGTGCCAGTCGTTGGAAAAAGTCTTCAGTGTTATTCAGATTTTATGTCTGCAGGGGCACACATTCCAACAGGCATTATTCTGTGATACGATTTCAGAGGGCTCAGAAAGGTCACCCCTGCTTCAAAATAGCTGGTCTTTCCTTGCACATTAAACTTAGCATATCATTCATCCCCCGGTCCCCAGAAATACAGAGATTGAACTTAGCCCTGGAGTCAGGCACACCTGCATTTATAACAAATATGTGTCAACCACTACTACAAAAGCTGTATGATCTTCTTCTGTAATGTGAAAATGATGATGCTAACATTTTGAGATTTTTGTGAGAAGTAAAATATTTATATGGCACTTAGCAAGCATGGTGTCCAGTAGGTAGAGTTGAAAATACAGTATATTACTAACATGACCATCATTACACATTTTAAATGGTGCAGTGTATTGTTTATCTAGAAATGCCCCTCAGAATTCCCATGTAATTCCAGAGCCAGCCACCGGAGACACTGGGAGACCTCCTCCTTGAGACCTCCCCCTGGATTCCTGAACATCATGGCTTCGCTGCCTGGATTTGCTATTGTGAATAAACCACATTTCAGATATCCTTCTCATTGTCAGATCATGGTAGACAGGAGTTCTCACCTTTTCCTCCAGAAATGATAGTCCTTCTTCATATATCTGAAGTTAAGTCTTTTCCTTTTTGCATCGTCCTTATTCTGAAAACATAAGCAATCTGTCACCACTGTTTATATATAAAGAAAGTGACCAACTGCTTAAGTGTCTTAGTTTTCCCATCTGTAAAAAGGGTTAATTACTTCCCTGTTGATCTTCTCCAGACTCTTGAGAAAATAAAAATATATAATGTAAAAAAAGGAAAAAAAAAACCATCAGCATTCCCATGAATAGAAAATTAACCCATTTTAACTTACCTACAGGAAATTTTATAAGCAGATTTCCAGGGAAGGAGAAGTAACAGAGTATTTTTAAATTGTTCATTCCCAGGGAGAAGATGTCTCTATCAATCTCTCAGTACCTCTGCTTATCTTTGTCTGTCTCTCTATGTATCTTTCTCATCTTTATGTCTCTCCCCATCTCTTCCCATTTCTCTTTTGTGTTCTTAGATCCTACTATTCCCATTGCTTAACTCTCTGCATTTCTGCATCTATTACTATACACGGGTTCCTTTGTTCAAATCTAGCCATGTGCCAAAAGTAAAATAATATATATTTACTAAATAAACAAATGAATTATTGAATTAATGAAATCAATTAATAATGAGAGCAGCTACATAAATGTAGACTTTAGTTTGTATGTAAAAGGAAGGTATTAGCTACAGTGTAATTAATATATTAATTGTTGGCCTTCTTGGTCATGGCATACCATAGGAAGCAAGGTCAGTCCTCTAAATTCTTCTTAACAGGTTCTTTCTCTAAAGCCAATCTTTCCATTCTGAGCAAGGGCACCCCCACCATGCCCCTGTGATAACATTGACTTACATTGTACATTTCTCCCAGAAAATTGGGTGTGTCTCTATGTTTCATAACTGAGTTAATTTTTTTTTTTAGTCTGTAGAAACTAAATTCATTTTGTCATGCAGTGAAAGAATTTTCAGTAATTTTATTGTAACCAATTTTCATTTTAGGGAATAAACAGTAGGTTTTTGAACTGGGTTCAAAAGTTTGTGAGGTCTGGAACATGGTTCTTTTTCTGTCTTTCCTTGGACTGAATAGAGTGCTATGTCAGAGTGTTGGGTGGTTTCCCAAAGCAAGATAACTTTCAGAGAGGAAGCAACATAGGCTTCTCAAGTTCAATGGTACAATGCACCTGGAGCCTGGGCCCACTAACCACTGCTTTGATGCTGTCCCACAAATCTACAGAAAGCACACACCTCCTTCCTAGGTCCTGGATGTGGGCTTAAATAGAATCCAGGAAATAGTACATGTACCTACTTGGCCCTAAGCACCTACTATTTCCTTTATGGTGGTGTCAGAGATTTCAGAAGCTAGGATAGTGACCATGCCCTGCCCATTTTCAACTGCTGGTTATTTTACTTATGACTATGAAAGTGCTATGGCCTTCAGAGTAGGTCTTTGCAAATTTGGTGTCTGGTTGTTAGGTGCAGGGATGGCAGACCTTCTTTCTTTGCTCAGGTATTTTTGTCACAAACCATGGGCTTTAGATAGAGATTGCAACATTTAGTGCATAAAAATATGGGATGCCCTTTAAATTTAAATAAACAATGAATATTTTTTTTAGTATTACTCTATCTGATATTTCCTGTTATTTTTGTTGTTTATCTGAAATTAAAATTTGACTTCATGATTTTTATTTGGCAATTCTATTTTAGATAGTATTTTCCATAATAAAGTGTCTTATCCCATTTCTCCATATGTGTTCCACTTGTATTAAATAAGGAAGTAGAAACTAATAAAGAAAACAGAATAAGATTTACCCATGAAATATCTGGGAAGACCACACAAAATCAATATAATATTTTATATTAAAATAATAGAAAATAGAAATAAACTTGTTTCTTAAATGTTAGGATTATGAAAAATAACGATTAGGCTATATTACTTAATATGATTAAACAAAGTAGTTTAGCAAATGATGTCTAATAAATGGAAGGCAGTTGATAACATCAGCATAAAATGCAGAGGATTAAATTTTTTTTTTTTTTTAAAAATATATATATATATATTTTATTGATATTTCACAGAGAGGAAGGGAGAGGGATAGAGAGCTAGAAACATCGATGAGAGAGAAACATCGACCAGCTGCCTCCTGCACACCCCCCACGGGGGATGTGCCCGCAACCAAGGTACATGCCCTTGACCGGAATCGAACCCGGGACCCTTCAGTCCGCAGGCCGACGCTCTATCCACTGAGCCAAACCGGTTCCGGCAAATTTTTTTTATAATGTTAAAGACACATTAACTGGTGCATTGTATGATATTTCAAGCTGTCTTTGCATTAGCTACAAGTTTTTTTTTGAGAGTTATGGAGGGAAAATTTTCCAGAAAATGAGCATTCTGGTTAAAGTAATTTCACTTCTGAGTTAATATAAATAAAGCATTGCTTGTTTTTCACATGATCTGTTGCTATCAGTAACTTTAGAATCCTCATTAGCTTTTGAAACATAGGTTTCCATCCCAACATAATTTTTGTACACATAGCCTACTCCATGTCTGTTTTTGCCCTTGACTGGGCTGAATATTTTGCATGGTGCCTAGAAGTCAGTGGTCCTCTCTCACTGTCTGGCTCATGTTGCAGTTTCTCGCCTGTTCACAGCCCGATCTTCTCCTTCCTGACCATCCCGACTGCTCAATGGCAGCCTTTCCAGTTTTGCTCAGGTCCCAGCAGTGCCAAGTTTCCCAGCTGCGTCTTCTCCCCTCACTCATCAGCCCCAAGATTCTTTCCATCCTTGCAGCCTTGGACCGCAAATAACCAGGCACATACATGCTTGTCCACGTGTTCACACGCAATGAATCTTTTCATTTTATGAGGCAATCCGTCCTATCAACTTGGCCCTGTTCCCTTTATTTTATACAGAAGGACAGAAGCACATAAAGATCAGAGGATTATTTTCAAGTCTCAAAGTCACTAACACGTCAAGGCTGGGACCTTGATCCCTTCATTTAATCAATCTTTTTCAGAGAGTTAAGATCTTTCTCTGTCAGATGGAATTTTATGCCACAGAATTGTTTTGTTTTTTGAGAATTAAATGAGGATGTAAAATATCTAGCTGAACAGCTTAGAGTTGACTTTCAGAAAATGTTCCCTCCCTCCATTTTCACTAACAGAGAGTTTTTTTGAATTTATTAATAGAATTATTTTTTTGTTAATCCTTACCCAAGGATATTTTTCCATTGATTTTTAGAGAGAGTGGAAGGAAGGGGGAGAGACAAAGAGAGAGAAACATGGATGTGAGAGAGACACATTAATTGGTTGCCTCCTACAGGCACCCTCACCAGGGCCAGGGATGGAGCCTGCAACAATGTACATGCCAGAATCAAACCCAAGACCCTTCAGTCCATGGGCTGACACTCTATCCACTGAGCCAAATGGGCTAGGAGTATTAATAGAATTTATTAGAAGACCTGGCTTTGGTGGGGAATAAGAAACTGTTCATTCCTTGATCTCTGCCTACATTGCTTTTTGACACTGACAATTTTATTTAACCTTTTTGGTAAGTTCCTACTCAAAGAATAGTGTGAATTTTTCAAAAGTTATATTATCTTGTATACACAATAGAGTTTAAATTATTGCAGGACATGTTTCCAGTGTACCAACATAAAGTTATGTCAGTGCCCCCTCCATCTCCTGGACCCATCTCTGTCCAGCCCAGCCCATACACCACTAAATTCACTCACACTGGGGCTCCGTGCCCAAAAGTAACTCACAAAAGTGTTGTGCAGGGAAGGCAGTAAAGTGCATAAACACAGGCTTGTGAATGAGGCAGCTAGAACACAAAGAAGGCCGTACCATTTAGTAGCTATCTCTGTAAGCTTCACTTGTTTTATCTAAAAAATAATAATAATAAAGATAAATGAATAAAATAAAACTAAGACAATAATGCAGTCTAGACCTTAGATAGGATTAAATGAGATGGCATAATTTAAATTAAGTTATCAGTTGCTAAGGACAGGGAAGGCAATAGGTGGAAGCTATTGTGATATAACAAAGATGAACACAAAGACTTTGATTAATTCATTCCTTTTTTTCTAAAAAGTCTTTCAATTATTTTGGGCAAAATTGTATTTGTTCTTGAAGATCTGCTTATCCCAATATTCGCATTAAAATGTAATTACTAATGTTTAAGTTGCATTTTCTGGCAATTCCACTCTCATTTCTTACTTGATATTTTATCCTTTTCTATTGTTTAGATGGTCATTTAAAAAAATCAGTCCTAGGTAATGAGTAAAGGGGACTTTTGCAATCATTTACTCTAATATTCTTATTTAATAACTAAGAAAACGGAAGTTCAAACTCATAAATAACATTTATTGAAACTATTTCAATAATATCTGTCTCCCTATTTGTCTGTGGATTTATAAAAATTAGAAAACTATATATATTTATATGATTAGATTAGCATTAATAATGACTGGCATGGGGTGGAACCACAGTGATGAATATTTCCAGAACAAGTGAATGTCATGAAACCACTTCTGAATTCTAAACTAGTGCAATACTATATTTCCTTTCCTTCAAACTTCATCTTATTCTCCAGATTCACTTACTGAATATTTCTCTTCAAACTTTTGATCATCCTGAATTGGCCCATTTAAGCTGATCTTTTTTTTAAATTTAATTTCTTTATTGTTTGAAGTATTTTATATGTCTCCTTTTCCCCCCCATTGACCTCTCCCCGCCTGCTCCCAGCACATGCCCTCACCCCCCTACTGTCTGTGTCCATTGGTTATGCTCATATGCATGCATAAGAGTCCTTTGGATGATCTTCAAAAGATCCAAGAATCCTCCTGGTTCTGTAATGCAGTCTCTTAACTCCCATTGCAGTTGCAATGATGCAAACTCCAGGAGGCAGGCTCAGGGGACATTGAAGCTCTGGCAGTGTTATTTTCTCTACGCAACGTTATCTGGACTTGAGGATCTACTACCCCGAACATCCAACGGTCCTTTCTTCTGTCTAACAATTTATTGTTTCATCGGTTACTTTATAATAATACCTACTTTGTGATGATCTTGACTGTCTATAAACTACTTTCATGCTTGTTGCCTGGTTTCTGAGAGCTCCATATTAACCCAAGGAGAAGCAGTGGTTATTAGGATTCACGAGTTACAGATGTGAAAAATAAGGTTTGGTTTGAATTCAGATTTCCTTTTTCCCCATCTTGGTGTTTTTACATTGCACAATTCAGCCTCATTTAGGGCTTTCTCAGACTTGTGGCAGAGCTATTCTACACCAGTAGAATCTTGAACACTTTTTTATGTGTTTTCTTTAATCTTTATTGTTGAAAGTATTACTACATCCCCCCTTTTCCCTTCTACCCTGCTCCAGCCCCTCCCCCCCCCCGCCACCACAGGCTTCCACCACACTAGTGTCTGTGTCCATGGGTTATGTGTCCATGCATACAAGTTCTTTGGTTGATCTCTTCCCCCCTCCTACCTTCCCCAGCACCTCACCCCACCTTCCCTCTGAGATTTGACAATCTGTCCCATGCTTCTGTGTCTCTGGATCTATTTTGTTCATCAGATTATATTGTTCTTTAGATTCCACATATGAGTGAGATCATGTGATGCTTATCTTTCTCTGACTAGCTTATTTCGCTTAGCATAATACTCTTTTTATCCATCAGTGAGAGAAACTTAATGTTCTTCCATATAAGTTCTAGCAGAATTCCAAGAACAGCCAAGGGCTGGAGACCCATTGAGTGTCCAGGCCAAAGGCCTCTTTAGTTCCTGAAAATAAACAGCTGACTAGTTCAGAGTGTGGCTTAAGGATGCACACTCTGCGTTTCGTAATTAGCACTTGAACTGAGCAATAACCTTCAATGAGTCTTTCATTTTCCTGCTTAGGGACAGAGAAATCAACAAACAGCGATGGAGTATGCTCCATTATCAGTCTGTCAGAGTGGGAATCACTTGTTAGATGTATGGTCTTAAACAGGTTACTTATCTTCTCTGTGCTTTATGCTTCATCTGTAAAGCAGTGTCAACCTCAAAGGTTGTGGAAAAAGGTGAATGAAATAACAAATGTAGCAAAGCAGTGCTTGGCTCATGGTGAGTGCTTAATATTAACTCATCATCATTATTATTTTTTAACTGTGAAAATTAAAAAGTTTCATCCAATATGAGTTGACCATTAAAAATATGATCATACTTTTATTCATATAATTAAAACAAATTCCTTTTAAACAAGAAATAAAGGTACTCAGAATTCTTGTAGTGTGTGTGTGTGTGTGTGTGTGTGTGTGTGTAGCTAAGTTATTTTAGTTTATTCTATTTTCACAAGAAGCATCTTTGTCAGTTTTGACCATGGTGGAAGCTGAACATATTTCCTCTAGCATTGTTGGCATTCCACTGGGAATATATATAACCTTATGTTGAAAGTATAATTACAAGTACCAGATTCTCTCTTGATACTTGCTTGAAATTCACCCCTCTGGGGTTAAGTGTTAATAATGAAGGGTGAAAATTTGCTGTAAGCATTCACATTTAATTTAGACATCGGTTAACATTGTTTGCCCGTAATATATTTAATATTCCAAAGGTTCTTGCTGATTTATTTTATCATATCTATTATAAAACTAACAATTACTAATCACTCCCATTTTTTGCTTCTATTAAAGCAACCAGGACACAATAAAGCAGAGTATTGATATAGCTTAATATAGACAAGTGCTGGAATTGCAAAGCCCTTTCTCAAGATAGTGGAAAATACTCTGTTTAGGCAATTGTCAGTAAAAAGGAAATCTGGCCCTAAGAGGTTATCTCATATAAATATTAATATTCCTTATATGGCCAGTCCTTCTAGCATTTCATTTTTCAAATGCACTTTTTACAAACATGCAATATTATGGTCCATTACCAACCACTAATGGAGGATTTTATGACTAACTTTTGCACCAAAAATGATTATTTGCTGTGTGAGCCTAGATTTGCAAAAGAAGATATGGTAGCATTTAAGTGGTCACTTATTTTTAGCAGAAGACTATCCTAAAAGTTAGATTGCCATCTTATGGCTTCATTATCTGTAGCCCCAGATGAGCATCTCTTGTACTCAAGGAGCAGAAGGGAGGCCAATTTGATTAAAATAGGCTGTTTCTTGTCATTAGGAAATTTGGAGATGGAAAATAATAGATTCTGTAATAAATATGTGGTTTGAAATCATGTTCATACATCAAGGTAATGAGCAGTTTATTTCTTACAGGAACCAGGAAGGCACCACATTTTTCTTCTGTTTTTGGGGGGTGTTTTTTGTTTTATTTTGTTGTGTTTGTTCTTTGTTTTTTTAAGAGAGAGAATAGTAGTGTGTAATTCCTGAGATGTCAAACTGAGCAAAATGAACTCTTGCATTTATGATGTGAACACCCACAAAAATTGTTCTTTCAGCACATTTTACAATCAAAACTTCTAGAAAAAATACCTTAAGATCTCATAATAACATTATCATTCTTTTTATCTTATTTTTCTTTGATTTGTTGACTGTCCGGATCCATTAGAGTTATTTTAAAGTTGTTTTCCTCTATTGATGTTGCTACAGTCCATTTCAAACATTGATATCTGAGGATAATGATAATGTGAACAATGATTCAGTAAAATACAGAATTTACATTTATATTTTAAATAGTGCATAAGAAATTTGATTCTTAGTCTAGAATTCATGCACTGAAATAGAAGGTGATAATGGATAATTTTTTAACTTTTCGTATTTACCCATACTGAAATAAAATGTAAATATTCATTTCATAACTAATCTCCACTGAAAACACTTTCAAACATTGTTTCTGTGCTGTTTAAAGTGTAAATGAGGAGGATAAAGAAATCATTCATTAAATGAAATAGAAGTGACCTGCCTGAAACCACATTGCTAGTTTATGTCTATGCCAAGAATCAAACCTAGGTTTTTTGATTTGCACATGTTCTTTTTACTACTCCTTTAAAAAAGTTAATGTTTTAAGACAACTGACCTTAGTACTTGGTTTAATAACTTTACTTGTCAACACAAAGTACAATTCACACTCTTACAGTGTTTACATAAAACATACAAAATATAAATGTTAATATGACACAGAATGTGTGATGCTTAATCACAAATAGCAATATAATGTGGCAAACGTTCATTAAATCACTAATTCTGTCAGTGTAAATATTTCCGTGATTAGTATTCTTTGTACCTTAAGGAAGCCACGTAACACCAGTAATTAATGAAAGGTGAAACCAGTTGGTGGTAGGATGCTTGCAGATTTTTGAAACAAATTCAGCAATATGCAATTTATTCAGCAGCATTACTCAACAAGTTTCATTTGTGTCAGCAAAATGGGATTCTGCTAATTCTTTGACAGAACATTTGCTAAATCACAAAAGTGATAAATAAAGTCATATGAGTTAGGAGAATTTTAGAAATGTAGCTCCAAAGAGAAAACTTCCTACGCAATAGGAGAAAAAAAAATAATCTAACTTAAATCTTTTTCTGAACCAGATGAGAAGATTACAAAAGCATTGTCAGACGATCTTTGGGATAAGGCTAGGACTTGGGGAATTTAAGAAGCCCCCCTTACACATAGAGCATCATACCCTTGCTTTTCCCTCCTGGTCTTTTCATCTCCTCCTCCATTGGCTGAAATATTTACTTGACATGTACAGTCTTAGAGATCACATTCTCCAAGAATCCTCCTTAGACTTCTTGAGGCTGTGGTAAACACTCACTAATGTATTTCTTAGTACCCTGTACTTTGCCCAAACGTGGTCACAATATAATTAGCAGATGTTACGGCGATTGCCCATTGACCTGGCACTTTTCTCCCACTAGACTCTGAACACCACGAGGAAAGGAGCTGGGTGTCCCATTACTTAGCCAGTGTTTCACACGTTGTGAGTGATCAGCTCTGACTGAGGGGAGGGATAGTAAGTTAACTAAGCCCTGCGCAATCCTTCGCAGCTTATACACACCAGAGGTCTTTTAAGGCACTTCACAACGACTCACGTCACCCATATTGCAGATGTGGAAGCTGAGACAGAGGCTAAGAGGTAAGAGGCCATATACCATAAATGGCAGAGTGAGGAAATGAAGCCCGTTATCTCTCCTCACTTATTCTTCATTCAACAGTTTTACGCTGAACATCCTCCACATGCCAGACATTATGTCAGAGCTAGGGACCCAAAGATAAATAGGTTACAATCTCCTAAAGCTCTTTGCCTAGTCTATCCTCAGAGAAATAGACTATAAACAGTAATTATCATACAATGTGATAAGGGCTTTGCCAGGGCAATGTACTCCTGTGTGGTGAAACTGTGCATGTTTATTTGCTCTGTTTTATTTTTAATATTTTAGCACCCTGTTATGTCTGCATGATGAGTATATATCATTCTAATTTTTTTAAAAAAAGGTAGGCAAAGGCCTATGAAAATGAATGAAAGTTTAAATACTATCACAATACTATTTCTCAACTTATTAGTCTTCATTATTGTTCATATTATACATTAATTAGATTATCAAACAAAAGTCTGTATAAAACCTAATCCATGATAGTTTTAAAAAACTTGCTTAAGAAAATCATTATCATAGTCACTTACATAATTTAGAATCCTGAGATAATTCTCAAGAGAGAGTGATCATGAGCCCATTCACAGGATCAGATGAGTGGAGGAACTAGGGCAGGAGTACAGCATGGCATGAAGACGGCTTAGGGTGAGTCAGGAACTCACAAGACTGTTCTAGAACGCAGCTTGTGCCTGAGTTTGGATCAGAAGTGCACCTGCTATTTTTTTCAATCTTTAAAAACAAAACTAGTTGACTGTATTAAAAGATATATTTCATTTTTCTTAGTTTTTAAATTATGCTTCAGAGAAAAGAAAATAGCCATAGAAAATAGTGATATTTCAAAATATTTTACTGAGTGGATGAAAAATAGGTAAAATGTCAATAAGTAGCATATCTATGAGCATTACTCACTAACCACCACGCCAAAAACTGATAAAGAACAGGCCACAAACATACCAGTTTCTTGAAGGAAGTTTCTTGAGGAAAGGGGCCTTGCCTTATGTATCTGTGTAATTCCAGTACTAAGCAAGAGCTTGTGGTTTAAAGGCTTCAATGAAGAAGAGTTTATTCTCTCAACTGAGAAATTTATCCTTTAATTTAAAAATAGAATAAACAAAAATTGAAGAGACCTAAGATTATGGATAAAATGAAGCTTTCCTGTAAAAGCTAGTTTCAGAAGCCTATCAACTGTCAGGAATCAGTGAGTAAGAGGTGGAAACCTATACCCACCAGAGGTGGCTCAGTGGTTGAGCGTCGACCTATGAACCAGGAGGTCATGGGTTCGATTCCAGGTTGCAGGCTGGATCCCAGTTTGGGGTGTGCAAGAGGCAGCAGACAATAACTCTCTCCCCATCATTGATGTTTCTCTCTCTCCCTCCCTCCCATATTAAAAAAATAAGAGCTAGGAAACCTATTGACTGTTTAAAAGTAATACCTGTACATAAAAGCATCAGATGGTCAAATCTCAGAGGGAAGGCAGGGGAGGGTGGATAGGTGGGAAAAGATCAACCAAAAAACTTGTATGCATATATGCATAACCCACAGACACAGACAATAATATGGTGAAGGCCTGGGGCAGGAGGCAAGGACAGGCTAGAAGAGGTCAATGGGGGGAGGGGAGGGGACATATGTAATACTTTCAATAATAAAGATTAGAAAAAAATAAAAGTAATACCTGTAGAAATTGCCAGTTATATAAGTATTCACGAGGACGTCAATTACAGCACAGGGAATAGAGTTAATAACATTGTAATAATTATATATGTCAGGTGGATACTAGACTTATTAGGGTGATCACTTCATAAATTATATAAATGTCTAATCATCATGCTGTACACCTGAAACTAATACGATATTGTCTGTCTAAACTGGTTGAAAAACATTTTTAAAGGAAAAGATAAGGAAACACCCAGAACGGAGCCACGGTTTGTCTTAGATGTTATATCCAGTTGGCCGAGCACTGAGCAAGTTTCAAAACTCCTAATCTAGGACTCTCTCAGGACCCCATGCTCAAATGTTATATAAGTAATTTGTTGGCAATGCATCATGGAAATATTACTCACACATTTAATAAAAAATCAAATACCTGCTTCCTACTGAAGCAGCCTAGCCAGTGAAAATGGGTAGAAGCCAACAAGGGGGCAGTCACCCCATCCAAGCATCTAAAGAATGCACATTCAATGCATTCCAGGAGCACCTCCCCCGCGGTCCACTTTCCGCAGCCCAGTGGTTATCCATCTCAAGCCACACTGGGCAAAATTTAACAGGGCGGGGAAAGAAGATGATTTTCTGGAATTGGCAAGTTGCTCCATCCACACTGGCAACCCTTTCCCTTGTAATCAGGAGAAAGTCAGTCATAAACCCGTGGTGAAAAGGGGAAAGGTGTGTGTGTACCCAAAATTTTTGGTAAAGGAATAGAAAGCTATGCACAGCCCCCATAGAATTTGCTAGATACTTTTTCCTTCTAGGCATTCTTTATAATTCTCTGGTTAAATCCCTATCTGACCACCCTCAATTGAATGCTCTTATTTTCCATTTACAAAAATTGGGGAGGAGTTGTTTACCTGTAGATTAAGGCTACCCTACCTCTGGTTTAGTAGTGTGAATGGCATCAGTAGACAAAATACTCTGCCCTTCTGAGTGCTCACACACCATCCGATTGCTACATACAAATAAAGCATGTAAAGAAACTCATCCCACTCTTGATAGACAGAAGCAGTAAATAAGTAAAGTGTGATCACTGTACTATGTCAGTAGTTTTTACTGCTAAGTAGATACTTAGGGATACCCACCAATGGACACAAGAATTCCATATGTACGTAGATGACTTACTCCCAATTCCTTTATTTTCTCTCAATATTATCCATGTTTTTCTTAGTAAAGCCATAAAACTCTAGCAAAATTTTAAAAGCTAAAAATGAGCCCCTTATAATTAAAATTTTTACTGTAATAAGGCCAGATAATTATAGTGAGGTCTAGTAATTATGTGTTGAGTATGATTTCACTGTACATCATGCGTTTTTGTGTATTAACAACTATCTTAAAACATATTTGATTACTTTTCCAGCAGAGAGGCATCATGGTTTAATTTTTTTAAAAAACAATTTTCATCTTCTAGCTTCATATTCTAAGGGGATCCTAATTTAGTGTTTATTTTTTATTATGGTCATATGTTAACTTGAGGTCATAATCTTGCTTTTAATAGTCCTTCTCTTTTCTAAATTATAGATGTGGGAGGATGGAAGGGTGTGTTTGCCTCAGAACAAACCCTAGGAATATTTTAGTCTTGCTTTTAAGATCAATCATTTATGTAAATATTTTATAAAATATTCTAAAATAAATGGCTTTAATCATAGCTTGTCATGTTGTTTTCTATTGAAAGTGAATTTTTTTACTAAAGCTACTTGACTCAGGTTTGTTAAGGCAATGCATTTGAGTCCACACTTCCCATGAAAAATGGTTAATTTGACAGGTTATTTTTATGGGACCAAAAGCTAGACATAAACTTTTCTCAAAATAGCTGTATTTCTTTGTCATTCTGCCAGGTTGAATAGGTTTTACCTGCATGGTGTTTTTTTAATACTAAAGCTATGTAATTTTGGTTTTTGTGTGTGTGTTTATATTTACATTTGTATGCTTCAAACTTTTGGCATTTGTGATTTTTGTCATTAATAGGTAGGATAAATTAACTCTTAAATGTCTTACCTTTCCTAATTACCTACAGAAGATATAATAAGTTACAGTACAAGCTTTCCATTGAGAATTTACTTCTTTTCGTCAGTTGAGGGGCACCAAGAAACAGGGGAGAATGTATCAGCATAATTCTGTATAATATTTTGGTGTTGAAACCATGTGACCCCCAATATGCCACTCCAGGTGACACTTAGTCCTTAACACTCAAACCTACAGTTATGTTTTGCTGGGTTTTTTTTTATTTTCTACCCATAAATACTGTGTATGTGTGTGTGTCTGTGTGTATATTGTGGGGGACATGATGACTGTTTGAAAGTAATGTAGAAAGAATGAATAAATTTGGGAGGAATTGAGATGATGGTCATATTTTAAGTATTTAAACACCATAATTTAAACTTCAAAAGAATTATTGTAAAATTGAATATTAAAATATGAACATATATTTAAATAACTAATTTATCCTAAAGCTATGCCTATTAAAATGCATGAAATATGAAATATAATTAGTCAGGAAAGAATTACATTGAGTGGTGAACTGCTCCCTGTTCTGTGAGACTGTGATGTCTCTGGCTGAACATTATCTAACCCAAATTTATAAGATACAGAGTTTTAAAATCTCAGTAACTGTAATGCAATAGAATGTTTTGCCCCTAATTTGAGTATGGATTCCAATTAGTCATTGTTTTTTTTTTATTTTTAATAGTGAAAATAATTTAAATTCTTATAGAGAACACATATGAATAAGTTTATACGGGTTTTGAGATGATTCTGAACTTTTTGCCCATGGGTAAATACTCTGAGTTTATAACTTTACCATACTGTAATATCATTTGTCAGAAAAGCAGTTTGTTATTTTTGTTTTTCTCAACGAAATATTTAAGGAAAGAATTCATATTTTAAAAATTTTAAATGCATCCAAATTTTCTGTCCTCTACCTTAGAAACTACTTTTGTAAAAGCTAACTATACTATTTAAGGAATGGAAAAAGAAGGGAGGATTGGGGAGGGAATTACAAAAAGAAATGAAAAATTATGGGTCCCTATTTTAAAACAATTAATTAAGATAAACATTTTTACATTAAGTTTCATGTATACTAAAACATAAAGCTTTACTTTGAATTATTAAAATTGACATAAGACCCACGTATTGTTCAGGTTTCCCTGATTTTCAAGACTCCAGGGGTTTATTGTGAGACCCCTTTATCAAATCTTACCATTTTTGGTGTTCTTATTTTCTCACCGGCTATTAACACCACAACACCATGCATCAAAATCAGAAGGTCTTCCTTAAACTGAATCATTATAATATCTTCAATATTGTCCACTAATATTTTTCTTAGAAAAAAATCTCCCCTATGTATTGATATGTGTCTCTTGACTCCATATTTGTCCTAGATTTATCTCTCTGCTAATTTCATTGTTCAGTAGGCTGAAAGGACTTCAAGAGTTATATTTCTTGCAAACTAAAAAAAAGTAGTACCGCACATAAGAAATACCAAATTTACAAACTTCTTTCGGACAGTAGACTCACCCATGTGCAGGCATTGCAACCTTCTGCAGTGAAATCAGTTTATATATGAGACCTTTCAACCTTGTAAAAGACATCGGATCTAGTCGATACTACATCTTTTCCATCTTGGGTTTCAAAATATAAATTGAATTAAGTTTATGGATTCAGCATTGGAAAAGGTAATTTAGAAAGGTAATTTAAAAAGTATTTTGCATCTGTTTTGAAGAATGCACTGCGGCAAGGTGGCACAGCCATGTAAACATGATGACACCATCTTATGGAATGTACAAAAAAAAAGGGGTACCTCTTGTGCCAAATAAACATTCTTCAATTAACGCTTCACAATATGTAGTGCGAACGTTCATAGTCTGTGTTTATCCATCCTGAGGCTGCTACTTTTAATGCCTCAGAAACTGTTGCCTGTGTGTATTCTCCTTCTGGTGAATCTTATGGGGAAGATCTGACGGCAGGCACACTTTCCCCTTGATTCTGTGGAATAAACTAAATGAAAACCAAATGAATACCAGATAAAAAGCCACTTATGATGAATAAAGTTGTGTCCTATAAATAGAGGCTAGAAAAGGCTACAAGGAAACTAATGGCATAATAAACTCTTTGTATTTTAACATATAAGGCTTGTTTTGAATTCCAAAATTAGGATACTCATATATGAACCGTTTCCTACTCAAGGATGTTGATGGGGAAAAAGTTATTTCATTTTATTGTGAGGTTCTGAATAGGCATGTTGACATCCATTATCTATTTATAGGGAAATGATGGGTTTTCGAAATAAAATAGACTGTACTACCTGCTCTGTCCCTTTTGCTACTGAAAGATTTACTCACAATGTTTTGTCTGTGCTATGCTTACCTTTAAGAACACACACACTCTTTTTCATTCTTTGCATTCATTTAAATAAAGTAAAACACCTTAATTTTGAATACCTTAATTCATAATAACTATGAAGAGCTTTATGTGTAATTCTTCAAAAAGGTTAATGTTCAAATAACTACACGACCCTGGAACAACAACATGGGATTGCATGGGGGCCACTTACATGGGGATTTTTTTCAGTAAATATAGTCAGCCCTTCATATTCATTGTGTTTTTTTCCATCTGCGGATTCAACCAGCTGCTGATCAAAAATAATATTTATGTCATATCCTCCGTGTACAGACTCATTAGGTGATTATGTTGTAGTAGAAGCGCATATTTCCTTCATGTTTGATTAATCTTCTTCAGGAATCTTTCTTTTCTGCTGTTTATCTCTTGAATTGTTTTTCTTTGCTTATGTTAAATTCAGTTTCATGGGCCTATTTAGAATGCCAATGTTCAAACAGTTGAATAGTTCTCTGATGCTCAGACTTTAGGCCTTGTTTGGTCCTACCTACTAGTACATGATTTATGCCAATCAAACATTATCCCATTCCCTCTGAGCTGCCTGTTAGGTGGTAATAGCCAAAGTAGAGGTAAGTCCATTCTGTTGCAGGAAAAAGAAGGATGGACTTGGCAGATAATCTGGTCAGTGAGTCAATAGCAAGTGATGGCTTTTAGATAATTGTTGAATCCACAGGTTGTTCCAACATAGTGCGATGCTTTTTGAAATGTGGGCATCTGGACTTCCTCAGGAAGCCTGTGTTACCTCTTTCACTATTGCACTTTTCCATACATTGTTTTCACTGGAGGGAAGAGACCTTGTAATGTTAACCTTGTTAAATTCTCTTCTATGTAATATGTATGTACACATTACTAAATCATATGTGAATTAGATACATTCTTCAATACAAAATTAAAAACTGGTATGTTCTTCCCTAATAATTTTTCTAGAAGTAAACTATTTTTTATACCAGGTAAGGCAAATAGGTAATGGTCTCCTTGGTGTAGACCAGTGGTCAGCAAACTGCGGCTCATGAGCCACATGCGGCTCTTTGGTCCCTTGAGTGTGGCTCTTCCACAAAATACCATGGCCTGAGCAAGTCTATTTTGAAGAAGTGGCATTAGAAGAAGTTTAAGTTTAAAAAATTTGGCTCTCAAAAGAAATTTCAATGGGCTTACTGTTGATATTTGGCTCTGTTGACTAATGAGTTTGCCGACCACTGGTGTAGACTCTTAACCTAGAACTAAGGGATGCTCTCTGATAACCAGGCCTCAAGGTATAAGAAATTTTTTTTTTAATATCAGAGACATAGCGTGACCTAAAGCTCCAAAATGTTATTACATTCATGAAATTCAGTTCCCTGGCCACTTCTTTCTTCCTTAGAGCTGTGTTATTGCTGCACTTTGGGAGAAATTAAAGGTTTCCTTTGCTCCAGTAAAAATGAGAAAATGTAATAGAAATTGATGTAATGAATTTGCATGTATGAGTAGAAAGAATTTGGGTTATATTATTTTTTGAAAACAAAGTCCAACATATTTTTAAAAATTGCTATAAAAATAAAATCAACATTTATTAACAACACTCACGCTAAACTATGACATCTAAACTTCAAATGAAGACAACTGGGTAAAATTAATCAAGTATTTTATGAAGTCATTTCTAAAGTCTCAAAGGAAAAAGAGGCAGTCACAAAATTACCATTTAAAAGTTCGTTTAAAAGCCAATGGTAATTATAGGAATGGTAGCAAAAACATTCTGAATGTAGGTAGAAATAGAGGTACACTCAACTGGGCAAGGGCAGTAGGGATTTCTGTTATCCCACAGCTTCATTAGTGGTTGTGAGGCAGACTAGAAGGCATGGTTTTCCAATTATCGAAATTCATCTGCTCAGTGGATGAGTAGCTTGGGATATGGGGGTTGTCTAATAAAATGCCAAGTGGAAGAGGATGCACGCCAGTGTAACAGGAAAGCAAGGAATGTGAGAGTAACATGTTTGAACCTCCTATGTTCAGTCCTCAGTAATTTCATCTTTTTTATTATGTTCCATTGTTATTTCTCAAGAACGGACTGTTCCGTGATTTTCTTTCTTGTCTTCATATTTTTTAAAATACTATCTAACACATTTTGTACTTAATTTCAAGGAAAATTTACAAGGGTTTCTTTAAATTCTAACTTGGTGTTTTTCAGGAAAGGGCAAACTATTCTGAAGAAAGGAACACAATATTCCAGACATGTTTGAGATATGCAGAAACTCTAAAGTACCTCTATCCTAAAGAATTGTAGGTACAGCCCTAGCCAGGTTGGCTCAGTGAATAGAGTGTTGGCCCGAGGACTGAAGGGTCCTGGGTTCAATTCTGGTCAAGGGCATGTACCTTGGTTGCAGGTTCCCCAGACCTGGTTGGGGTGCATTCAGGAGGCAACCAATCGATGTGTCTCTCTAACATTGATGTTTCTCTCTATCTCTCCCTCTCCCTTCCACTCTCTCTAAAAATCAATGGAAAAATATCCTCAGGTGAGGATTAACAACAAAAAAAAAATTTTAGGTACAGCCTAGGTAGATGTCCTGAAAATTAGGTAGATCAAATATTTTTTATTTAGAAATTCTATCTCTATGATTTGTTCAGGGCAGCATTTTCATGAGACGTTTTGACTGTAAGGAGTGAATGAATGAATAAGCATTTTTCATTAAACAAGCTCAACTTTGTTCTGTTGCTACTGTTCCTTTGTTGTTATAATGTATGCTTCTAATTCATGCAGTGCACAACATGTTTTCCTTCTCTTTAAGAAATAACCCTTAGTGAAATACTTTAACTTCTAAACAAGGACATTTTATTTAATTAACAGAGATCTATCTTTCCAAATATCCTGATGGCCACCGCAGCAGGGAATGAAGAGTAGTCAGAACAGAAATATGCCTTCTATATCCCCATATGATTTATTGATTTAAAAAATAAAAGTAGCTACACAATCACCTAAGATATATGGGCATGTCGTACTACTTTACAGTGATAAAAATTGGGTATCTGATGTTTGCAATCACAAGTCAGCTTCCTTTGAAATTGGTTAGGCTTATTCAAGAATCTACCTGATGGATGCCCTCCCAGCCTGGTGAGAAAGTCCCTCATTGCTACTGCTTTTAGTACAAAAAGACCAGGTTGCATGAAGAAAAACAGTAAATACTACATTTCCCTGGCTTGGTCTCTCACCTCTTCCTCTTTCCCATAAGTAGAATATATGTTTTTTAGCATTGGGGTGTAAGTAGTTACTTTAAAAATTAATATAAGGTCATCTCTTTGAAGGCACCTAAAATGTCTTTCATATTCTTCATTGGTTTGTAAATCTAAAAATTTTTGGAAGGGACATGTGCATTGAGATGGCATTATTACAGTTTGGAGATTTTATTTATCTGATTCTTCAAGTCAATAATAGTGGCCCCAGATCCTGAAAATTCTACGCACTGTCTTCATTTCCTTTCATCCTGCTAAACCTTCTGGACAGCAATCAAAGGAAGAAGTTTGGACATTTCCCTTTACTCTCTGCTCTGCTTCATGTCTTCAAAACCCAACAACTCTGTCACTTCATTCCAGATGCATAAAGCCAAGTTTCAAAAATGGAAATCAATTGGATTTTGTTTCCATTTAACAAAATTTGCTTTAAAAATAGCAGGTAAAATAACCACAAATCAATCTGTTACATGGAAATGTTATTTCACATTAATATAGCAGTTTTTGTTTCCATTGCTCCTAAAGCTGCAAACTTGACATTCCAGTCCAATGCAGTAGTACCCTTGAAGTGTTACGTAGCCTGTCTGTAGCTATACAGTGAACACGGCTTGGGCAGTATTAGCACTCAGGGCTTCTAAGTTTCAGGGTGTTTTTTCATCTGCTTTTCTTGTGTACATTAAATTCCCCAATCAGATGCACTGTTTGCTTTTGACATTAATTTAGACCTCTCAAAAACTCATCTTCTGTGATGTGTTTGTGCTTACTTCTTTGTGATTTAAGGGCTTATTTTTCAAAGGTTAAAAATGTTAGAAATGTGAATGAAATAGAAATGCAAATAAAAGCCTTCAAACTGGTATATTTCTTGTTTTGATAAACTCCTCATGGGAGATTTGGTACAAACTTTGATGTTCCACTAACCGACCTTATTTCTTGGAATAGACATAATGGTACACGCCCAAATGTTCTTTTATCATGTAACTTGAGACTACCACATGGGAGAGAATAGAATATTTTGTTGATATGTCCTTTGAACATTAAATTAGGCAGTGACTACTCTCAAAATCTACCAGATAAAGAAAAGCCTTATCTTTGCTGATTTTTCAGTTATATAATGTGTCATCAGATAGAAATAGATGAGCAACAAAATGTTTGAGTAATGAACCAATGGAAAAATGAATGAGTGAATGCAACTTATAAGCAAAGGCTTTAAAGAAGTATATTATATATTATAGTCCTAAGTTTGATATATTGTAAAATTCAAATAAAAGTGGAAGGCATCTCTAGGCCATCAATTATTATTATGCCACAGTTACTCATTTGTTTTAAATCATCATAATATTCCCACTTCTGCAATGTTATACAAAAGGGAATTCAAATAGGAACAAGACACATGGAGAAAAGTATTGGTTTCAACACCATTCATAAAATCCCCAAATTGGAATCCCTAGAGAGTCTCAGCAGTTGGGAAACATTTAAGCAAATTATGGTACACTCCCAAGATGAAATTTTATCCTGGTACTTAAATTATTAACTAGACAAATTGTTGCATGTGATAAAGGAAAGAACATGAGCTTTGGGATTGGACAGACCTATGTTTCTTTACTTCTGTCACTTCAAAATATAAAAAGATCCCTGGAAAGAATCTTTGTGCCCTATCAGAAGTTCTTTGTGGGTCTTCCTGACATGATGTAGACTGCCTATCGTTGGGTAGTGAGATGCAAATTCAAAAGTGTACTACTCTCAGATAGGCCAATTTAATTTTAAGAGGTGGTCTGACAAAGCAGTTAAGAGATAATTTTGGAATCAGATAGGTCAGGATCAAATTCTAGCCATTTATTGACTGTTATGGCATTTGGGTACAGTACAGAACTGTCTTTAATGCTCAGATTCCCTGTCAGTAAATGCCAAATAATGATAAACACTTAACCTGGTGGAGTTATCCTATATAATAAAAGCCAGCCACCATAAGCGGAACGACCGGAACAACCAGAGACCAGAACCACCACGGCCCTCACCAGGCTCGGCCCACCCCCAAGCAAGTGGTTAGGGGTGATCAGGTAGGCAGACCAGTTAGGGGTGATCAAGTAGGCAGGCAAAGGGTTAGGGGTTATCAGATAGGTGGACCAGCGGTTAGGGGTGATCAGGTAGGCAGGCAAGTGGTTAGGAGCAATCAGGTAAGCAGGCCAGCAGTTAGGGGTGATCAGGTAGGCAGATGGCCTCTCACAGGTCTGGCCCCACCCCCCAGTAAGCAGTTAGGTGTGATCAGTTAAGCAGACAAGTGTTTAGGGGTGATCAGATAGGCAGGCATAGTTAGGGGCGATCAGATAGTCAGACAGCCCCTCGCAGGGCTAGCCCCACCTCCCAGCAAAGAAAGAGGGAGGCCCAGGCCACCAGCAGCGACTCTGTGGCTGGTGTGTGGCAGCCAGCGATCGCCCCACAGAGGGAGGCCCAAGCCAGCCTTGCCATCACACCCCATGCCTGTCACCTGCAGAGGGAGGCTACTGGTGGCAGGAGGGGGGCGGGGCAATGCTGCATAGATGGCAAGCAGTGGCAGCGATGGGGGTGGGGCCAGCTGCCTGCAGCCAGGGGAAGGAAAGCCCCAATAGGCCCTGATCTCAGGCCACGCCTAAGGACCCTACCCAAGGGATCCTGGATTGTGAGGGTGTGCAGGCCGGGCTGAGGGTCCCCCCGACCCCGAGTGCACGAATTTTCATGCACCGGGCCTCTAGGTGTGATGATAAAATGATAAGAAGTATACCAGCACAGGACTAGAAAGGGATTGGGTGTAATTATGGTTTTATTGTTGTTTGCTCATTATACTAATTATGGTTTTTATGGTTTTATTGTTGTTTGCTCATTATACTAATCAAAAACCCCTTCTCAAAAAGATTTTAGTTGTTTTTTTGCCTAAATAATTAATTCCAGGTATAACATTAAAGACCTTCTAAAACTGTATTTCAATCCAACTGCCTGGTCATTTTTCCTAATAACTGCCTTTGTATAAGCCAGCTGCATTCTACCACTCTCTCCTGGTCATTTCCCAAACATTTTACAAAAGTTTGAGCCTTTCCTTTTTCTCTGCCCTCAAATTAGATGTCTCTTTCTCTCTACCTTTGCTTCTTCTAAGGAGCTTTTTCTCTCTACCTTTGCTTCATCAAGGAACCTTCTGTTCCTTGAAGGCTCAACTCAAATGGAGCTTCTTGCTATAAACCTTCTCTATAGCATTCAATACTTGTCTCTCTTCCCTGTGTTTTCATAGCACTTTGCATCTAACTGTATGCTTCAGGCCAACAGGTCAGTTTTGCTTAGTAGTTAGGGCACTGGCCCTCATACCCAAGGGTTGTGGGTTTGATTCACGGTCAAGAGCATGAACTTCAGTTGCAGGTTCAATCCCTGGCCCTGGTTGAGGTGTGAGTGAGAGGCAACCAATCAATGTGTCTCTCTCACATTGATGTTTCTCTCTCTCTCTCTCTCTCTCCTCTTTCTCTCTCCCTTGGCCCCCTCCTTCCACTCTCTCTAAAAATCAATGGGAAAAAAAATATCCTCACTCCTTGGATGAGGTTTAAAAAAATTTTTTAAACAGTGGGCTTCATATTTTTTAGCTATTATAATTTTGTTTATGTCTGACTCTTCTCCGCATATTAAGCTGTTTGAGGAAAGAGGCAGTTTCTCTTATTTTTTAAAATCCTTTTTGCAACTTGGTCACTTGTACACAGTAGAAACTCATAAATGTCAAATTAAATTCAAGACTGAATGAAAGCTCTAGAAATAACATCATGTCACTCTTCTTGACAGATCTGATTCTTTTGAAGTGCTCATTTGAGTATCATTTTTCTAATTTTTACATATCAAACATTTTATTTGTATGAGGTTGGTTCTAAATAGGCAATAAGTATTGGGATTCTTGATTTCAAATCACCTTTCCCCACTCTCACTTCACTTTAATTATCTGCACAGATATAAGGTTATGGGTATAATTATATGGGTATAATATTCTTTTTGTTTAGGCTAGTTCATGGACACTGTCTTCATGTAATTCACAAGCTCTATCCCTAGCTTATTTATAATAGGGCTTATAATATTTTGGGAGACTTATACTGCTTAAAGTTATGGAAAGACATCTGCATTAACATGGTATAGTTGGAAGCATTGTAGATCCTATGGAAAGAAAATAGACTCAAGATTTCAAACATGTTTTATAATTCTTTCTTTGAAAAGATGAAATTTTCACTCTTTAAAACTGATTTAACTACACAGGTTGGGATATTAGAAAAAGAAAATGCCAAAATTTGACCCTAATGTGAATGTTATATGATCTTGAAAGATTCCCTAATTTTAGTCTAATTAAATCAATTTGTTAGCACCACGGTCTATATCTTTGCTTATTGATAGGTAATATCTATCAAGCCTCCAAAGACAAAAACCCCTCTTGTAGATTTTTGATTTCTTTACATCTTTACAAATCTATGAATCATTGTTTACCCTTTGAATGACTGAAAAGATAATTAAAGCACAAAATATGATATATTTATAACATATGTGTGTGAATAAATGTATTTGTTTACATTATACATATATGCAGTATTTCCCCCCAAAGAATCTATACCTAAATTAATGGCCTATTACTTCCTAGCCTAGAGAATTTAGCTAAACTCTTGGATAAAACATTCTAAAATGCATAGTAATATCCACTTTCTGACAAGGAGTCAGTATATGTGATAAGCCAATCAAAGAATCAGAACATCTGCTCATGATCTCATGATTTTTAAATATCCTGCTTATTTTCTCTTGGTATTTCATTTTGAATGTATATGATCAAGATCCAATCCTGGATAGAGCAGTGACTGAACATGCCAGAGTTAGACAAAGGTGAGAGTAGACTTTCAAAAATCTTTATTCCTGGTCAGATGCAGTGGTGAATTTGAACTTCAAAGATAAACCTGTCAGTATTTTGCTAGTGTTTATAAGAGCCAGTTCTCTTTTATCGGAAACTAGAGGCTGGTGTATGAAATTCGTGCACTTGGGGGGGTCCCTCAGCCCGGCCTGCACCCTCTTGCAGTCCGGGGAGCAGGCCTAAGCCAGCAGTCAGACATCCTTAGTGCTGCCGTGGAGGTGGGAGAGGCTTGTGCCACCGCCACTGCACTCACCAGCCGTGAGCCCGACTTCTGGCTGAGTGGCACTCCCCCTGTGGGAGCACACTGACCCAGGGAGCAGCTCCTGTGTTGAACTTCTGCCTCCTGGTGGTCAGTGCGCATCATAGCGACTGGTCATTCTGCCATTTGGTCGATTTGCATATTAGCCTTTTATTATATGGGATAGAGAAGAAATCATTTAAATATTACATATTATTCTTTAAATAGAAAAAAGACAAATTAGTTAATATGTAATCCTAACTTGGAAGTATTATTTGATTTAGGAAGGCTAGAATATGTTAAAAAACTTGACTTATGAGGCCTTTCTCTGTTTCACCCCATGTTTCTTCTCCAACCCCTCCTTCCTTCTGTCTCATCTTCATCTTTATGCAACAAAACTGGATTTTTCACCCCTCTTTGAATGTGTATTTTTATTACTTTTTACCTTGTCAAGTTCCAAACCACTTTTAAATATGTAAAACTCTACCAATTCCCCATGGAGGCTTATAATATTGATATGATTACAAACAAAATATGCATATAAGCAAACAACTAATATAAATAAATGCTGCCTTAATGATTAAAAATCAATTATTAGGATTTAAAAGCCTAAATTAAGGAATGATTCAATATAATTATTTAAGCTAGTTTATTGGTAATTATACAGGGTGGGGCAAAGTTGTAACATGCTTAATACATTTTAAAATTTATATTGTGGCTTTATTAATACCTAGACAAAAGAAATTAAAGCTTTTATTATCACAAAGTTCATATATAGTAGTCACAACAAAGGATTTGGAATATTGATGAAATATTATGTCTTATTAGTACTTAAAAAGAGTTAAGCTAATATTAATGGACTAAATAATATTTTAGTATAATAAGAGCAAAGTACATCACAAATAGATATGGAATATTTGTCTATTTTAGACAATTTTTCCTCAGTCTGCCAGTTGAAAGCTAGATAAGAAACCACCCTTGGTTCTTGAAGAAGAGAACTGGCATACATTTTTAAAATTTAAAATATCTAAATCCATTTCTAAATCATCATATCAGAGGACATCAATATGGCATTTTTCTATAGTGTTCATAGCCTATATTGCATAAAATACATATTAACTGTTTATAGTTAAGAGGTCAAAGAAATTGTGAGAAACAAAATGGATAGAAAGTTAATCAAACCTTGATAACAACTAATTTTAAGTAAGGGACTAACTTATTTCTATTGCCCTGACATTTTTAAAGGTAATCCTCATGAGTGAATATTTTATTATTTATTAAATCACATTTCTAACTGTTCCAGACTATTTTTCTATAACCCATGTATCTAGTGACTGACACACAAAATCAAGTGCATGAACTTCCCCACCTTTATGGGAATGTAATATCTAATGGGGAATTTCAACTTAGTATTACGTGATCACCGTCTGTCTGTTGTTCATTATAAACTGAAGTGTACTTTACTACCATTTGTTTTTTTACTCTTTTTAGTTAGAGGTATTCTTCATCAGGAAGTGACGGATTGTTGATCCAGTGTGATTGAAATAGCCACACATTTAATAAGATGGCTAAATAAGGAGAATAACTTGTTTACTTTATATCGATTTAAATAAAGGAGGGAAAACAGAGTATATTTGCAATTTGTTTTGAGTATTCATGTTCCCAAGGGGTATATCTTTTTGATGACTTTAGTGAAGAAAATGGTGCATTTGAAGCGATGTCTTATAGTGTATAATTTAAATGCCAGGAATACATTTAGTCTCTGAGTTTTTAGTAGCTTTGGCTAATTGTTATGGAAGGCTCAGAAGGGGCCGTGTCTGTTTTGGTTTTGGTGAGCCATCACTTGTGCCCTACGTGTGGTTAGACGCTCCTGGGGCTGAGCAAAAGTGGCTGCTGCGCTGGGGTTTCTTTTCTTCTCCTGCCAGAAACCACCTCCCTGCAAGATTGCATGTGGAACATTCTTGATCTGAGCTTGTTTCTCCCAGGACTCTGACTCCTTGGGGATTTGCCTGCCTTGCTGGAGGGAGATATTCCAGCCTGCTTTCTTTCGGATAGTGTTTCTCCTTCATTTTATCTAAATAGAGGATTATACTAGCTAAACATGAGTAAATCTGAGATATGAGTAGGTACATTTCTGGTATTTGGTTTCCTTACAGGCTCTTATGGTCCCCTGGTGTTTCTGCATGTAACATAGTGTTTTAATGTAACCAGCTTTAAATAGCTACCACTCCTTGGAAAAGAAAGTTTTTGAAGAACCCTAAGCAAGTTGTTTGAAAGAAACCAGCATTTCAGCACTTAATTCAATTAGCCACTCATAAAGTCTATACTGATGAGGATGCAAATAGCCATTATAAGCATTCATTTTTTGAAATGAACATTTTGTAAAACGTGAACGTGGAGTTTGTAGTTCTTAAGGCAAATCTTCACTGTCGATTGAATTTACTTAAAGAGATTTTTCTGGTCACCTTTGAACCTCAATGATTTCTCCAGATGTACAGAAGTGAACAATGTAAAAATCTTGCTGTTTCAGCAGAACTGATTCCAGCTGGCTGGGAACTGGATCTGCAAGTCATTGGTTACAGCTGTGTTTCGATTTATATGTGATGGTTGAAAAAATAAATTACCCGATTAGATGGCTGGAAAGAGGACTCTTTGTTTAGCCCTTGTGTGGGGACTGAAAGTGTTTATGGTGCTGTTTTCTACACAGTCTTTGCAAAGTAAGCTGGACAAATAGATTTATTCAATGCTCCTAAGAAATGTTGCATATTCAGCTTTAATTCTTCACTAAAGAAACTATTTTTTTTAAAATAACGCTGTCATCTAGCAAATGTTTTAAAGGTCTAGCATGTAAGAGAAGCAGTAAGTCTTCTGTCCTACAGAACACTGCATTTGGTCATTGAAAAGCCAGTCTCTTTTGTTTAATGTGTACTTGAAAACATGTCTTTGTCAGGAATAGGAACGGAAATATGTTTCTCTTAAATTCAAAGCTTCATAATAGCAAAGTATCCAAACCAAAATTCCAATTTAACCATTTTTTAATGAGTTATGGCTCATGGCACATCATAGAAAATGAATTAATCATATTCTAAATAAAGAAGTATGATCAGGCATTACTATAAAAAATGTGGCATGCCTGTGGACCACTGAGGCTATGAGGTTTGTGAATATTTTCATTGTTATCTAAGTAAGGTTTACAGAGAAAGCAGGAAGAGCATGTAGGTTTTCAGGTCAGTAAAAATTCAAAGTGTTAGTAACTTTGGAGGTTTAACTACAGTCTTACAAAATACCCTCCCAATAGGACTAATAGACTACTGTACCACTGTATGGTGGTTTCTGTTTTTGTTTTTGTTTTAAATTATTTACCAAACTAGCTTAAATTGAGTTCTTCAATATCTTCAAGTTATAAAGCTGTCCAGATCAGTGGATTCTTTGTAGCTCAAACAGTTCCATTAAGGCATTTAAAAAATGAATGAGTAAGGTGGCTCTGGAAAAAAAAAGTTACAATGATGTGTTTTCACTTTTATTTTCTCAAATAAACACTGATTTTCTAAATGAACTCAACATTTTTGGAAGTTTCTTTGCTCATGTCTTGTATAATTTTGAAAATGGACAGAATTCTTTAGTGAAATTGAGAACGAGGCCAACACTTGATCAGATATTACAATGTCCACCAAGTTCGATAGTGAGGGGAATACCCAGAAATGTATTACTTTTTTTTTCATAAAAATAGACAGTTCTTTATCCATTTCCTTTCTTGAGCTAATATATGTATTATGGAATTTAGGTGATGCAGAATGAATAACCATAATGTATCTAAAAGGAAACAAAGGTGGGATTGATCTGTCTTGAGTTGGCAGACAGTTTTGCTGTATCAGGCTATTTTCTTGATCAACGAAAGTGTACCCTCTAACCCTTAACAAATCAATACAATTGATTGGAAAGGATGAGAACAAAGCATGAGGATAAAGGATGCACTTGAACCTCCACTGTTCAGAAATATTTAAATAATGTTGATAACCCCTAGAAGCATTTTCTTCTGCTCCCATATAAGGAAACTTCTTCAACCTATATTGAAAACGTATGTAATAAAGTTTGAAACTATGCTATAGTATCATTCTTCATGAAAGAATATATTTTCAAAAGTTAAACTCATCTCATAGTATTTATACTTCTAAGAGTGTATTAATCAGGATATAGTTTCTATCACTGAGCATAGATATTGCAAAGTGAAAATTCAATCTAGAAAAGAACATGTATGGTTGTGTGATATTAGGTTCCAAAAGTATACATAATTTTAATAGGAAAAATCAGGAAGGAAATAGCATTATCTAAAGAAAGAATACTTTTTTATTTAAGCTAATTATTCTATCATTTGTGCTCCATTCTTACCTACTGTGATCAATGAATAAAGTATTTTCTTTTCTTTATAATAAAAAAGACCGTACAAAATTAGAATAATTTTCTAGTGAAGAAAACTCTACGACTCTAGAATAAAATTGATTACGAGCAATCAGAATAATAACTATTTGTTAATGACTTTATTCCACCTAAATTAAGCAGCATTGAAAATGAGTATTTTTTAAAACCAACAAAGATATTTTTAAAGTATTTGATAGTCAATAGGGAGTTTAAAACTTATGGTTAACCTAATTTTCTGATATATTGTTATTCAAATTTTCTAAAATTCACTTGAGATTTTATAAATGAATTACTAAAAGCTAAAGCATTTTTCAATCAATTAAACCTAAAAGGTTTTTTATTTATATATGCTAATATTTTACAAATAAGTTATCCAAAGAAACTATGACTTATCCTTAGTGTGTGTACTATAACAGTGTATACACATTTTTTCTAACTCTTAGAAAATGACTGCCTCCCTGACTCTAAATTGAAAATACAGGTTGGGGCAAATGTAGGTTTACATTTGTAAGTCTGTGAAACACAGAATTTATTCTTGTATTATTTATTAATTATTGCATTATTTTCGATATGAACAACTATATACCTACTTTTGCCCCAGCCTACATATTATATATTGTTTCAAATAAATGAAAATTTAAATATGAATAGGGTAATCCATAGGGGGAAAATAATATATATATATATATATATATAATTTTATATATATATATATATATATATATATATATATATATATATATGCCAAGTGATCGGAAAGCCAGAACGACTGGAATGACCGGTCACTATAACGCGTGCTGCAGCAGCCAACCGGCCCAATCGGGACCCCAATTGGCCCCCCTCCCCCAACCTCCTCCCAGCAAGCCCCTCCTCCAATCGCCCCCACACCCCATTCAGGGGTGGGCTGACCAGACCCCAGGGGCGGGCCAACCAGACCCCACCTGTGCACAAATTTGTGCACTGGGCCTCTAGTCTAATATAACATTTTAATATTACCTTATTATGAGGCTAATATGAAATTACACATTTTTTAGATTCAGTTATTAGGTGAGATAGTCCAACGACATATAGCATTAGTCTTTCTGGGATCAACACTACAGGTCTGTACTGTGAGGATTAAATGAGACAATTTTGTATGCAAATACTGTATCTAACCAGTAGGTAGTAATAACCAACATGGGTTTCCAATTGTACTCCTCCTCATTGTTCAAAATTTTAGAGTTGAATTGAGTCTTGGTGATTAACCTAGTCATTCCTCCTAATTTTAAGGGTAAAGATAAGAGAACAAAGTTTCTTAGAGTTAAATGACCTATCCAAGACCATAAACTAGAACCAAGTGGCACTAGAACCAGTTTCCTGACTCCTAGATAGGTCCCCTTCCCACTTCCCAACTTTCTTTCAAAGTGTTGTTTATAAAATATAAGGAAAGTAGTGTTCTTCTATAGTTACGTTCACTAAAACATAAATTATTATTGCTCCTTTGCCATAGATTCAAGCTCTAAATATGGCAGTGATTTTTAATTCATTTGCTATCACTTAAACCTTTTCACTTGGTCCCATCTTCAAAAGCCAAGATGAGTTCTTTACTATCTCACCTGTTAGGAAGCACACCAATACAACAGAAACATTCATTTATTACTAGTGTATGTATAAATCATGGTAATTTTTGACAAATACTTTTCCAGATTTAAATACAATTTGATAATAACAACATTTTTTGTGGTCTCCAAATTGCCCCCATGACATCCTGCTTTTTTCCTGAAAGAGCAATACTCCACCGGCATCCTCAAACCTATCTGTTCATGCGTATGGCTGAATAACAGTGGCTGTTATTGTCGTTGTCCCCCCAAGACCTCCCTCAAGTTCATGTGGTTGCTCTAATTACCCCTGCCTCAGACTTGTTCTATTCGGTCTCATCTCTAGTGTGGCTTTGAATGTGGTCCCCTTGTGGGTATTGATGACGGACTGGATTGGCAAGTGGATTTCCTACTTGGGTGATGTAGAGTGGGGAGAGGATGGGGAAAGGAAAATGGGAGGGAGGGAAGAAGGGGGAAACACAGAAAGATTGCTAGAGAGAGCTACAATTATATCCATTTCCTAAATAGGAAAAAGAACATTGGATTTCACATGCTATAATCTAAAGTATTATCCCTGAAAGGAAGAGAAATCTATGACATTATTTTTCCATGTTAATTGGGATGCTTTGCACTTATTTATCAAAAGAGAAAGGGAAAAAAACTACTTTCAGGTTGACAAATAATTATTTTGCATCTCAATCAAGAAGTTGTCTGAGTTGAACACTGAATCATCGTCTAATCCAGTGGTCGGCAAACTGCGGCTCACGAGCAGCGGTTTGCCACTCTGGTGACTAATGAGTTTGCCGACCACTGACGTAGACTTTCAATTCCAATAATTACAGGCTGTGATTAAGCCCCTAATCTAAACACTAAATTTCTAGAAGAAAATATGGGTCAGGTATTTTTCCTCATTAAAAAATCAGCTATATCTTTTATATGAAATTTGTAAACTAATAACTCATATACATTTATATTTGACTTCATTTTATTTTGTTTAAGGTAATTAGTTCCAGGATCTGATTGGGAATTCAAAATTATCTTAACAAGATCTACACATACACACACACCACACATACCTGTTTCTTCTCAGTGTTTTATTTAATAAAAAATTCCCAACAGATCATCCTAGATCATTAGTATCTGATTTTTGTCTCTCCTGCCCCTTAATTATTTTTCTTAAAAAAAAAAAGAAAAAAAAATCTCATCATAGTAGTTGGTGCTCTTAAATGCTATTCCTTCTTTATATTGGTAGGATTTTTGAAAAGTGCCCTTTCTCTTAATGTTTGCTACTTACGCTACTATTAGACCCCTTTACTAAAAACAAATATGTGATATGTGTTGTTTGACACTAAAAAGATCATGACTCACTTCCAGAAGGGATAGACACATAAGAATCTCTCAGATTTATCCAGAGACTTTAGGTTGAGTATTTGTGTGTGTGTCTTATGATGTATTTTACTTTAACTACCTGAAAGTTAATTTCTACATAACACACCCCTTTGAGTAGTCTTGCATATTTTAAAACTATTAATAAAGAAAACCACTAGATCCTCTTCAGTCAAATTAAATTGTTCTATTTTAGATCTTCAAATAAATCAATGTACATTCATTCTCTTAAAGTAGATAGAATGAATGTATTGGGACCTAATAATTAGTACGCTATAAACTTTTCACAAGGACAATTTAAGTCAGCACTGTCCAATAAACTTTATGTAAGACTAGAAATGTTTTTAGCTGCATTGTCCAAAATGGCAACCACCAATGTGTCCTATTATACATTTGTTATATGGCTAGGGCAACAGAGGAACTGAATTTTTACCTTTTATGTTTTTTTGATGAATGAAAGGTGTTTTTATTTTATATTGAATCTATCGAGGTAACATTGGTTAATAAAATGATATTAATTTCAGGTGTACAATTCTATAGTACATCATCTATATATGGTATTGTGTGTTCACCACCCCAAGTCAAGTCTCCATCACCATTTATCTCCCCTTTAACCATTCTACCTTCTCCTACCCCCTCTCTCTCTGATAATCACCATACTGTTGTCTGTGTCTGAGTTTTTAAATTTAATTTTAATTGCTACATGTGGTTTGCTGTACCTTATTGGAGAGTGTAGTTTAAGTAAAGCAAAGAAAATATTATGCAAGTAATAAAAAACAATATATTCTGCACACCGCTGAACTTTAAGTCAGTGCTTACTGTAGATAATTTTTATACTCCTTCTTCCTTACCCTAAACCATTTTTTAAATATGATTCCCATAATAAAACTGATTTTAAATGGTCTTTATAAGAAATAAAAGATCCCTGCCTTAGTAATAAGGTAGAAGGCAGGTTGAATTAAAGCATTTCATAGTTATTGCTTCCTTTAACTCAATATAACATTTGATACACATTCAGATACATCTTAGTTATTTTTAAGTTAACAGAACAAAATTCAAATAGCATATAAAAATAATTGATCGAACAAGACCATGCATTTGTTGTGTTGCTTCAATTAAATATAAAACACAGAGAGATGTCATCTTTTTAAAAACTTTAACCATAATCAGAGTTCCTTTAGGGATGTTTTAGTATTGATGATTAGAAGTTTAGAGTCAGATGAGACCTTAAACCCATATTTATGACAGTGGTAATTGAACTGATTGATTACAACATCTTCTTTCAAATAATATTGATTATGCAGACAGTCCACAGAGCTAAGATATCAGTAGGCAGTTTGCTGTAAGCGCATGTTCAATTATTAAAATAGTCGACATTTTATGTCTGATAGCCATAGTGAGGTCATGACATTAATTTATCCAGAGAATTGTGGGCAACTGTCTAGAAAAAAAAATAGCTTAAAGAACACAGATGCTGAAGTGCTTAAAACAAAACAAAACAAAAAGATGAATCTCTGAGCAAAGAGGCTTTAAGAGATAACCAGTATATTTAAAAGTATAACTGGAAGATGGCAGCAGGCATCACACTGCTATAGACAACACGTATTTAAAGCTATGCTGTGTAAACATCAATTTCCGGTATACTTTTTCGTTAAATTCTGAACTTGAACACTATTCCAGAGTCTCTGCTTTCTGCCATCTAATTTCATATTTTCTTTGTTGCTTCAGTGCTCAGTGATGCTTTGCTCTTTACTCTCATCCTTTCTTCCCCTTCTTCATTCCCCTCCCTCTTCCCATTCTGTGTTTCCTTTTCTTCCTCTCTATTTTTCCTTCCTGCCTTTCTCTCTCTCAGGAGAGCGTGTGCTTAATTCCACGTTTCCTTCGGGTGCCCACTTTGTGTGTGTGTGTGTGTGTGTGTGTGTGTGTGTGTGTGTGTGTGTGTGTGAGAGTATGTGTGTGTGCTTTTTGTTTTTGCACTTGAGTTTTTCTTTCTTTTCTCTTCCCTTTTCTTTCACATCAGGAGGCTGTAGGAACTGATTTTAGAGATACATGTCCGCCTGCAGATGCTTCTTTCTCTGTAGAGGCTGTGTGATGTTTTCTTTGGAACCTCTGCAAATGGTTGTCCTTTACGTGGGTTGCCACAGATCTGTTGCCAAACTGCTACCTTAGTTGGTCCTGCAGTGCCGCAGTGCATGCTGGGATGTGTCTGTGTGAGTAAACTGGAATTCCAGCAGCACCAGACAGCATTGGAGTTGGCTTGAGAATTGCCGCACTTCTCTTTCCTTTGTATGTATCTCTGGTTGCTGCAGTCACCGGTGGCTAGCTCTGTCTGACCGGCAATTCAGGAATATTGCTCACGTAGAAGGGAAAGGTGGGCAGTGTACCACATTCTGTGATTAAAGGGAACCCTCGAAGAACAAAGGAACTGGGTAAATACCTATAGACTGCCTTTTGTGTTGTGAAACACGGCAGCACACACATGACTGTGTTCAGCCAAATCGTTTACTTTTTATAACAATGCGTATAGATTGTTTTCACATATGCACGCAAATCCATATTTATGTAAATATATATTCAATCTTTAATATTTTTAGCCTGCCAATATTTCTTCATCTCAAAGACTTTTGCATATTCACCAGCACACAGCTATTTGGTATTGTTTTTTAAAGTTCTTAAATTAAACAAAAAATCGAAAAAAATATACAAACAGCCTGTTGGTTGATTTCATTCCAGCACCTTAAGATTTCAACACAGTTTAAATCATATTGATGATTCAGATACTGGCAGAGTTGATCATTCTTGTGAAATGAGAGCATGGCTAATAAAAATATTAAGCAATTAGTTTTATTAAAATCGTAGTTTCTTTCATTATTGCATAGAAATGATTAATGTGTAGAGATCAGTCTCACTCTTGCGTCTCCCGGGCAGTTTGGGGGCTTCATACAGAAGTGAAAAGATGCTTTTGCACTTCAGTCAGACGGGGGTGGGGGATGGGGGTGAAGAAGGCATGGAATAAAGTCTAGGACTGGAAAAGAATCGCTGGCGTTATTTCTCCTCCTCTCACGTGTGAGTCTGGCTGCCTGCTGCCCAGGGTAGTGGATCCAGGATGAGACTGTGTCAGAGCCTGTTTCCACAGGCTCTGTCTTATTGATTAAGGAAGAAGGGGTGCGGATCAGAGTGTGAGGGGAGGGGCGGACCCACTGACTACTGGCTCAGGGAAGCGCAAGGTATTTTCTTCCAGAAAGATGTCCAACAACTGAGGCATAGCCACAGAGGAAGTAGAAAGGTGGAAAAATAAGGAGGCTCAAAGAAATGAAGGCATTTCCGATGGAAGCCTTGGTGCTTTTTTTTTCTTTTTCACCCCTATTCTTTCTTTTCTTTTTTCCTTTTTTTTCTCTCCCATCATATGACCTGCAAAGGCTAGAGTGACAGCGTCATGCAAATGCTGCAGTCCCGCAGGTCTGGGAGAGGGTGGATGCTAGACTGTGAGTTAATGTTAATGATGAGCGCAGTGAAAATACCAGCCGCTGCCACCCCCTGCACACAGAGCGCTCTGAGTCAGCATCAGATGCTGTGCCTCGCCTCTCGCCGGGTGTCTGTATGCCTGTGCGCGCGCCTGCTCGCTCGGGCACCCGTGTCTAGCCGAGGGGAGGGGGTGGCGTGTGAGTGCGTGGAGGGTAAAAGCCAGTCAGTCAGTGAGAAGCAAAGGTACGTTGGAGAGCAACTAAAATCTGACTGATTTCCATCTTTGGAGCATCAGATGTATTCCCTAAGGAGGATGGGTCTCCGTGATGGGGGTGGTATAATTATGTTAATGTCATATTTATGGAGGGGTGAGATTTTTCATTCTAATAATTGGTTGAATGCTATGGTCAAGAATTGTAAAGCCATCTTCAGTTTTAAGGAAAAGCATGGACTTAAGATGTAAAGGCTGTTTTATATATTTTTGGGGTTTTTTGTTTGTGTTTTTTTTTTTTGTGAGTGCTGCTTTTTTTGTTTGATTAAAAAAAAAGAAAACTATTTGCTATTTTAAGCCATAACTGATTCAATATGGAAAAATCAAATGATAAACAAAAAGAGATCTTATATAATGATGCATTGCATCATGGAGCAGAATATTTAAAGTCTTACAAGGCAAAGTAAAGATCTGGACAGGAGGTGGGGGTGGGGGTGGAAAGGGGTGTGGTACTAGGGTGGAGGAGGGGGGGGCAGTTAGCAAATATTTTGTTCAGCTTAGCTTTCCTTGCAGCTTACTTGGAAATGGATGATTCACCTGTTCTACAGGAAAACATTCTAATCCTTTACGTTTTTTTTTTTTTTCCTCCTCTTTTCCCTTTTAAGATCAACCACTGCAGAAGAACCAGATTCCACTTCTGTGGCCAGGACTTTTATGTTATGGCTGGTCCGATTGTTTTACCCTGCGTTCTATGCTACTAAACCTTGGATCATTCCTAAAGTACCAATTCTGTTCTCCAACCACAAACAAGGCTAAAAGATCGGAGGAAATTCAGTGAATGTACAGGATCGGGATTGTGTATTTTCCAAAGTATTGAGTTTTCGAATGCAACTATTTAAGATAGAGAATCATTTTTGTTCTTATGTTGCCAGCATTTTAAGTTTCACGTTTATTAAGTGGCATTGCTCAAATAGCTGCAGAGTATGCATGGGAATATTTGGCTGTCTGAATAGTTTGGAGATTCAAAGAGAAAACTCGAGCTTCAGAGGTATTAAATTATGACATGCAAAAAAAGTTTTTGTTTTATTCTTAACTGCAACAGTATATATTTAAATCAGATTGAAAGTATTATATGTCCTGAGCCAACTTAACAGTTGTGCTATATAGAAGGCTAATGGGAAGCCAAATTTCAATCAGGGTCCCATTACTGGGATATAATCCTTTTTGCATGTAATAGAACTATGGTGTTGCTGTACAAATCTGCTAGAAACAAATTTTAACCATTTGTAGTCTTATTCTTTGGATCTAATGGGATGACTCTTAACTGTTCATTGTTTGTACTGTTTCTCATATTCTTCATTATTTTAAGGTCTGTTATGAATATTCAGCTCATCCTAACTTTTATGTGTCATATATCTATTTCTACATATGTATTTTCATTAGTATTTAGAGGGAAAAGTTTGACTGGAACCAAGTGTAATTTCTAAGCTAGCCTTATCACCAAAGAAGAAGAATTCTACCGCAGCCAAACCAGACTTTTCCTAGTCCCTGAGACCCTAACTTGTGAGGTATTTCAGTAACATCACAAGTCAGGCTCTTGGGACCTAGGCGGAGAGGAACCAGCAGCTTTGGACCTTATTGATTGTCTGCAGTTACCACCAGAACAAAAGGACATACATAGATTCTGCCCAGGAGAAAAGAACAATGCTCTGATTTATAACCAGCAATGTTTTCACCAGGACCCACCCCCAAAAATACTATTTTCAGAAACTGTCCTCTAAAGTAATTACAGAGTTTCACTGAATCACATTTATTTTCTGTTATAACAACCATTCAAAAGCAATAGAAGATATCTGTGTAAGAAGCAAAATTAAAATACAAGTGTTTCTAAAATGCTTCGTTTGGTGTATTGTAAGGTGGCTGGTCTAAGAATATCTTCTTAGTTAATACTGAAGAGAGTGGTTTGTGTTTGTATAACTTTTGTTTCATATGCATAGAATATATGTATTAACTATTTATAGAAATCCTATATATTTCCACGTAAATATGGCTCAGCATATACACCATATAGCTATAATCATGCTTGAGGCCTAGAAATGAAATGATTTACAATCTTCTTTACTGACCCTATTAGATTTTTTACTGCTGATTTTAGAAGAATGCTGCTTTATATGTGGTATTTATTGCCAGTTTTCTCCTTAGTTTTTTAACCAGACGAAATATTTTATATGTCTTATTATACTAGAACATTCTCTTGTTGTAAGAGTTCAACTGAAATTTATTAATAATTAGCCAAAATATGGTACCCTTTAGCTTTTATATTTTAGGTTGTATATATTACAGACCCATGTGAGAAAAACCAGAAACAGAGCCTGTGAAGTCAGACTTCTCTAGTTGATCCATCAGCTGAATCTGAAATGCATTATTTTAGTTTTATAAGAATTTTAGTTTTATAGGAGGTAACTATTCCAACTATAACTAATATGTCATGTTTGAACATTATTAACCATTGCCACATCAAATATGTATATTTTGTAAGTAGAATTAATATATTAAGTCTCTTGAAAAATTTTATAATAATGTTGCAGATATTAAGATTCAAAATGGAGAAGAGACTTTCAATAATAGAAAAAACAAAAGCTATTTCATTCTTTTCATTCTAATGCTTTACATGAGTACTATAAATTTGTCTTCTGTATTGTTAAAATAAATTTATGAAAGTATTTTAGAATACTATATGAAGTCTTTGTTCACCTTTTTATTCAATTTGGTACAGTTACTTATGATTTGAAATATCACAGAATACAGATTACCCATGAGCCATATTTCTTTAAAAATTGAAATTATAATATGGTAAACATACTTGTCTTCTATACAGAGCACATAGAATATATTTAAGCTTGTATTCACACTGTACCTATTAAGGTTATTTATTTATATCACCTATTTTATTTCTCTAGGATCTCTGAAATTTTAAGTAAGTGCATGTGTGTGTTATAAAAAATGTTTTAAAATTCTAAATGAAAGGAGATAATATAATCAGTAAAGACATTTGGTAGTATCTATATTTTACTTATTTTAACTTCATTCTCAATGAAATGAAACATTTTTAAAAGCATAAGTTTCTCAATACAAAGAACTTTTTACATATGTCTCTACAAAGAACTCTATATATATGTATCTACAAGTATACAGAAACTTGATTATATTTACTAGCAATGTTTACACAATGGATCAGAAACTACTTCTTATATAAAACAATATCTCATACAAGTATATTTTTGACACCTGTTTAACATAATCATAAATGATATATACATATATGTTATTACATTAGTTTAGTTCCAAAATAATGTAAAGGGTAGATGTTTATTGGCTATAGTGATATCAGATTTAATCTATTTCAAATGCAATGTTTTCTTTTTATGTTGTCATATTTTTGAACAGCACTATATATTAACTTCTATTTCATAAAAGAAAGGTACCAAAACAAAATTTACAATGCAATGATGTTCATTTTCTCCATAAACATATATAAGGTGTATATTTTTTTACTAATCATCATGCATTCTTTGAACCCTCCCTATGTAACTTTCCTATATATAAACTGTCTTTTCTGAAAGCATCATTGATCAAGCTTTTCTCTGACTCCATAAAGGTGAGTAAAGATATAAGTGAGTGACTTTGTTAATATAAACTTCTTTATGATGTATCTAGATGGATGGATGACACTTTTTCTGCATTCCTATCATAGCTGTCACAGGATAATATTGTTTGGAGGGTATATAATATGATTGGGAAAATCAGATCATACTTAGCTTAAAATAAAAGGAGAGATCTACAACAAAGAGCAAGGAAATGATGTGTGTTGCATACAAAAAAAGCAGTGATATTAACAATTCCATGGCTTCCTGGTTGGGAGACCAGCCTGAGCCAGACGCATATATTAAGGGCTGTCTGCTGCTGATGCGAGCTTGCTCAATGCGGTGGAAATGAGGAATCACCTCCTCTCTGACACCAGCTTATTTTTACATTTTAATTTTGAAATAGCAAACCACTGTTTTACATAAGTATACCGACCCTTTGCCATTTCCTTTCTCACACTGTTTGCTAATGCCTTATGAAGTGCAAGTTCCTTTAAAAGAAAATCACCACTCACCTTAAACATCTATCAATGACCAATGAAATATTAGTTTTTCTTTTGTCTCTTTTGCATTGTTCTGTTAATAGGGTGATACTCGGGCTTTTCACTTTTAATCTCCGTGAGGACAACTTGAATTTTCCAAAATGCATTGTTTTAAAGCCTTTTAGGATCCAACAAGGAAGCCACTTCTGGAATTTTGCCAAATCTAAATATAATTACATTTCATTTCATTTCAGGGTTCATGGGATCGATAGCTTTCCTAGTGTAAATGTCCTTAACACTTTCGTGTTCCAGGGAAGCTCCAGAGAGGTGCTGAGATATTCTCAAGTCATTTAGGCATTAGGCTGCATTAATAATATCTACAATAGGTGTAAGTATCTCAGGAGAACTGCAGTACAAGTTAATTACTATTGAAATTAGAAAAGGTATATACTACCTGAAATTCCTCTTCAAAATGATATGCTGGCACCCGTGCCTAGGCTTGGTCAGATTCACCTGATAAATATGTAAATAGTTTTACAAGCTGTCCTGTTGGAATGAGTTTCAAGAACACACAGTACATACAGATGAGCTAAAGCCCAAATGTTCTTGCCATTTACACATGCAATGCAGCCTACGTTTTTGCAGGCATCATTTTGATTCCTTGGATTATTATATTTAATTGCTTACTATTCATTTAATTTAAGCAAATCCCAGTGATCTCTGAGTGACACTATTTAGAAAGGAAAACAAAGTTCCTAATAGAAGTGCTGTTTTGTTTTGTGGTGTTTTGTTTTGTTTTGTTTTGTTCTTAAATCCTGGGCTTCTGTAAGCATTTCAACACTATACTCTTTAATGGAGCTTTTCTACCTCATATTTCCTCCGCAGAAATTTATGTGGCATTATTATGTCATCTCTGTATTTCGCTTTCTGAACTATCAGAGTCCACACACACTGAGGCATGTGTGTGTGTGTGTGTGTGTGTGTGTGTGTGTATATATATATATATATGTATATATATATATATATATATATCTTTATTAAAAAAATTCTTAGTAAAAATAATATAAAAATTGAGCCATCATCTTAAAATCATTCACAACATTTTTTCAATGAGCTAGCTTCAATTTTTATTAAAGGTTGCTTTTCCCCCACATCTTCCCATATTAAACAGCTTTATCAGATTAAGTGCTTTACTAGCCATAAATATGAACTTATATGTAATGTTTTTACATGTGGAAATGTAAAAGCAGGTGGAACTTGAAGGTATTTGAGGTTAAAATAATTTGAAATTAAATAGTTTTATTTTATATAATCTTTCAGTTAATTCCATGTGTATTTTATGCAGAATTAAAAAGTGAAAAATTCTCAGATGGTGAAATAAGTTTTTTTAGTGTTGATATAAGTAATGGGACTTTAAGATTGTTACCTTAATAATTCCTAAACAAACAAAAGGAAAGTAACAATAATTATGGACTGTATTTGTTATGTCAACTAAATAGGAATAATAACTCCTTAGCTTTTTTACCCGGCCTTTTAAGGTTTTTGGAGTGTTTTGGGTTCTTTTATATAGATGCATTTAACCATTCCTTTCTTTCTAGAAGTTTCTCCCTCTCTGTGATAGGTTGAAAGGATTTGTGAGCACCAGGTGACTACTCTCTGGAGTCATCTTTCCTTGCCTTTTCATTAGCTTTCTCTAGACCAAGAATCAACACCAATCAATATTTTATACATCCAAATTGGTAGGTCTTTCTTGAAACCCTGCCCTGTACTTTTCTGGCCATGTAAGTAAGTGAATTGCAAGAAATGATAGATTTACACTGTGATTGTCTTTCTAGTTTCCAAACATCTTAAGTGAGAGATTTGGGTGGTGTTGAAACACTAGCCAGTGGAAGCATTTGGTTTTATAGGATTTAAAAATGCAATGTCTTTTTCATAGTAGACTTCCTATTCTTAGCTAGGAAGGGGGAACCAGGCAGTGGCTAAGTTATTACTCTGTTATACATCACACTAAATTAAGCCCAGCCTGTGCATTTGTAAACCTCAGGGAGGTTTCCACGTTAGACAGCATTTTTTGTTGGGGGATTACACCACAGTCGGTGCCCTTCACTTCTCTCTCTCTTCCTGGCCCCCCTCTAACCAACATGGAGCCCTTTCAACTTCTTCAAAGAAGTGGGGGTCGGGGGAAGTAGACTCTTTATTAATGGCAAAAAACAAACTGGCTGCTGGACTTCCGAGACAGCCTTCTAATAATAAAGCAGAGTAGGCCCTGCGACAAAGAATTCCTGAATGTACTAAATATATAAGGAAGCCTATTTAAATTCACCAGAGGGGCTTAGGGGCCAAGCAGCAGAAAGTTTAGAATTCAATTCAAGCCATGCCAGAAAATGAAAATGTACTTAAAAAAGGATTTCTGAAACAATTGTTCAAAGACATGTCAACTTTTAAGGTTCTTTCTAGAATAATGAAATTCGTACTCTAATTTCTGTGGTGACTTTGTCAATTAGAAAGGGAAAGTGATTAACATAATCTCAAAGGAATTGTATCTTGTGTTTAAGGAAAATGTATTTTCTTTCCATAGGGTGTGCTCTGGTGAGGGCCACTTAGTGCACTGACTGAAATCACCCAACTATATACATGGTACAAAGAGATCATGTATTTTTTTAGCAGTTAGATATATCGTAACAGAATTTCTCTTCCTATTTTGGAAGAAAGTTACTCAACTTGCATGTTCTTTCTAGTTAATATCCTACCATTCTATTCTGTGATTTGTATTTTAAATAAATATAATGAAGTAATTCTGAAAGAGCAAATTGTTGATAAATAATGGGACTATTATTTATGGGATACTAAATTTGAAAGTTAAAAAATGATGCCTACATTATCTCTTACTGACTTTAAAAAATGTTCTTTACCTTTTATTTATCTATAAGACGTTCTTTTATAAGGAGTACCCACATCTATAAGAAGTTTTATTTTATTAGTCCTAATATTGAGATAAAGGACCGCTTATATAGTTCATATAAAGGCAATATGGCCTTGACTCAAGGATGAAATTTCTAGCTGGCTTTTCCTGAATGTCTTCTTTTAGAATTAACGTAGATCTTGGAGAAAAGACTGGAGATTACAAGTGTAAAGAAGATGGAATTTGCAACTCACTATATCTCTGTTGCCATTTTGGCAATTCAGGTTGAGAGTGAAGCTTGCGTGGAATTCATCAGTCCATAAATAAAATTTATCAACTTAAACTGTTGATTCATTAATTCATCCATTCATTCGCAAGGTATATCCAAGGTTAAAAAAGAACTGAGTGAATTCAGTCCGCATCAACACATGAGATCCCTATGGCCAGCTAAGACTTGGTCATTTAACAAACTTTGACTTTAAAATTAAATATAGAAGTGTGAATATTAGTTACAGATATTAAATATTTAATGATATAAAGTAGTTAGTGCCCTCACTAAGAATAGATGCAGCCTAGGTCATCATTTACAAAACAACTGAACTGATTTTCATTTGTTTAAATTAATGACATTTTGATATCACTAACCTCAGAAGGCTTAATGGTTGGTCAGTGAAATAATCGAAGTAAATTCCTTAGCCCAGTTCCTCGTGCACGTAGGTGTGCGTGTGTGCATAAACACACACACACACACACACACACACACACACACTTAAAAAAAAACACTCAAATTAACTCATTTCTTCCTTTTGGGTTTTAGTATTTGCCACAGACTATTTTTTACATCACCAAAATTTAAGGGTGAGAGGCAAACACCATTAGGAAATTACTTATGCTTTAGGAAACTAAAGAAATATTCCTAGATAATAGAAGGCTAATATGCAAATTGTCCCCTTGACTGAGAGTTCGACCAGGGGGTGGGGCCTGCTGGCCAACCACCTGTGGCCCCTCCCCCTTACTGGTCCCGCCCCTGATCAACCCTATCGACCCCGATTGTGGGCAGGGCAGGCCAACCAACTGCCCGTGGCCTCTCCCCATGCCCAGCCCAGCCCGATTGGCCCCAATTGGGGCATGCTGGCCAGACTCCAGCTGTGCACAGATTCATGCACCAGGCCTCTAAGTTTACTATAAATGTCTTTATCATATATTTCCTGAGTAGCAACTTACCAACTACAGGAAAGGAAAAGAGAAAGTCTGCTCTTAAAGAGTTTGTGATCTACAAAAGATATCTTCTATTTGTCCAGCATGGTTTGTTCTTTTTGTGTAACTTAGCATTTTATGAATCCTGTAATTTGGAAGTTTTATTCTTTTTATATTTTATAGATAAGCATACTATGTGGTTTGTCCTATTTTCTAGTTGTAGATAACCTACCTATATACTTTGAGTGGCTTTCAACAAGATATGGGTGGGGTATTGTTAGAATTTTCAGTGCCTTGATTTTCTTCATATTATTTTCTAGACTACACAAAGGTCTTTAAAAAACATACAGACATGAATCTTAAGAATTGTAATTTATAAAACTGATATTGTCAGAATAATTGAACCAACATGCAGTATATGCATATGATTTCTACCCCTCTGAAAAAAGAAATCCTGCCCTAGCTGGTTTGGCTCAGTGGATAGAGCTTCTACTGAAGATTCCCAGGTTTGATTCTGGTCAAGGGCACATGCCGAGGTGTGGACTCGATCCCCAGTGTGGGGCATGCAGAAGGCAGCCAATCAATGATTCTCATCATTGATATTTCTATCTCTCTCTCCCTCTCCCTTCCTCTCTGAAATCAATAAAAATATATTTAAAAATAAAAAATAAATCATCATTTAATTTATTTTTTAAATTAAGTTGAATATAGTGATATTGATCATGTAAAGTTTAATGAAGCAGCAATTACATTAATTAGTCAATGGACCAAAACATTCTAATCCAGCTGTTTTCTCAGAGTTAATATGCAGAATAAACATATGTTTTTAGACTTTTACATCATTGTCACCATTGTACTTGAATAGTGAAGAAGAGGTAGGAGACTAGAATTCCAACACTATTCCTGCCACTAGTTATGGAACTGAATCTCTCTCCTTTTCACTTTCCCAATTTACAACTGATTTATAAAATAAAGATGGTGAAGGACAATAATTTTAAAGTGACTTTCAGGAAAAAAAAATAGCATGTCATTAGATATCATCACACAGGGGACAATTTGAGTCAAAGGGGTAGGAAAGAATCATTTTAGTTTAAATCACTACATTAATCAGATTCTTTCTGTAGAAAAATATCAAAACTGAGCTCAAACTAAGCAAAAAGGAAGTTATGTGTATAGGATCATCTCCTCCTTCACCCTTTCCTCTTCCTCCTTTTCTTGCTTCTCTTCTCCTCTTCTACTGTGGTCTTCTCTCCCTTTTCCTCTACTTCTCCAGCTCTCTTTCCCTCCCTCTCTGTCTGCCTCAGTATGTCTTCCTCTGTCCCTTTTAATATCTCCAATGTGTTGACTTTATTCTCACATTCTCTCTGTGTGTTGGCAAAAATGGTCACTAGCAACTGTAGACATACATCATGCATTATTCTTAGAGCTTGTGACTCCAGAAGGAAAAAAAATACATTGATTCAGTTTCTCAGAAAATTCTCATTGGCTATGGTTTTCAGCCCCTTCTCTGTCCAGATAGAAGTTAACTCAAATTGGACATCCCTGTAGCGTAGCAGCACAAGGTTAAACTAGTAAGGTTAATGTCAATGGCAGAAGGTGAAAGAATTTCAAATCAGGCAAAAAAAAAGGGGGTGTGTGTCCAAATAACAACTACAAATTTCTAAATCACTGAGCATAATATGTTATGGGCTCCTGTCAAATATATTTGCCTTTGTAAACTTAGTTGCATCTATCAATCTCTAGGCAATGGTAAGTTCTTTAGCACAAATGCACTTTGTACAGCATTGTAACTAAAAAAAAAAAAAATCTGCAGCAGCAAATCTCAACCTTAAGTATCATGGAGATTCATCACATTTTATTAAAATTTTCCATGATCACTTAATATGTGCCATATATCAGGAAAACCAGCTTTAGTACTCATTTAGGAATTGGACATTTTAAAAATTATTTAGGATTATTAGAAATGGAATTTTGGTAAAGGAATAGTGGTTATATTCTGTAATCCAATGACTATCTTTAGTCATCATATGTTTTTGCTATTCTGGTATAGCAAATTTATATCTTTTTCACTTTTACCACCAATATTATTTATCCTGGTATAACCTGGGAAGTTTTAAACATTTTCCTATCCAGAACTATTTAGGGATCTTCCTCAAAAATAAAAAGATTAACTTGCTATGACTAATGATTCTGATACAAAACATTCTGCTGTTTTTTGTGATGCTGATGAACATGGCTATAAATATAATTTAGAGTGTTTGAAAATTGATTTTAACATCACAATAATTCTTCTTAATTAATCAGATTTACAAAATTATGCTGTGGTTTCCAGTACATTAAAATAAGTTGTCATATTTGGAACATCTGTTTATGCTCCGGTTATGAATATGTGTTTCTAAATGTCTGAAATATACATTGCCATAAACAATATTGTAATTTAGTTTGTAGAAATATAATATGTACTGCTCTCTACAATGCTTGTTTATTTCCCACAAAATAAATCTTCCAGATTGTATTTTACCATATCCTTATCAAAATGGAAGAAAAAGAGTAGGATTTTAGTTAAGTCTTGCTGATTGGTTAATAAAAGTGATGACTGTCACTGGCAGCCTTTCCAGACACTGTACCCTGACTCCAGACAGTCAGCTGGTACCATCGCTTTGTCTCAACTATAAATCACAGTCTCCTAATGGCCAAGGCTGACACCTCGACATTTTGAAGAAGAGTAAAAGACCTGATTTGAATGGAAATCAATTTAATTTCACAAATCTTGGGTTACTACTTCAAGCCTTTTATTGTGTCTTTTTCTGAAACTTATTTGGAATGTTCATGATCATCAGAGGATTGTTTGTGTGTTATACTGTAATTTTTTTAACTGTAAAACTATATTCCTCTCCAATATCAATATGGAAAATAGATTTATATAAGAAAAAATGATTTTATTTTAAACATGATGCATCAATAGTTTAAAAACATTGCAGGAGCAGCAAGTGCTTTTCAGTTTTACAAAATTTTGCAGAATATTCTGTGATTTAAAAATATGAGCTTGTACACACATATATAGATTAACCTTTAATTATCTAATAATACATAATGCCTTTTAATGGAATGATTTTGAACTTCAATCAAGCAGGTCTCAAGTTGGAATCCTCTGAAAAGTATTTTTACTTTTATATTCTTGCACATTAAAGGTAGGTTTAGTATTGTAAAGTCAATGACAAATAGCATGTTTTTAATTGTGCTAGATGGGTCAGGCATTGAACTCTGCCTCAATTTTTTGACCATTCAACACAAGTGGCATAGAAATAACTCCACACTTGACTAGTGTGAAAAGTTATTTTTAGAGAACTTAGTAGCTTGACATTGAATGTGTTTTTTTAAATAACCTACTTTGTTGTCTTCCACCTTTAGGAGAACATTACAATTTCTTTAAAACCATAGGGTGGATGAAACTTCTACTTAGTATTTTTACTTGCTCTCTTTAAAGGAGTGATCTAAACTCAATGAAGCCTTATATCTTCTCTACACAATTATTTGTAGAGAATTTTGGCATCACCTTCTGATTTTCAGGTATGGAAAGACTAACAATGTCTGGCAGTGATTTCTCCTTATCATTTTTATTATTAGTTTTCATCTTTGTCCCAAATCTCACTTCTTTGAATGATAAATTCCTATTTTGCAATGCCCCATGAACAGGTGGAGTCATAGACAGTTAAAAACAAGAGACATCCAACCCTTAACTTTTTTTATTCACCCTTCTACTCATCCATCCACTCATTCATAATCTATACAAAACAATACCCTATGTCAGAAGTAGAAAGTGATGTTAGAATTCCTTCTTCATGGGATATGGTGTTCTCATGAGAAAATAAGACAATTTTTAAAAAGTTACCAATATGTGACAGATCCAGAAAGAATATATAGGTACAAGATTTGGGGATTCAAGATGAAGTATTTCTTGAATTGTTGAGAATCAAGGAAAATTCCCTAAAGGAGGCTGAATTCAGCTAGTCTGTGATAGATCGGAAGGAAATGACGGAAGGGATGGCTTTCAGGCAGCATTTGCAACATGTACAAATGTGCAGAGCACAAAAGATGCACTACATTTGTCATTCAATCTTATTGAAAGATTAGGTGCATTCTATAAAATGACTATTGAAGGGTGAGCTGGGATCAGCCTGAGGAGAGCCTGCAATGCTCACAGGGCCTCTTCTGCTAATTGTGCAGTTTTACAGGGTGGTTGACACTGGGAACCCTTTAAAGACTTCGGGGCAGATGCAAGAATGTCAAATACAAGATTAATCTGAGGTCAATGTAACATAAAACATCAATATAAAAGATGTATCGGAACTACTCAACAAAGCTTATGAAGACACACCACCCATTCTACCCATACAGAGATGCATTTTGTAATAACTTTTAGATGATTGAATGACACTCCAGTTGAGAAAGAGCTTGGTAGAGAATGTTGAAATAAGAAGACATCAGAGATAACTAGACACAGGAAGAAACAAAAAAGGAGATCTAAACTAGGGATTTCTAACCTGATATCTACATACCCCTAGCCTTTTGAAAGTTCATAGTCCCATAACATTACATAAATTATTTTGAGTGAATTATTTGTCTGGGAAAAATTGTCTAGTAATTTTTATAAGGTTCTCAATGGAGGCTAAAACCACCCCAACATTAAAGACCACTTAGGATACTGTGAAAAGGAGGAGGTAACTGTGAAAACTGTAATCTATAACAAAAGCATAATATGCAAATCGACCAAATGACCGAACAGCAGAATGACCACCCAGACGACCTTCTGGACGACCATTCTATGACACCCATTGGCACCAGGCCAGCCAAGGCAGGTGCGATGCAATTGGTCAGGGAGCCAGCCATCGCTCCATGATCACCCTGCCTGCCCACCGGCGGCAGGGCAATTGATCAATCAGGGGACTCCATGATAGCCCCAAAGAGGGAGGCTCAGGCTACCCTGCGGCAACACTGCAGGGGTAGCCTGGGCCTCCCTCTGGTGATCCATCGTAGAGCCCCAGCTGGGTGGGCAGGGCCTACCTCTTTGGGGTGATAGATCACGGGGCTCCTGGACTGTGAGAGGGCACAGGCTGGGCTGAGGGACCCTCCCCTCCAGTGCACATATTTTATGCACTGGACCTATAGTAACTATATAATTAAGAGAATACAATGACTGAGTAAATTGCATGTGAATGCAAATTGTGGCAAGGAAAAAAGATAACACAATTTCTTACCATTTGACACTGGGATGATGAGAATTATGATAATCCTTTTGTGAAGCAGCATCAGACCCCCTTGGCTCCTGTTTCAGTTAATAGAACTTTGATAGCAGGCATAGTGGACTCATGGTGGAAATGTGCCACCCAGAGCTAGATGTCACACAAGGAATGGGAAATTAGGGGGTAATTGTGTAGTTTTGAAGATCATTCTTAAGGAAACTTAGTGGAATACTTTGAAGCCAGAAGCTTACGCTGCTTCCATCTTGTTTCTCTCTTCACATGACATCTGTTTCCCAGGTTCTCTTAGGATGACTATGGGAGCTCCACCATATTGTTTGTTTTCAGTCAGTAGGAATAAGAAGACAAAAACAAGGACACTGCATTTCCTTTTAAATATATACACCTTTCACTATGCCCTCAAAACCAAGTGCATACAGCTTTTGGGGAGTGGGTGCATGGAAATGTAGACTTTATTTTGGATAGTCATTCACTTAGTGAAGGACCAGAGGAAGAGGGGGTGGAAAGATATAGCAGAAAAATTAGCAATCTCTGTCCTAGTGAACATAAACAATTTTGAAGCATTAAGTAATGAAAGAAAAATAAATTTTTTATTAAAGAGAAAATATATATAAATGTCTCCATAATATAGATACATTTTATCTCAATCTTTAGTCAAAATAATGTATTTTATTAGGGATAGGGATACATTTCTTCATAACATCTTTTTATGAAAACATATCATAAAACTCCTATCCACCTCAAGTGAGTTATATTCTAAAAATACTAGAATTCTTCTATGTACAATTGGAAAGATAGTATTACTTGTTATAAATAGAATTAAACCTATTAGTTTCAATTCACCTCTAGCCAATTTAATGTATTTTACATTATTTTAAAGACTAGTTTTTTTTACAAACTATATTAAACTATTCTTCACAGTGACAAGTGTTAGTCTTATAAAATTAGAAATTCCAGACAAATAGAAAACCAAAAAATTTATTAATTACATCACTCAGAAAATAACTCCTGTTATCATATATATACATATATATATCTCCTATCTAATAAAAGAGTAATATGCAAATTGACCGTCACTCCAACACACAAGATGGCTGCCCCATGTGGACACAAGATGGCCACCACAAGATGGCCTGCAGGGGACGGAAGTTGTGGGAGATCAGGCCAGCAGGGGAGGGCAGTTGGGAGGGACCAGGCCTGCAAGGGAGGGCAGTTGGGGGGGATCAAGCCTGTAGGGGAGGGCTGTTAGGGGTGACCAGGCTGGCAGAGGAGGGAAGTTGGGGGCGACCGGACCTGCAGGCAAGGGCAGTTGGGGGGGACCCAGGCCTGCAGGGGAGAGCAGTTCGGGGGACCAGGCCTGCAGGAGAGAGCAGTTAGGGGTGACTAGGCCTGCAGGGGAGGGCAGTTAAGGGTGACTAGGCCTGCAGGGGAGGGCAGTTAGGGGCAATCAAGCTGGCAGGGGAGTGATTAGGGGGTGATCAGGCTGGCAGGCAGAAGCGATTAGGGGCAATCAGGAAGGCAGGCAGGCGAGCAGTTGGGAGCCAGCAGTCCTGGATTGTGAGAGGGATGTCCGACTGCCCATTTAGGCAGTCGGACATCCCTTGAGGGGTCCCAGATTGGAGAGGGTGCAGGCTGGGCTGAGGGATACCCCCCCATGCATGAATTTCATACACCGGGCCTCTGGTTTGTGTATATATGTGTGTGTGTGTATATATATATATACTGAGTGGCCAGATTATTATGATTTCTGAATGCATAATAATCTGGCCACTCAGTGTGTGTGTGTGTGTGTGTGTGTGTGTGTGTGTGTGTGTGTCTGTGTGTATAATATATATATGTGTGTGTGTGTGTGTGTGTTAGAGGCCTGGTGCATGAATTCGTGCATGGGTGGGGTCCGGCCAGCCTGGTCAGGGGGATGGGACATGGGCGGTTGGCTGGCCTGCCTGCTGGTCAAACTCCTGGTTGAGGGGACAATTTGCATATTAGCCTTTTATTATATAGGATATACACTGAGTGGCCAGATTATTATGCGTTCAGAGATCATAATAATCTGGCCACTCATATTTTCTCTCCCTTTCTCTGTCTCTCATTCACACACCCTTACTATTTTCATAATTATTTGTACCTTTCTTTATAATTGTTAAATGCCAAATGAACAGTTACTTATATGTTATCATTTTAGCCTATGCTCATCATGTTATTGTTTGAGTATAATTTGTTTAACTATCTATTCACAGCTGTAAATTGAGTTTTTTATTAACCTTTTACTTCTTAATATAAATAGAATTGTTATGACAAATCTACCTTTATATAATTACGTTTAATGATTCCCTTGGGATAGCAATTGGGACAGATAAATATGGCCTGAATGAAGGTGATGGCAGTAGAAATGGAGAGAAAATGAGGGATTAATGAAATATTTAGAATATATAATTGACAGAGCCAAGTTATTAACTCTACAGTGGAATATTTGGAAAATTTCAACAAATTCCCCAAATTATGCTTGTTGCTTTATTTTTCTCTGCTCATGTGATCAATGGCATTTAGTATTGCTTTAGTATGAGGGTAGACACAATCAAGAACAGAGTTAATAGAAGATTTAAGGCTTAGACTATATTTTTAAACTTACAATGAGTATAGTAAGCTCAAAGCAAACTGTTGCAATTTGGAAGAGGTAGGCTCTTAAAAGGGAAATGGTTTTATTTTTGTATCCTAAAGGGCATGGCCAGAAATATTAACCTGATGCTAGAGTCCTGGATCATAGAATATATAAAAGTTAATCAGAAAGTAGAAAAAGGTTTAGGACATGTGGTAGAGGTAGTTGCCCATCACACAGGACAGCATGAAACTTTCTAATCTGTGGTCAGTGAGGAGCCTAGAATGTGAGAGGGAGGAGAAACAAATTGGATTTACATAAAACGCATCACATATTCTACTCCTAGGGTTGCAACTCCTGGGGGAAGGAAGTGGGTAAGAGATTCCTGTTAGATTAGTATGAAGACATAAGGGCCAAGAAGGATTAAGATAAACCACCCATCTGGAACCATACAGGGAATTGGCTTTGTAGATGTTTATATGAATAGCAGCAGGGGAAAACCACAGTCTAAACAAAGTACCCTTCCACTCCAATCCTCAACCCATCACTTTCCCCAAGAAAGTCCTTCAGCGGGGCATAGGAGAGATCAGGAAAAGTTTCCTGGTTTTTTAAAGGCATCAAGGAGGTAGCTGGAGACAGGTGGTGAATGTCGTGAAGTTTCAGAGGATCAGCAGCTAGAACCAAGGGTAGAGGTTTAATCAGCAAGGCTTTTCTTTTCCTTCTTCTGTCTTGGTCCTCAGCGGACACACCCATTTATTTATTCACTCAGTCAACAAACATTGAATATCTTCCATACGGCAAGTAGATTATTTTAACCTGGAAGTTTAGCTTTCATTTGTAAACTTAGTTTAAACTACAATTTATTTTCTTGCATTTGTTTCATGTTAATTGAACAAATCAATGTCTTTATACTAAATGGAGCATCTGTTTTGCAGGATTCTTACTTTGGATGGATAGATTTTAGGGTTACAAATAGAAAAAGCATTCACCCCCACACAAACACACCTACCCCCCAAAAAATAGTAAAGATATTATAGAAAATGTGTAATTGAATAGTTTAGAAAAACTGTGCTCTGTAAAATCATGGCACATCTCTTCAAAAACACTGAGTAAAAGAACATCGGTGAGAAAAACAGTTTTAGTATCACTTATTTGTTAACTACTCCTAATATCTTTTCTGGGAATTCAAGTGGAACAGAGAATCCAGAGAAATCTGGTGCTTTGCATCATTATTAAGCTCATATTTGCAAGTTAATCATGTGTGATAAGGCTGAAATGTAAAAGCATTTGAATCAATAGCTCCTTCAGATGCTTTTCTGATAAAATTGCTTCATTTTCTTTTCTAACTAATTAATTCATGCAAGTGGAAAGATTAAGAGAAAAACTTATTTATATTAAGAGTAACAGAATCCAGTGTTTTGTCATATATTATTGGCATCTTGGCAACCAATAAGACCCTTTTAATAATCAGATCTCTGAAACATCTGTTTTAGAAAGGGATACACTTTCTGGCTTCCATTTATTTGAATTAAATAAGGGTCAAGAGCAGAGGTTAAGTTACTTCTACCTGGAAATTAATCAGAAAATTCATTTTACCCTTTGATGTTTTTCTGTTCCTTGTGCCTGCTCCCCACACCCACATTTATCTTCTTAAAATTATAAAGTTTCCTTTTATGCATTACAGTTGTTTAAAATAATTTGAAGTTGTGGATTTCTATTGTTACATAATTATATACTGAAAACATAATAGAGTAGAGCAAAATGTTTTTAAAAGATGTGACATCTTAAAGAAAATTCAAAGACATCATAAGTTACTCTAATATATTGCCAAATTTCAGGCTGCAGTCTTAGTGATATTTCTGCTAAAAGAAACCTACTTTTCATTTTGTGTTTTCTCATTTGCATTATTGCAAAGTTATTCATGCACATGAAAAGGATATTATTCATCTTCATATTCCTTCCTCTCCATATTCCAAACCCAATGTGTTTATGAGTTATACATAGAAAACACTGCTATATCTACATATTTATGCATATCTAGGTAGTTAAAATTTGGCATTACAACTGGATAGCAAACCCAAGTGATAACATTATGCATTAGATGTGCCTTATTACTTCATTAATAGCATATCAAAATTGTCAAATACCTTGAAATCCAGTGATTGTAACTGACAAGCTTTAACATGACTTGTCTCCATTGGGAAGGATTGAAGAGAGAGAGCGAGAGAAAGAAACAGAGAGAGTGAGAGAGAAGAATTTACTTTTGATTTTCTCCTCTAAGTGCATATTACTGTATGGTAAGGTCTTGTTTCTTCTGCAAACATTTTTAATGAGATGCTGTTTTTACAGTATCCATGCTAAGTGACTACTGAAGTTTCTATGTGCTTAAGCCATATCATTTTCCAAATTCAGAATTCCAGTGCTATTCCGGAAAGAACTACAAAAAAATAACTGGCAGGAAGAAAAATGACCAACCTCACAGAGCTTATCTTCCTCTAAAGTTTCATTCTTCTTAACTCACTATTCCAGGAAATTATTTCACTTGAAAGTCTAGGCAGAGTTCAGAAAGAAAATTTATTTCTCCCCTTCTCTCCAATTTTAATTCTACCACTTAGAAAAGCAAATATTATTGCTTAATTCCCAGTAGTTTTCACTCAAAAATATCTCGGCATTTGGGAATAAGAGGAAATTAGGATGACAGTGAATTTCATGGACACAGAACTCATTCATTAAGAGGATGAGGTATCAAGAATCCCCGTTCTTTGTGTCCACTTTATCTGTATTTAGGGATAGCATGGAGGAGGGGAGAGAGAGGAAGCTTATGTTTTTCTCTTTAAAATTAATTCCCAGTTAGCCATTTACTAGTGGATTATTTTTAAGCCCAGAAGACATTGTAATTGAATTTTTCTTTTCAGGGATTGTAGTCGATACTAAAGTGAATAGACAATGGTAGGCGTGTGTTGAATAACCTGGTTTTCTAGACAGACCCACTTGTCCGAGATCAAACGGCTACAGCACATTTAGGGTTACTGTCTCCTTCCCTTCCTCCTTATTCTCAACCGCAGTGGAGCTTTTTCCAACGTTGCCATGGTAACACTATATCTGGCTGCTAGCTCTGTCGTAAGTTATTGAACTGAGACTGGCTTTTGGTTTAGCAGATAATTAGGTTCTGTCTCACAGGTTCATTTTCCTGTGACTGGGACGTGAATATGACCTACAGCTGGCCTCAATTTCAGTGTCACAGACAAAACTTTAACCCTTCTCAAGCTCTCCTAAGCCTTGCTTGGGAGGTGAAGCCCAATGCAGCTCCCTCACACTTGGGAGAGGATTCCCAAGTCCCATTTTATTTTTTTAATCTTCATTATAACACTAAGGCAAATATGAGCAAGTTGGTACACTTAGGGCATATTCAAAATTAAAAATACATCAGTAATATTTTGTTGATATTTTATATAGAACACATAATATGTGAGACTAAATAGTGTAATGTCCCTGCTTCTGTAATAATTTTTAAGTTACTTCCAAATATCTGAGTGTTGCACTTTGGATTCCGCAGCATTTGGTTTTCAAAACCCCCCATTCTGGTGAACATCAGCTTGGTACACTTATTCTCAGCTTCGAGAACTCTGTCGATTGATTCATGCCCCTCCCTCTCCTCTTTATAAACCCTGGATTTCTAGCCAACATGTAAAGCTTCCTTGGGAGTCATGAGCAGGACCATCATACAAGGACCACTGTCACCACTCTACTAAAATGGCCTACTATTTAATCAGGGCTTGAATCTTGCTGGTTTGGAAAACCAGCAAAGATCTTCCCTTTGTTTAGGACAAAGAAAGAAGCCTAACTTTTGGAACAGATATCAAATTCACAATACTCAGGGCAACACAGAGAGCTATAGGGTTAATAGGAGAGCATATGTCTTTCTACATCAAACAATACAAAGGATATTCAAGGAAATTTGTGGAAATGTTAGTGTATTTTACCTAAAACCTTACCATGAAAGGATTAAAAAAAAGAGTGAGGGGAAGTTAAGACTGCCATAATTAAAACATGTATTAAAGAAATTCCATAGCTTAATTGGCTGGAAAATCATATCACTGTAGAGATATGGCAAAATTGTAAAAGGAAAAGACAGAAGATTTAGTGGTTGTATACTAGAACCACATTTTATCTCTGTGTGTCTGTGCACCACATAGATATCTTCTGTTTTAATCTCTTTCCATTGTCATCTCTAGATGAGAGAGCATCTTGAATGGCAGGAACCTCAAATGTCCTGAGTGTGTCCCATGGATGCAGAGAACTTAGTGGAGAGAGTTTGTATGAATTAAGAGAGAGAACCGATATGTGAGGAACCAAGTTGTCACCAGTTATTTTCCACAAAACTGGGCTTCTTTTCATCTCTAGTCTCAAGTATATAAGGCCTGTTGTTCTCTTATTAATGATCAATAAATGTTTATTGAATGAATGTATGAATTTTCCTCTACTCTCTATTCTATGTAGTAAGGGTTAAATTAGCATAGCATTTAGAAAGTCTACAAACATTTTCTATCCAAATTCCATTCAACTGACTTCTCATGGTTCCCAATAATCCCCAAACCCTACATTTGCTTGTCATCTCTTGCCTGCATTTTTGGAAGAGCCTCATAATTGACCTTCTACCTTCTTATTACTCACTGTAAGCAATCCTATGCACAGGAGACTGAACACTAATCAAAAATGCCAGTCAATTGAAGTGAGCACCCTCCTCACACCTTCCCAGTGGCTTTCTGTGTAATTAGAATAACACACAAAATCCCTACTGTGCTTATAAAACCCTGTATGACCTTGCCCCTGCCTACCATGTAGACATCATCACTCCCCTCTTTACACTCTCCACCTCGCCCTTCCTCAGCCAGACAAGCACACGCCCACTGGAGAACCTTCACCTTTGATAGTCACTCCACCAGGAAGGCATGGCTCACGCCTTTACTTTATTCTGGTCTCTCTTCTGAAATGGCACCTCCTTAAAGAGGCTTCCCCTAAACATCTTAAAAAGCACCTCACTTATTATCCAACCTGATTTCCGCTTTAAGTTTTCTTCATAGTGCTTATTACACTTTGACATATTAGAAAAGTAAAGAAGTATATGCCTTTCCCACTGAAATATAAACTCAATTTGCAGGAGCTTTGATTATTCATGAGTATACCCCCCAGTGCCTAGAACCTAGGGTGGGACCCTAGTAGTTTTTAATAAATTTTTGTGGGATGAATAAATAAGTGAATGATTAAATGAAGTGATCCCAGCAGGCGGTCTGGGTAGCCCAACCTCTGTGAGACTAGTTAAGAATGTTCCTGACATAATTAGTGAAATCTTACTCTACATGATGAAATTGTATGAATAGACACAATAAAATGTAAGGACCAAGTTTGTATTTCTGTGGCTTTCTTCATCAGATTGAAGTAAAACAAGGAAACTGAGCTTATTTCTACTTCACCGTTGCATGAGTAAAATTCAAAATAAAGCATAACCCATATACCAAACACATCACAATCCCAGTCATTCATGGAACACTTTTTCTGTAAAGGGCCAAACAGTATATATTTTTGGCTGTGGGGGCCACACAGTCTATGTCACAGTGACTCAGCACTTCTGCTGTGGAATGCAAGAGCCATAGACAACACATACACAAGTGGGTGTGGCTGTGTTCCAATAAATTGTTACTTATAAAGACAGGAAATCAGCCACATTTAGCACCCAGGCCATACATAGTGTGCTGACCCCTGATGTCAGGTCTTTCCCCAATTTCTCTTCCTACCAAGGTATTCAAACAATGCTCAAAATCTATGGCTCTCTTATATGGTACTTCAAAGAAATGAACCAAATTGGCAAATGAACCAAATTGGGTGGAACTCTCCTGAGACTGGTTCTTTTCCTTTCCCCTCTTTTTGGTTCACAGTCAGTTATCAACTCTTAACTGTCACAGATGTAGAAATAACTGGGCCACGTTAGATCCTCACAGTGACAAGTTTTCTTCTGGGAAAATGAAAGAGGGAGACATACAGTGGTGTCTTGGTAAATGTCTAACAACTGGCTTTTTGTGGGGGGAAGACAATTACTAATTTTGGTGGTAAATTCTCCCACCATGACCATTTTTAACTATCAGTATGATGTCACTTAACTTGGAGCTGAGAAAGGTGGACATAAGAGTCTCCTGAATCTGCAGAGCTGGCTCATGCCCACAGCAGGATGCACACTTAAAAGCTGCAATAAGCCTTAACCGGTTTGGCTCAGTGGATAGAGCGTCAGCCTGAGGACTGAAGGGTCCCAGGTTTGAGTCCGGTCAAGGGCATGTACCTTGGTTGCGGGCACATCCCCAGTAGGAGTTGTGCAGGAGGCAGCTGGTCGATATTTCTTTCTCGTCGATGTTTCTAACTCTCTATCCCTCTCCCTTCCTCTCTGTAAAAAAAATCAATAAAATATATTATTAAAAAAAAAAAAGCTGCAATAAGTTTGCTCACTTGCCATTGCTAATTCTGGAGGAAAGAATGTGGTCTTGATTGGAGCAAGTGCCTGAATAATCTCTTGGAAAGTTAAAAAAGAATAAAAATGTGTACAAATGTAATGCTGAATGCAAAGCCCTTAGCTCAGTGTTTGGTTAGCATACACATACTCGGTAAGTAATAGCTATTCCCTTCTTAGTTTATTATGGTAAGCATTCAAATGAAATGTTTAGCTACAAATTCAATCCAATGTAATCCCTTTGTGTTAATAAGGCCTCTTAACATTGAAGCAACAGCGATAAAGGAATTTTATGTAGCTATTCATGACTCTGCCCAGCTCAAGGTTAAGATAGCAACCACACGCTCCAGCCAGGATAAAAGAAGCTCCACTTGACTGCGGCTCTTCACAACACTTCACAGGGGTCAAGCTGTGTTATTTCCCTTCAGTGTTAAACAGACTGCATCTTAAGAGCATAGTTCAATTATTGATGGAATAATGGGTTCATTTTGACTATAAATCCAAACAGATACACTCTTAACAAGTTCAAGACCAGGAATGGGCCAACAAAAAGGTAAAGTTTTCACTCAAATTTTGAGGCAAACAGTCAGATTGAATTAGTAACATGGATGTCTTATATTGTTTGGCCACAAACAGTCCCAGTTGGACAACACTAATGAAGTAACAAAATATGGACAATGATTTGAGTAACCCGACACCAAAATGGACATCCCTTCTGAAATAAATTAGTGAAAAAAAATATATGGACCTTGAAAGTGATTAATACACAGCTAAGGTCTAACTACTATGTATTAGTAGGAAAAGTGCTAATATCTGCTATTTGAATACTATAAAATTGCTTTTTTAAGTTACTTACCTCCTAATCTCCTCTGCTCATTTCCTTCAATCTATACAGTTGTACTTCTATAAAAGGTATGACTCAGTCTTTGGTCTGTGAAATAAGGTAAGGTATTCCTTTTAACCTTCTACATAATATTAATCTTTTTCTCTGCACTTCTCCTGGCACGTAATTCAAATATGCTGGTTTTATAGCAGTTATCCTGCTCTGTTTCTTAAGGGCTCTCTTTCCTAGAAGACTCCACTTTTTAAAGTGAAAAACTTCAGCCCAAACTCTGGTCAGAACTCCCCCTTCAACACCCAATTACTGAATTTCCTGTTTCAATGAATTCTTCCAGATTATTTTTTGCTATGTTTTCTTTTGGTTTTCTGATTATGCTAATAATAATGAAAATATCCTATATAATAAAAGCCTAGGTGGCATCACACCCTCATGTGATGCCCTTGCACGATGTAGTCACAAGATGGCCACCACAAGATAGCCACCACAAGATGGCCATGTGCACAGTAGAGATGGGGCCTGGTGGCCGCTCTGCACAGTAGGGCCTGGGAGTCCTGCAGCTCTATGTGGTGCAGAGGAGGCCAGTCCCAGCGTCTCCGCCATCTTGCACAGAAAAGGCGGGTCCCGGCAAAAGAGGCAGGTCACGGCAAGGGAGGGCAGTTGTGGGCAATCAGGCTGGCAGGGGAGTGGTTAAGGGCCATCAGGCTGGCAGACAGAAGCAGTTAGGGGCAATCAGGCAGGTGAGTGGTTAGGAGCCGGAGGTCCCAGATTGTGTGAGGGATGTCCGACTGCCGATTTAGGCCTGGCAGTCAGTGGGATCGGGCCTAAACTGGCAATCGGACATCCCCCAAGGGGTTCCAGATTGGAGAGTGTGCAGGCCGGGTTGAGGGACCCCCCCTCCCCGTGCACGAATTTCATGCACCGAGCCACTAGTATTTTATATAATCACTTTCTTTTTAAAAACATTTATTGCAGAAAATTCCAAATATATCCAAATTAGAGAATAGCATAAAGAACCTCTGTGTACTCATCACACATAGAAGTTCAACTATTCAACTTTTTTTGGGGGGAAGGCAGAGGATAATTTACATATCCTCCCCCAGCTATATTAACATGTATTTGACATATAACATTATGTAATATATTGATAGATTACAACAATAAGGTTAGTTAATACATTCATCACCTCAAGTAGTTTAGTTACAGTTACTTTTTTTTTTGAAGTTGAGAACATTTAAGATCTACTTTCTTAGAAACTTTAGGGTGAACGATACAGTATTGTTAACTACAGTCACCATATTGTACATTATATTTCCCAAATTTATTCATCTTATAACTGATACTTTGCACCTTTTGACCACCATCACTTATTTCCCCCATAACCCTGGCAGCCACCTACAATTTGTTCCTATGAATTTGGTTTACTTATCATAATGCCCTCAAGGTTTGTGTATGTCACAAATGACAGGATTTCCCTGTCTTTTATGGCTGAATAATATTTCATTGTGTCAGTGTGTGTTTTTTCTTTATCCATTGATCCAATGACAAACACTTAAGTTGTTTGCAAATCTTGGCTTTGTAGATAATGATGCAATGAACGTGGGGGTGCAGATATCACTTTGAGATAGTGATTTCCTTTCCTTCCAAAATATACCCAACTATTCAGCTTCTCTTACATATGGCCAATCTGGTTTAATTCATACCCACAAGTCACACATTCCTAAATTCCTGTATTATTTTGAAGCAAGCCCATGCAACATATAAAATGCATGCATCTATAAATATTTCAGTATGTATCTCTAAAGGTAGAGTACTGTTTTTTAAAGCATAGTAGCATTATTCTTATAGTTCACTAATATCAAATATCCATAAATGTACAAATATTCCTAATTGTGTCATTTTTCTTCAGTCAATTTGCTTGAATGAGAATTTAAAAATAGGCCACATACAGCATTTGATTGGCATATTTTGGCATATTTCTAAAGTCCCTTTGAAGCTATAGGTTTCATTTTTATTTTATTTTTTTAGTTCTTTGCAGTTTATTTGTTGATGAAACTGAGTCAGTTGTTCTTTAGTGTCTTTGTCATTCTGGATTTTATTCTCTGCCTTCCTGTAGTGTCATTAGCCATGTGTTTCTCTACTTGTATTTCCTGTAAAGAGAGAACTAGACTGCAATGTTTCGTTCAGGTTCTTTTATTGTATTAGCAAAATTCCTTCATAAATGGTATAAAAAAAAACATACAGAAAGCCTGTCTTTATTCTGGCTGAGCAGGAAGATGTTTGTGCTTTTATAAGTACAGTTGATCCTTGAGGCTGGAGGTGCTGACTCCGGAACAGTCAAAAACTATGTATAATTTTTGACTCCCTAAAAATTTAACTATAGTCATCCCTCGGTTTCCGTGGATGATTCAGGACCCCATGGACCCCCTAATCTGCAGATGCTCAAGTTCCTTATATAATACGACACAGAACAATGCATACACTCAGCCTTTCACATCCTCAGCTTCCCAACTGCAGATTGAAAACTATTTTTGACCCATGATTTGTTGAATTCATAAATTAAAAACCCAAAACCCAGGGGTACACAAAGCCAATTGTGTATTTATTGAAAATAATCCACACATAAAATGGACCCATGTAGTTCAGACCTGTGTTGTTCAAGGGTCAACTGTATGTATTATAATAGCATAATCTGGGAATAAAATACTTCATGTAAGAATTTAATATGTCATTATTCCATGATATTTCAAAAAGAGCACCTTAATCTTCAGTGATTGCACTAACTGAGCATGTTTGAGCACCACTACCCTAGTGAATATGAGAATGAATTATTCCAGTCATGTGTCTAAAATTGAATTAAAATATAGAGAAATTCCAGGGGAAGTGGCTTTGAACAAATACAAAGTTCTATATCAACCTCCAATCCAAAATATTCCTAGGTTATTTTCAGAAAAGAATGAGTAGTATTTTAATAATATTGTGTTGTGGTGACCCATATAAGAGAAGACCAATTGGAAGCATCAGATCTGTCTTGTGGTGAAACACGTGAACCATTCCAGCCTACTCCAATGAGATGGTGCATTCCTGTCACTATCCTGGAATGCATAGACGAGACAAAAACATAAATACATGATATGAAATGTCAATTGTCTTTTAAAAACAGAAGTATGTGTGTATTCTTGAGAATGAAAATGCAAGTATGTGATTGTTTACAGACTTTCATTCATGTTTTTTTATTCCTCTTATTTAAAAAAAACTGGAAAATTGTTTTTTTTTATTTATAGTTAGCTCATTATGATAGTATCATATTCCTTTCCAGATATGAAGGGATATACCCATTATATATTTATTGGAGATACATAATTATAGTTTATTTTCCATGCAAATGAAGGCTTTTAGTTTAAAGCTATGGTATCATGGATAAAATACTCCAATTATTCAATAACATATCATTAAATCCATTTTCTATTTTGAAACCATTGGAAAATATCTTTCTTAGACTTGAGGACAACATTACCTTGATGAGTTCTCTTCAAGTTTTAAGGTTCCTTGAATCTCTTTTCATTCCATATAAGGAATTGGAAAAGATTTTTTTGGAAAATTACATAAATCTACAAAATAAAATGTGGAATTTTATACTTCTATTCTCCCAAATGTGTTTGCCCCCAAAGTAAGAATATAGACATGTAAACTTGGCTTTAGTACTTGCTATTTTAAAGAAATAGAGACCATAACTTGGCTTTATTACTTGCTATTTTAAAGAAATAGAGACCATAAGCCAGGCTTTATTGGTTGCTATTTTTAAGAAATAGTTTGAAGATACAGTATCTTAAAAATTACCCACCCTCTCCTCTGAGGCTGGAATCCCTTAGCAATACATCTGGATTACATCATTCTACACTAGGATTTAACATTTTCAAATATGGGGCATTTACTACTTTCATAATGACATATTTGACTAGCTCTAATTTTTAGAAAGATTGTTCTTATTTGAACCAAATTTTGTCTCTGGAACAATACCAAATATGTCTATCTACTTTGAATGTTTGCAGTCAATTTTCATGCCCCTGATTCCCACAAATTTTTAATATTTCATAATACATTTTTAAGGATCTTTAAAATGATTTTATTATTACTGTACATCTACACATAGTGAAATATATAGTCTTATAGACCATCAACTTTGTCCAAGATTTTTGAGCCCAACTACAAGGAGTTAGGGTCCAGCTACAGAATTAAAGAGTACATACAAAAACACCCTTCTGACACCAACTTCAAGTTCAGGGCTTCTCAAATCTACCCTCAGGTTTGATAATTCACTAGAAAGACTCACAGAACTGAAACTTACTTTACTTACAGTTTCAGTTATTGGAGGGAAATGACACCCAAACTCAGCCAAAGGAAGAGACAAAGTACAGAGTCTGGAAAGGTACCTAACGGGAAGCTTCCATTGTCCTCAGGATATATTCCCCATCTAGTATTGATGTGTATCACTACACATGGAGTATCGCCAACAGAGGAAGCGCACGTGAGCTTCAGCACCTGGGTTTTATTGATGCCGCATTACATAGGCAACATTGAGTAATTTACCAGGTTACCCAAAGGGCTCACTATGAATAACAGACACTCCTAGCAGTTGGGAAATTCCAAGGGTTTAGAGGTTATCTCCTAGGAACCAAGTAGAGAGACCAGGCCTATCTTTTTGGGGGTCAGCCTAATTCCTTATCATGCAGTATCATTTGCTATTCTCTTGGATAAGAATACTCCTATTCCTTTATTTATGTAAAATATAGTTTTAGAAGCTTAACATATCTTGGATGCATTTCTCTAGATAGTTATTAATTTATCATGCCCTCCTTTGGGTCCCAGAAACTTTGGGTAAATTTGGAAACAAAGTATATACCTCATAACACTTGTCTCCAGAGCTATATCTATACTGAATTATTTGACCCCTACCATAAGGGTGAAATAATACATTGGACATGGGGGTCGGGCAGACGGGGAGAGTCCTGACATTTAACAGCCATTAGACCTTGTAAAAGTTACAGAATCTTTCTGAGCTTCTATTTCCTCATAGATACAGAGTCAATAATAACACTCCATATAGTATGGGCACCAAACGAGATCACATGTAAAAATTTTAATGTATTACAGAAGTTTAATAAATATTACTTTCTTCTGTATTTGTGTTTGGGGGCTATCTTATACAATGTTTGTCTACCAACTCTTCTAGATCAGAGCTATGCATACATTATTAAAACAAAACAGAATTCATTCAATTCATCAATATTTATCTGAGTCCAACTGGGAAGTATAAAGCACTATGCTAGAAACTGAGAGAGAAAAAGACAGTTTCTGCATTCCTGGAGTGAGAACAGTTCACAAGTATCTTTATATAAGTAGGTGTTGAATTTAAGGTACATATCTAGTACAGTAAATGGAAATCTATGGGAGAAAGAAATCCTGGTTAGGGTGGTTGTAGAATGCTTCTCTGAGAAGGTGATAGGTCATGAAGTCCCAGAGGATTCGGAGGGTTCTGATAGCACTTCCAGAAATAGTGAACACCACTTTTCAGAATTTCTAAATGAAAAGTGAATTTCATAACATAATGCAAATAAATTCATAAACATAGGAGCAAAAGATAAATAAAACTGTCTTGTCAGAAATGGGTGGGTAATAGAGTGTGTACAAGAGTGGAATTTGCTCTTTTATATGAGTAGATCAGGAAAGAACTTTCTAAAAGTATTTTTATTTATTTCAGAGAGGAAGGGAAAGGGAGAGAGAGAGATAGAAACAGCAATGATAAGAG